>NW_027362768.1:382146632-382679862 GCF_046119375.1 Phyllobates terribilis
ATATAATGGACAGTGGGGGGTGTATTATATAATGGACAGTGGGGGGTGTATTGTATTATGGACAGTGGGGGGTGTATTATTATAATGGACAGTGGGGGGTGTATTATATAATGGACAGTGGGGGGTGTATGATATAATGGACAGTGGGGGGTGTATTATATAATGGACAGTGGGGGGGTGTATTATATAATGGACAGTGGGGGGTGTATTATATAATGGACAGTGGGGGGGTGTATTATATAATGGACAGTGGGGGGTGTATTATATAATGGACAGTGGTGGTGTATTATATAATGGACAGTGGGGGGTGTATTATATAATGGTCAGTGGGGGGTGTATTATATAATGGACAGTGGGGGGTGTATTATATAATGGAAAGTGGGGGGTGTATTATATAATGGACAGTGGGGGGTGTATTATATAATGGACAGTGAGGGTGTATTATATAATGGACAGTGGGGGGTGTATTATATAATGGACAGTGGTGGTGTATTATATAATGGACAGTGGGGGGTGTATTATATAATGGACAGTGGGGGGTGTATTATATAATGGACAGTGGGGGTGTATTATATAATGGACAGTGGGGGGTGTATTATATAATGGACAGTGGGGGGGTGTATTATATAATGGACAGTGGGGGGTGTATTATATAATGGACAGTGGGGGGTGTATTATATAATGGACAGTGGGGGGTGTATTATATAATGGACAGTGGGGGGTGTATTATATAATGGACAGTGGGGGGGTGTATTATATAATGGACAGTGGGGGGTGTATTATATAATGGACAGTGGGGGGTGTATTATATAATGGACAGTGGGGGGTGTATTATATAATGGAAAGTGGGGGTGTATTATATAATGGACAGTGAGGGTGTATTATATAATGGACAGTGGGGGGTGTATTATATAATGGACAGTGGGGGGTGTATTATATAATGGACAGTGGGGGGTGTATTATATAATGGACAGTGGGGGGTGTATTATATAATGGAAAGTGGGGGTGTATTATATAATGGACAGTGAGGGTGTATTATATAATGGACAGTGGGGGGTGTATTATATAATGGACAGTGAGGGTGTATTATATAATGGACAGTGGGGGGGTGTATTATATAATGGACAGTGGGGGGTGTATTATATAATGGACAGTGGGGGGTGCATTATATAATGGACAGTGGGGGGGTGTATTATATAATGGACAGTGGGGGGTGTATTATATAATGGACAGTGGGGGTGTATTATATAATGGACAGTGGGGGGTGTATTATATAATGGACAGTGGGGGGGTGTATTATATAATGGACAGTGGGGGGTGTATTATATAATGGACAGTGGGGGTGTATTATATAATGGACAGTGGGGGGTGTATTATATAATGGACAGTGGGGGTGTATTATATAATGGACAGTGAGGGTGTATTATATAATGGAAAGTGGGGGTGTATTATATAATGGACAGTGGGGGGTGTATTATATAATGGACAGTGAGGGTGTATTATATAATGGACAGTGGGGGTGTATTATATAATGGACAGTGGGGGTGTATTATATAATGGACAGTGGGGGTGTATTATATAATGGACAGTGGGGGGTGTATTATATAATGGACAGTGGGGGGTGTATTATATAATGGACAGTGGGGGGTGTATTATATAATGGACAGTGGGGGGTGTATTATATAATGGACAGTGGGGGGTGTATTATATAATGGACAGTGGGGGGTGTATTATATAATGGACAGTGGGGGGTGTATTATATAATGGACAGTGGGGGGTGTATTATATAATGGACAGTGGGGGGTGTATTATATAATGGACAGTGGGGGGTGTATTATATAATGGACAGTGGGGGTGTATTATATAATGGACAGTGGGGGGTGTATTATATAATGGACAGTGGGGGGTGTATTATATAATGGACAGTGGGGGTGTATTATATAATGGACAGTGGGGGGTGTATTATATAATGGACAGTGGGGGTGTATTATATAATGGACAGTGGGGGTGTATTATATAATGGACAGTGGGGGGTGTATTATATAATGGACAGTGGGGGGTGTATTATATAATGGACAGTGAGGGTGTATTATATAATGGACAGTGGGGGGTGTATTATATAATGGACAGTGGGGGTGTATTATATAATGGACAGTGGGGGGTGTATTATATAATGGACAGTGGGGGGTGTATTATATAATGGACAGTGGGGGGTGTATTATATAATGGACAGTGGGGGGGTGTATTATATAATGGACAGTGGGGGGTGTATTATATAATGGACAGTGGGGGTGTATTATATAATGGACAGTGGGGGGTGTATTATATAATGGACAGTGGGGGGGTGTATTATATAATGGACAGTGGGGGTGTATTATATAATGGACAGTGGGGGTGTATTATATAATGGACAGTGGGGGGTGTATTATATAATGGACAGTGGCGGGTGTATTATATAATGGACAGTGAGGGGTGTATTATATAATGGACAGTGGGGGGTGTATTATATAATGGACAGTGGGGGGTGTATTATATAATGGACAGTGGGGGTGTATTATATAATGGACAGTGGCGGGTGTATGATATAATGGACAGTGGGGGGTGTATTATATAATGGACAGTGGGGGTGTATTATATAATGGACAGTGGGGGGTGTATTATATAATGGACAGTGGCGGGTGTATTATATAATGGACAGTGGGGGGTGTATTATATAATGGACAGTGGGGGTGTATTATATAATGGACAGTGGCGGGTGTATTATATAATGGACAGTGGCGGGTGTATTATATAATGGACAGTGGGGGGTGTATTATATAATGGACAGTGGGGGTGTATTATATAATGGACAGTGGCGGGTGTATTATATAATGGACAGTGGGGGGTGTATTATATAATGGACAGTGGGGGTGTATTATATAATGGACAGTGGGGGGTGTATTATATAATGGACAGTGGGGGTGTATTATATAATGGACAGTGGGGGGTGTATTATATAATGGACAGTGGGGTGTATTATATAATGGACAGTGGGGGGTGTATTATATAATGGACAGTGGGGGTGTATGATATAATGGACAGTGGGGGGTGTATTATATAATGGACAGTGGGGGGGTGTATTATATAATGGACAGTGGGGGGTGTATTATATAATGGACAGTGGGGGGTGTATGATATAATGGACAGTGGGGGGTGTATTATATAATGGACAGTGGGGGGGTGTATTATATAATGGACAGTGGGGGGTGTATTATATAATGGACAGTGGGGGTGTATTATATAATGGACAGTGGGGGGTGTATTATATAATGGACAGTGGGGGTGTATTATATAATGGACAGTGGGGGTGTATTATATAATGGACAGTGGGGGGTGTATTATATAATGGACAGTGGGGGGTGTATGATATAATGGACAGTGGGGGGTGTATGATATAATGGACAGTGGGGGGTGTATGATATAATGGACAGTGGGGGGTGTATTATATAATGGACAGTGGGGGGTGTATTATATAATGGACAGTGGGGGGTGTATTATATTATGGACAGTGGGGGGTGTATTATATAATGGACAGTGGGGGGTGTATTATATAATGGACAGTGGGGGGTGTATTATATAATGGACAGTGGGGGGTGTATTGTATTATGGACAGTGGGGGGGTGTATTATATAATGGACAGTGGGGGGTGTATTATTTAATGGACAGTGGGGGGTGTATTATATAATGGACAGTGGGGGGTGTATTATATAATGGACAGTGGGGGGTGTATTATATAATGGACAGTGGGGGGTGTATTATATAATGGACAGTGGGGGGTGTATTATATAATGGACAGTGGGGGGGTGTATTATATAATGGACAGTGGGGGTGTATTATATAATGGACAGTGGGGGGTGTATTATATAATGGACAGTGGGGGGTGTATTATATAATGGACAGTGGGGGTGTATTATATAATGGACAGTGGGGGGTGTATTATATAATGGACAGTGGGGGGTGTATTATATAATGGACAGTGGGGGGTATATTATATAATGGACAGTGGGGGTGTATTATATAATGGACAGTGGGGGGGTGTATTATATAATGGACAGTGGGAGGTGTATTATATAATGGACAGTGGGGGGGTGTATTATATAATGGACAGTGGGGGGGTGTATTATATAATGGACAGTGGGGGGTGTATTATATAATGGACAGTGGGGGGGTGTATTATATAATGGACAGTGGGGGGGTGTATTATATAATGGACAGTGGGAGGTGTATTATATAATGGACAGTGGGGGGGTGTATTATATAATGGACAGTGGGGGGTGTATTATATAATGGACAGTGGGGGTGTATGATATAATGGACAGTGGGGGGTGTATTATATAATGGACAGTGGGAGGTGTATTATATAATGGACAGTGGGGGGGTGTATTATATAATGGACAGTGGGGGGGTGTATTATATAATGGAGAGTGGGGGGTGTATTATATAATGGACAGTGGGGGGGTGTATTATATAATGGACAGTGGGGGGGTGTATTATATAATGGACAGTGGGAGGTGTATGATATAATGGACAGTGGGGGGTGTATGATATAATGGACAGTGGGGGGTGTATTATATAATGGACAGTGGGAGGTGTATTATATAATGGACAGTGGGGGGGTGTATTATATAATGGACAGTGGGGGTGTATTATATAATGGACAGTGGGGGGTGTATTATATAATGGACAGTGGGAGGTGTATTATATAATGGACAGTGGGGGGGTGTATTATATAATGGACAGTGGGGGGTGTATTATATAATGGACAGTGGGGGGGTGTATTATATAATGGACAGTGGGGGGTGTATTATATAATGGACAGTGGGGGGTGTATTATATAATGGACAGTGGGGGGTGTATTATATAATGGACAGTGGGGGGTGTATTATATAATGGACAGTGGGGGGGTGTATTATATAATGGACAGTGGGGGGTGTATTATATAATGGACAGTGGGGGGTGTATTATATAATGGACAGTGGGGGGTGTATTATATAAAGGACAGTGGGGGTGTATTATATAATGGACAGTGGGGGGGTGTATTATATAATGGACAGTGGGGGATGTATTATATAATGGACAGTGGGGGTGTATTATATAATGGACAGTGGGGGGTGTATTATATAATGGACAGTGGGGGGGTGTATTATATAATGGACAGTGGGGGGTGTATTATATAATGGACAGTGAGGGGGTGTATTATATAATGGACAGTGGGGGGTGTATTATATAATGGACAGTGGGGGGGTGTATTATATAATGGACAGTGGGGGGTGTATTATATAATGGACAGTGGGGGGTGTATTATATAATGGACAGTGGGGGGTGTATTATATAATGGACAGTGGGGGGTGCATTATATAATGGACAGTGGGGGTGTATTATATAATGGACAGTGGGGGGTGTATTATATAATGGACAGTGGGGGGTGTATTATATAATGGACAGTGGGGGGTGTATTATATAATGGACAGTGGGGGGTGTATTATATAATGGACAGTGGGGGTGTATTATATAATGGACAGTGGGGGGTGTATTATATAATGGACAGTGGGGGGGTGTATTATATAATGGACAGTGGGGGTGTATTATATAATGGACAGTGGGGGGTGTATTATATAATGGACAGTGGGGGGTGTATTATATAATGGACAGTGGGGGGTGCATTATATAATGGACAGTGGGGGGTGTATTATATAATGGACAGTGGGGGGTGTATTATATAATGGACAGTGGGGGGTGTATTATATAATGGACAGTGGGGGGGTGTATTATATAATGGACAGTGGGGGGTGTATTATATAATGGACAGTGGGGGTGTATTATATAATGGACAGTGGGGGGTGTATTATATAATGGACAGTGGGGGGTGTATTATATAATGGACAGTGGGGGTGTATTATATAATGGACAGTGGGGGGTGTATTATATAATGGACAGTGGGGGTGTATTATATAATGGACAGTGGGGGGTGTATTATATAATGGACAGTGGGGGGTGTATTATATAATGGACAGTGGGGGTGTATTATATAATGGACAGTGGGGGGTGTATTATATAATGGACAGTGGGGGGTGTATTATATAATGGACAGTGGGGGTGTATTATATAATGGACAGTGGGGGGTGTATTATATAATGGACAGTGGGGGTGTATTATATAATGGACAGTGGGGGGGTGTATTATATAATGGACAGTGGGGGGTGTATTATATAATGGACAGTGGGGGGTGTATTATATAATGGACAGTGGGGGGTGTATTATATAATGGACAGTGGGGGTGTATTATATAATGGACAGTGGGGGGTGTATTATATAATGGACAGTGGGGGTGTATTATATAATGGACAGCGGGGGGTGTATTATATAATGGACAGTGGGGGGTGTATTATATAATGGACAGTGGGGGGTGTATTATATAATGGACAGTGGGGGGTGTATTATATAATGGACAGTGGGGGGTGTATTATATAATGGACAGTTGGGGGTGTATTATATAATGGACAGTGGGGGTGTATTATATAATGGACAGTGGGGGGGTGTATTATATAATGGACAGTGGGGGGTGTATTATATAATGGACAGTGGGGGGTGTATTATATAATGGACAGTGGGGGGTGTATTATATAATGGACAGTGGGGGTGTATTATATAATGGACAGTGGGGGGTGTATTATATAATGGACAGTGGGGGGTGTATTATATAATGGACAGTGGGGGGGTGTATTATATAATGGACAGTGGGGGGTGTATTATATAATGGACAGTGGGGGGTGTATTATATAATGGACAGTGGGGGGTGTATTATATAATGGACAGTGGGGGTGTATTATATAATGGACAGTGGGGGTGTATTATATAATGGACAGTGGGGGGTGTATTATATAATGGACAGTGGGGGGGTGTATTATATAATGGACAGTGGGGGGTGTATTATATAATGGACAGTGGGGGGGTGTATTATATAATGGACAGTGGGGGGTGTATTATATAATGGACAGTGGGGGGGTGTTTTATATAATGGACAGTGGGGGGTGTATTATATAATGGACAGTGGGGGGTGTATTATATAATGGACAGTGGGGGGTGTATTATATAATGGACAGTGGGGGGTGCATTATATAATGGACAGTGGGGGTGTATTATATAATGGACAGTGGGGGGTGTATTATATAATGGACAGTGGGGGGTGTATTATATAATGGACAGTGGGGGGTGTATTATATAATGGACAGTGGGGGGTGTATTATATAATGGACAGTGGGGGGTGTATTATATAATGGACAGTGGGGGGGTGTATTATATAATGGACAGTGGGGGGTGTATTATATAATGGACAGTGGGGGGTGTATTATATAATGGACAGTGGGGGGTGTATTATATAATGGACAGTGGGGGGTGCATTATATAATGGACAGTGGGGGTGTATTATATAATGGACAGTGGGGGGTGTATTATATAATGGACAGTGGGGGTGTATTATATAATGGACAGTGGGGGGGTGTATTATATAATGGACAGTGGGGGGTGTATTATATAATGGACAGTGGGGGGTGTATTATATAATGGACAGTGGGGGGTGTATTATATAATGGACAGTGGGGGGTGTATTATATAATGGACAGTGGGGGTGTATTATATAATGGACAGTGGGGGGTGTATTATATAATGGACAGTGGGGGTGTATTATATAATGGACAGTGGGGGGTGTATTATATAATGGACAGTGGGGGGTGTATTATATAATGGACAGTGGGGGGGTGTATTATATAATGGACAGTGGGGGGTGTATTATATAATGGACAGTGGGGGGTGTATTATATAATGGACAGTGGGGGTGTATTATATAATGGACAGTGGGGGGTGTATTATATAATGGACAGTGGGGGTGTATTATATAATGGACAGTGGGGGGGTGTATTATATAATGGACAGTGGGGGGTGTATTATATAATGGACAGTGGGGGGTGTATTATATAATGGACAGTGGGGGGTGTATTATATAATGGACAGTGGGGGTGTATTATATAATGGACAGTGGGGGGTGTATTATATAATGGACAGTGGGGGTGTATTATATAATGGACAGTGGGGGGTGTATTATATAATGGACAGTGGGGGGTGTATTATATAATGGACAGTGGGGGTGTATTATATAATGGACAGTGGGGGTGTATTATATAATGGACAGTGGGGGGTGTATTATATAATGGACAGTTGGGGGTGTATTATATAATGGACAGTGGGGGTGTATTATATAATGGACAGTGGGGGGTGTTTTATATAATGGACAGTGGGGGGTGTATTATATAATGGACAGTGGGGGGTGTATTATATAATGGACAGTGGGGGGGTGTATTATATAATGGACAGTGGGGGTGTATTATATAATGGACAGTGGGGGTGTATTATATAATGGACAGTGGGGGGTGTATTATATAATGGACAGTGGGGGGGTGTATTATATAATGGACAGTGGGGGGTGTATTATATAATGGACAGTGGGGGGTGTATTATATAATGGACAGTGGGGGGTGTATTATATAATGGACAGTGGGGGGTGCATTATATAATGGACAGTGGGGGTGTATTATATAATGGACAGTGGGGGGTGTATTATATAATGGACAGTGGGGGGTGTATTATATAATGGACAGTGGGGGGTGTATTATATAATGGACAGTGGGGGTGTATTATATAATGGACAGTGGGGGGTGTATTATATAATGGACAGTGGGGGGGTGTATTATATAATGGACAGTGGGGGGTGTATTATATAATGGACAGTGGGGGGTGTATTATATAATGGACAGTGGGGGGGTGTATTATATAATGGACAGTGGGGGGTGCATTATATAATGGACAGTGGGGGTGTATTATATAATGGACAGTGGGGGGTGTATTATATAATGGACAGTGGGGGTGTATTATATAATGGACAGTGGGGGGTGTATTATATAATGGACAGTGGGGGGTGTATTATATAATGGACAGTGGGGGTGTATTATATAATGGACAGTGGGGGGTGTATTATATAATGGACAGTGGGGGGTGTATTATATAATGGACAGTGGGGGTGTATTATATAATGGACAGTGGGGGGTGTATTATATAATGGACAGTGGGGGTGTATTATATAATGGACAGTGGGGGGTGTATTATATAATGGACAGTGGGGGGTGTATTATATAATGGACAGTGGGGGTGTATTATATAATGGACAGTGGGGGGTGTATTATATAATGGACAGTGGGGGGTGTATTATATAATGGACAGTGGGGGTGTATTATATAATGGACAGTGGGGGGTGTATTATATAATGGACAGTGGGGGTGTATTATATAATGGACAGTGGGGGGGTGTATTATATAATGGACAGTGGGGGGTGTATTATATAATGGACAGTGGGGGGTGTATTATATAATGGACAGTGGGGGGTGTATTATATAATGGACAGTGGGGGTGTATTATATAATGGACAGTGGGGGGTGTATTATATAATGGACAGTGGGGGTGTATTATATAATGGACAGTGGGGGGTGTATTATATAATGGACAGTGGGGGTGTATTATATAATGGACAGTGGGGGTGTATTATATAATGGACAGTGGGGGTGTATTATATAATGGACAGTGGGGGGTGTATTATATAATGGACAGTTGGGGGTGTATTATATAATGGACAGTGGGGGGTGTATTATATAATGGACAGTGGGGGGTGTATTATATAATGGAAAGTGGGGGGTGTATTATATAATGGAAAGTGGGGGGTGTATTATATAATGGACAGTGGGGGGGTGTATTATATAATGGACAGTGGGGGGGTGTATTATATAATGGACAGTGGGGGTGCATTATATAATGGACAGTGGGGGGTGTATTATATAATGGACAGTGGGGGGTGTATTATATAATGGACAGTGGGGGGTGTATTATATAATGGACAGTGGGGGGTGTATTATATAATGGACAGTGGGGGGTGTATTATATAATGGACAGTGGGGGGGTGTATTATATAATGGACAGTGGGGGGGTGTATTATATAATGGACAGTGGGGGGTGTATTATATAATGGACAGTGGGGGGTGTATTATATAATGGACAGTGGGGTGCATTATATAATGGACAGTGGGGGGTGTATTATATAATGGACAGTGGGGGGTGTATTATATAATGGACAGTGGGGGGGTGTATTATATAATGGACAGTGGGGGTGCATTATATAATGGACAGTGGGGGGTTGTATTATATAATGGACAGTGGGGGGGTGTATTATATAATGGACAGTGGGGGGTATATTATATAATGGACAGTGGGGGGTGTATTATATAATGGACAGTGGGGGGGTGTATTATATAATGGACAGTGGGGGTTGTATTATATAATGGACAGTGGGGGGGTGTATTATATAATGGACAGTGGGGGGTATATTATATAATGGACGTATGATTATATAATGGACAGTGGGGGGGTTGTAATTATATAAATGGACAGTGGGGGGTAGTATATAATGGACAGTGGGGGGTAATTATATAACAGTGGGATATAATGGACAGTGGGGGGTTATATTATATAATGGACAGTGGGGGGTGTATTATATAATGGCAGTGGGGGTTTATATAATGGACATGGGGGTTGTATTATATAATGGACAGTGGGGGGATGTAATATTATATAATGGACAGTGGGGGGTGTATTATATAATGGACAGTGGGGGGGTGTATTATATAATGGACAGTGGGGGTGTATTATATAATGGACAGTGGGGGTTGTATTATATAATGGACAGTGGGGGGTGTATTATATAATGGACAGTGGGGGGTGTATTATATAATGGACAGTGGGGGGTGTATTATATAATGGACAGTGGGGGGGTGTATTATATAATGGACAGTGGGGGGTGTATTATATAATGGACAGTGGGGGGTTGTATTATATAATGGACAGTGGGGGTGTATTATATAATGGACAGTGGGGGGTGTATTATATAATGGACAGTGGGGGTGTATTATATAATGGACAGTGGGGGGTGTATTATATAATGGACAGTGGGGGGTGTATTATATAATGGACAGTGGGGGGTGTATTATATAATGGACAGTGGGGGTGTATTATATAATGGACAGTGGGGGGTGTATTATATAATGGACAGTGGGGGGTGTATTATATAATGGACAGTGGGGGGTGTATTATATAATGGACAGTGGGGGGTGTATTATATAATGGACAGTGGGGGGTGTATTATATAATGGACAGTGGGGGGTGTATTATATAATGGACAGTGGGGGTGTATTATATAATGGACAGTGGGGGGTGTATTATATAATGGACAGTGGGGGGTGTATTATATAATGGACAGTGGGGGGTGTATTATATAATGGACAGTGGGGGGTTATTATATAATGGACAGTGGGGGTGTATTATATAATGGACAGTGGGGGGTGTATTATATAATGGACAGTGGGGGGTGTATTATATAATGGACAGTGGGGGGGTGTATTATATAATGGACAGTGGGGGTGTATTATATAATGGACAGTGGGGGTGTATTATATAATGGACAGTGAGGGTGTATTATATAATGGACAGTGGGGGGTGTATTATATAATGGACAGTGGGGGTGTATTATATAATGGACAGTGGGGGCTGTATTATATAATGGACAGTGAGGGGTGTATTATATAATGGACAGTGGGGGTGTATTATATAATGGACAGTGGGGGTGTATTATATAATGGACAGTGGGGGGTGTATTATATAATGGACAGTTGGGGGTGTATTATATAATGGACAGTGGGGGTGTATTATATAATGGACAGTTGGGGGTGTATTATATAATGGACAGTGGGGGTGTATTATATAATGGACAGTGGGGGGTGTATTATATAAATGGACAGTGGGGGGGTGTATTATATAATGGACAGTGGGGGGTGTATTATATAATGGACAGTGGGGGGTGTATTATATAATGGACAGTGGGGGGTGTATTATATAATGGACAGTGGGGGTGTATTATATAATGGACAGTGGGGGGTGTATTATATAATGGACAGTGGGGGGTGTATTATATAATGGACAGTGGGGGGTGTATTATATAATGGACAGTGGGGGTGTATGATATAATGGACAGTGGGGGGGTGTATTATATAATGGACAGTGGGGGGTGTATGATATAATGGACAGTGGGGGTGTATGATATAATGGACAGTGGGGGGTGTATTATATAATGGACAGTGGGGGGTGTATGATATAATGGACAGTGGGGGGTGTATGATATAATGGACAGTGGGGGTGTATTATATAATGGACAGTGGGGGGTGTATTATATAATGGACAGTGGGAGGGTGATGATATAATGAACAGTGGGGGTGTGGTGTGATATATGACAGTGGGGGGTGTATTATATAATGGACAGTGGGGGGTGTATTATATAATGGACAGTGGGGGGTGTATTATATAATGGACAGTGGCGGGTGTATTATATAATGGACAGTGGGGGGGGTGTATTATATAATGGACAGTGGGGGGGTGTATGATATAATGGACAGTGGGGGTGTATGATATAATGGACAGTGGGGGGTGTATGATATAATGGACAGTGGGGGGTGTATTATATAATGGACAGTGGGGGGGTGTATTATATAATGGACAGTGGGGGGTGTATGATATAATGGACAGTGGGGGTGTATGATATAATGGACAGTGGCGGTGTATTATATAATGGACAGTGGGGGGTGTATGATATAATGGACAGTGGGGGGTGTATGATATAATGGACAGTGGGGGTGTATGATATAATGGACAGTGGGGGGTGTATGATATAATGGACAGTGGGGGTGTATGATATAATGGACAGTGGGGGGTGTATTATATAATGGACAGTGGGGGGTGTATTATATAATGGACAGTGGGGGGTGTATTATATAATGGACAGTGGGGGTGTATTATATAATGGACAGTGGGGGTGTATTATATAATGGACAGTGGGGGGTGTATTATATAATGGACAGTGGGGGTGTATTATATAATGGACAGTTCATTATATTTCCCAGGATTATTGCACTGTGTACTATTATATATCTTGTGCCCTTTGCCGTCTTGTATATTCCACTTTTCCCCTCCAATTACATCCACAGAGAAAAAGAGATCCATCCACCTACAAAGGGTTAACGTCTTGGGAAGGATCTGAGCATTAAGGATCTTCCTTCTCCCAAACTCCGCAGTTAATAATCCCGGGACCTTATACGTCCAGTGCAGATCGCAGCGTCCTTCATACACTGAACATCTCCGCTTTACGCCCAGTGCAACCATTTGTGGCAATTACATTCATTTTCTGTTTCTTGATCCATAATATATGACATTTACCTCAATGTAAGGAGTCAGAACTGAACGAGGCAGATGCTCTGTCCTGAGACGAGAGACGCTGCGAGACTAATAACAGCCGACTGTCAGGAGAGGATGCTGCACTCAACCACCCAGCATGGAGGAAGGGAAAACAGAGAAGACACCGACAAACGGCACAGTCCATGAAGAGCAAATCCACCTCTAAACACTACATCACAAGGTACAGACGGAACCTCAAGAGCTGCACTCACTATTCTGCTGGTGCAGTCACTGTGTACATACATTATCTTACTGATCCTGAGTTACATCCTGTATTATACTCCAGAGCTGTGCTCACTATTCTGCTGGTGCAGTCACTGTGTACATACATTACATTACTGATCCTGAGTCACATCCTGTATTATACTCCAGAGCTGCACTCACTATTCTGCTGGTGCAGTCACTGTGTACATACATTACATTACTGATCCTGAGTTACATCCTGTATTATACTCCAGAGCTTCACTCACTATTCTGCTGGTGCAGTTACTGTGTACATACATTACATTACTGATCCTGAGTTACATCCTGTATTATACTCCAGAGCTGCACTCACTATTCTGCTGGTGCAGTCACTGTGTACATACATTACATTACTGATCCTGAGTTACATCCTGTATTATACTCCAGAGCTGCACTCACTATTCTGCTGGTGCAGTCACTGTGTACATACATTACATTACTGATCCTGAGTTACATCCTGTATTATACTCCAGAGCTGCACTCACTATTCTGCTGGTGCAGTGACTGTGTACATACATTACATTACTGATCCTGAGTTACCTCCTGTATTATACTCCAGAGCTGCACTCACTATTCTGCTGGTGCAGTCACTGTGTACATACATTACATTACTGATCCTGAGTTACCTCCTGTATTATACTCCAGAGCAGCACTCACTATTCTGCTGGTGTAGTCACTGTGTACATACATTACATTACTGATCCTGAGTTACATCCTGTATTATACTCCAGAGCTGCACTCACTATTCTGCTGGTGCAGTGACTGTGTACATACATTACATTACTGATCCTGAGTTACCTCCTGTATTATACTCCAGAGCTGCACTCACTATTCTGCTGGTGCAGTCACTGTGTACATACATTACATTACTGATCCTGAGTTACCTCCTGTATTATACTCCAGAGCAGCACTCACTATTCTGCTGGTGTAGTCACTGTGTACATACATTACATTACTGATCCTGAGTTACATCCTGTATTATACTCCAGAGCTGCACTCACTATTCTGCTGGTGTAGTCACTGTGTACATACATTACATGACCGTGTACTGCCAACACGGGTTCCATGGTTCAACATGCCCCCATCTTCCAGCACTCACCTTTCCCCCACCAAATAAAAACACCGCACCTGTATTTCTTTGGATAAATTTGGCTACAGCGGCCATTTTATTAACAAACAACATTAACATATTAACAGTGTTATAAAATAAATAAGAAGGGAGGGTTCTTGGAGTTAAAATTAGATCTGGCATAAATTAAACCGAACTCGAACCACCATATTACCCTCAGCCGTCCATCACCAGCTCAAGGGCACCAAAAGCTCCCAGGGTAAAACCCCGTCCAGAGCCCAAAACCAAATGCCAGATCACTCCGGTTAATCAAGGCACTGCCCGTGATTATCCAATATTCTTTCCACCGGCACTTCTGTGCCAACTCCAAGAACCCCACCCCCCGCCACCAACGAACAGCCCTGACCACCTCAGGCTCGTGAGCGCCCCAACACCGCAAAAGCCCTTTCGATCCCCTCCTGTATGACCAATGCCCATAAATCAATGTCAATATCATTCAAATGTACGCCGTCCTTTTCCCAAAAATCTCCAACTCCCGCTTCCTGGTAACAAAAGCTGATATAGCTCTGGTCAACTTTACTCCTGCCCTATTAATTCCCTTCAATGATCTGGCCTCCCTCCATTTTCCTCTGGGCAAAATGTCAGACCACACTGTCAACACCTCAGGAAAGGATGTCCATAACCTTAACAGAACGATTCGAATGTCTCTCATCAATTCCCTAACCGGCCGAGCCGTCCAAATCATTACCCCCCATATGCACCACCAAAATATCCGGCGCCCGATCCAAACGAGCTGCTTTATGGAATTTTGTCAGCACCCTTCTCCAAACCATCCCTCAAAAACCCAACCACCGAACCACCGCTTGCTCCCTGCTAAAACCCATTTGCCTACCGTCCGGCCTCACGTCCGCCCTCAGCGCCCCCCAATTGACGAAAGAGTGTCCTAGCATCCAAACTAACAACGGGACGCCACCAGCAACAAGACAACCAAAAGGTATTCAAATCTCAAAAGGCAAATTACCTAAGACCGCACACCTAATGCCTTACATAAGACAGGTAACGATCAGAACTCCACCTCCCAATGCGTTTTATCACATTCTTGCCTAACCCCAAGCCATCCGCTTCTGATGCCGCACCAATTCTGAATGAATGTGACCCGTATACCTCAGGGCTAAGGCCCAGCTCAGCAATCCCCTTTTTAAACACCGCTATGAATTGAAAACGTGACAAAAAGTCTCCATTTTCATGACACAATAATGGGCCCTTCCGCCCTGGCCAAACCTGCCAATAAGCCAATAAACATCTCCTAGGACAAGGAAAAGATCCCATAACCTCACCCAATATTACTCGTTTACCTTTGCCCAATTGATCCGTCTTCCCCCACCTAATCCAAAATTCAATACCCCCATCTCGACCACTCATATCCTCAGCAAACAAACCCCCAACTTTATTCCCGCTTGGTGCCACCAATTCACCTACTCTTATCGCGCCAAAAAATGCCAATGAAAAAGCCAACCTAAACAGTGTGGCTTCAAAAACTGAACAACAAATCTTATCCAATACAAAACCCAAACGTTCCAAAATACTAAAGGTTACAGGCCTCCGTTTATCCAACTCTTTACCTCTTCTCCTAAAGCCCTTGAGAGCTTGCTTCACTAAAAAGGACTTCGTAACATCCTTCATCCCCTGCAATTTAAAACCAAACGCTAAACCTGCAACAAACTTGCCAACTTTTGAAACCGACCATCCGCTCTCCGCTGCCCTTCCCACGAGAATCAACACCGCCATCTCTCTATTTCCATCACTCTCCATCACACCCCACTGCATAATCCAATTTTGCCATAGTCGCCACGATGCCTCGTATAATGCCCAGGTCTGTCTCGTGATGGACTCCCGTATTAACCGTCCCGCTCTTCCATAACCAGCTGCCACAAGCGCGAAGGGCATTCCTGTCCCACGTCCTCTGCCTCTGGTGCTAGCGTCCGAAAACGATCCCACTGAAAACGAGACAAGGCATCTGCTATGGAATTTTGTACACCTGGAACATGGACCGCTGTAATCCAAGCGTTCAGCTTAAGACAACAAAGTACTAGTTCCCTCAGCAGCCTAATCACAGGCGGAGACGAGGCCGACAAACTGTTGATGACAGACACCACTCCCATGTTATCGCAGTGAAACCAAATTCTCCTGTTGGCGAAATACTCAACCAAATAGTAACCGCAACAACAATAGGAAACAATTCCAAAAATGCCAAGTTCCTCGTAAGACCCCTCTCTTTCCACACCTTCGGCCACTCGCCAACGCTCCACCGCCCTTTCCAGTAGGCCCCGTAACCGACACCTCCTGCCGCATCCGTAAATATCTCACCATCAAAACTGCTCAAGAACTCCTGCTGGATTACTGACCTGCAGTTATAACTTTCCAAAAACAATTTCCAAACTTTTAGATCCTCCTTGTGGTCCTTATTAAGGCGAATGAAATGATGCGGGACGCGCACTCCTGCTGTCGCTCCTGACAACCTGCGACAAAATATTCTGCCCACTGGCATAATCCAGCAGGCAAAAATTCAAATGCCCTAACAGCGACAGTAGCTCCCTCAGGGTAACCTTGCGCAACTTCCTGATCCTATCGACCTCCTGTTTAAGCAAACTCAATTTATCATCCGGTAACCGACACTCCATTCTTTCGGTATCAATTACAATGCCCAAAAAACTTAAAATGGTGCCAGGTCCTTCCGTTTTTTCTTCTGCTAACGGCACGCCAAAATGCTCCGCTACCCACACCATAGTACCTAACAAATTCCTACACAACAACGATTGCGGGGGGCCTATAAACAAGAAGTCATCCAAATAATGAATGACTGACTTAACAGAAGCCAGGCCCTTCACTACCCATTCCAAAAAGGAGCTAAACGTTTCAAACAAAGAACACGAAATCGCACAACCCATTGGCAAACACCTATCCACATAGTACTCCCCTTCCCAAAAACAAACTAACAACGGGATGCTATCCAGGTGAAATGGCAACAACCTAAAGGCTGACTCGATATCAGTGTTAGCTAGCAACGAGCCTGGCCCGTATCTCCGTACCCAATGCACCGCCGCATCAAATGATGTATATTCAACCGAACACAACTCCTGCGCAATACCATCATTAACCGAAAGCCCCTTCGGGTACGACAAATGCTGAATCAAAAGAAACTTATTCAGCTCTTTCTTGGGCACAACCCCCAACGGCGAGATAATCACCCTGCTGCTAGGTAATACCCGAAACGGTCCCGCCATCCTGCCCAATTCCACCTCCTTAGCCAACTTCACACTAACCACTTCCGGATGAAGGGAAGCCGACGTCAAATTTTTAACTAAAAAGGGGACCTCGCGCTCAGGAGGAGGGATTCTAAAACCTTCCAAAAAACCATCCGCAATGACCTTAGCCTTCAACTGATCCGGATACCTACTTAGAAAGGGGGGGGCCATCGCGTGAACCCTCACCGGAGTCAGCCCTTTGACCGGTACCCACTGTCGGCTTTCCCTTACCCTTCTTAAAGCATTTTGATGCTCCGTGTGAGCTTCCGTTACAATGGGAGCACACATGTTTAAATTTACAGGAGGTCCCGAACTTGCATTGGCCGTCATTAAATTGCCAGCAAGTTCCCGCTTCCTTTTTTTGTGCTGTGTGCCCCTTGACTACTTCCCCCGTGTCCTGCTGACTGATTCCCGCTACTGTTGCTCCCGTGAAAGGACTCCCCATACCTCAGTGGGGCCATAACCTTCAACCACAACCCAATGTCCTTTTGATCCCATCTGATCTCTGGGCAGACAGCTTTCCTCTGCCTAAATTGCTCGTCATATCGTAACCACACCTGACCCCCATAAGTACGATGAGCCTCCCCAATAGAATCAAGGTAGCAAAATAAACCTGAGCAATTATCCGGAGCATTTTCCCCAATAACGCTAGCCAATATTGCAAAAGCCTGTAACCAATTAACAAACGTCTGAGGAATCAACCTCCACCTACACTTCTCTTCTTCCTCTTTTTTACTATCGTCCTTTTTACCCTTATCCAGATTAAACTTTTCCAGCGGAAGGGAAAAAATTTCAACTTAGTCATCCCGCCAAACTTTTCCTTTACCATTTTTTTTTTTTTTTTTTTTTTTTTACTTAAGTGTGCCCCCAACGGCCCCTCAAAGCACACATATACCTACCCTTTTGCCCTATCATCCAGCTTTACGGTATTCGCTTTGTCCTTCTCTGTCTGTACGCAAACCGATGCCCCAGAAGGTGTCCCGGCTGCATTCACCGCCGACCTGGCCGACTTGCTCCCCCACCTGCGACAACACCGGTTGACTAGGTACCCACGCCGCCGCAGGTAACAAACCTCCTTGATTAACTCCACCACCGTCTATTCTAGCCAAAATTTGCAACATGCTAAACAAAATGTCCCTAAGACCCACTACATCTGACCCACGACCTCCCTTAGTATTTTCCCCGCTGGGCCCAGCCAACTGCCTATCACCTCCCCCATCCACTAATGACCCAGCGGGCGACAAACAATACATGGACGCATGCTCACCAAGCTGCGCAGGTGCTGTGTCCCTGCCAGCCGAACGTCCCGAGTCCTGATGAATCCTGGATTTGCTTTGATCCTCGCCACACTCCGATTCGCCAGACTCCTGCTGCTGCTCAAGGCCCGCGCCCCTGGCCTCCTCGTCACCAGGGGGGACCTGAGCACGTGCCGATGTCCCCCGTCAGTCCTGGCTCCGGTCCTCCCCGCCATCCGTAGCACTTCCAGACCCGGACTCCCTAGCCCGATCCGTGGTGGTCCGTGGGTGACTGCCAGGCAGCCCCATGCTGCTTCCCGCCGCTCCACCGCCCTGGATGTGCTGACTCGAGCCTGGCAGCAGGTCCTCGAATTACTGCTGCCTGCCCGTGCACCTGCGCTGCTGTATCCCTCCGCTGATGTTTCTGGCAGGCACCCCGACTGGTACATCGCCAGGTGCGCCTGCCGTGCTGATGGTCCCTCTTGTCCCCTCATCCGCTCTAGCACTCCGTTTTCTTATGGGCAAGCGGCGTCCTGCTGCGGGGGGTGTGTCCATGCACCCACCGCTCACTTCCTGAACGCCCGTCACATGACGCCGGGGCCGGAAGTGACGTAGGCCGCACTTCCGGTGAAGCCCCGCCCCCCGGATGATGACGCGGCTGCAGCATGGGCCTTGCTTCCGGCGCGGCCCGGGCTCTGGTATTGCGGCGCGCTGCCGGAGCAGGCCGCACTACAGCTGAGCGGGGCACTTCAGTCGCGGACCGCGACCCGATGCTGGGGGAGCCCGCAGGCCGGCTGGGCGGATTCCTGCCGCGGCGGGCACGCTGGCGGGGAGTTCCGCCGGCATGCTCACCGGACGCAGGGTCCCCTGAGGGGCTCCGCAGCCTGCGCCTGCTGCCCGTACTAACCATCTCCGGGGAAGGCCTCTCGGGTGGGGGGGGCGCGTCCTCCTGACGCTTCTTCTGGATCCCGACGGAGAATCTTCTGCCCCGGCATTCCCCAGCAATCCAGACAGCTGGGACTCGAGCCACCCTCCGCGCCTGGATCTGGCAGCCTCCCTCAGCCTGGCGATCAGGGAATCAACGGTTTCCATAAGATTGGTAAGTGTATTCAAACAATGGGAAAGTTGTAGTTTTTTTTTTTTTTTTTGAGTTCTGCAACTTTCCCCGCTGACTTCCTTCCTGGACTGACCGTTTTACCGCACTTTTCCTTATTATATCTCCCCCCCCTTTCCCAATGCCCGCCCCTCCAGGCTTATAACCAATCCCGATATTGGGATTAAAAATTACACCCTCGTGGCCCATCCCGGTCATGTGGGGCTTCCTTCTAGTTACACTTGCTTCCAGCCCCTTTCTTTACATTACTGATCCTGAGTTACATCCTGTATTATACTCCAGAGCTGCACTCGCTATTCTGCTGGTGCAGTCACTGTGTACATACATTACATTACTGATCCTGAGTTACATCCTGTATTATACTCCAGAGCTGCACTCACTATTCTGCTGGTGCAGTCATTGTGTACATACATTACATTATTGATCCTGAGTTACACCCTGTATTATACCCCAGAGCTGCACTCACTATTCTGCTGGTGCAGTCACTGTGTACATACATTACATTACTGATCCTGAGTTACCTCCTGTATTATACTCCTGAGCTGCACTCACTATTCTGCTGGTGCAGTCACTGTGTACATACATTACATTACTGATCCTGAGTTACATCCTGTATTATACTTCAGAGCTGCACTCACTATTCTGCTGGTGCAGTCACTGTGTACATACATTACATTACTGATCCTGAGTTACATCCTGTATTATACTCCAGAGCTGCACTCACTATTCTGCTGGTGCAGTCACTGTGTACATACATTACATTACTGATCCTGAGTTACATCCTGTATTATACCCCAGAGCTGCGCTCACTATTCTGCTGGTGCAGTCACTGTGTACATACATTACATTACTGATCCTGAGTTACATCCTGTATTATACTCCAGAGCTGCACTCACTATTCTGCTGGTGCAGTCACTGTGTATATACATTACATTACTGATCCTGAGTTACCTCCTGTATTATACTCCAGAGCTGCACTCACTATTCTGCTGGTGCAGTCACTGTGTACATACATTACATTACTGATCCTGAGTTACATCCTGTATTATACTCCAGAGCTGCACTCGCTATTCTGCTGGTGCAGTCACTGTGTACATACATTACATTACTGATCCTGAGTTACATCCTGTATTATACTCCAGAGCTGCACTCACTATTCTGCTGGTGCAGTCATTGTGTACATACATTACATTATTGATCCTGAGTTACATCCTGTATTATACCCCAGAGCTGCACTCACTATTCTGCTGGTGCAGTCACTGTGTACATACATTACATTACTGATCCTGAGTTACCTCCTGTATTATACTCCTGAGCTGCACTCACTATTCTGCTGGTGCAGTCACTGTGTACATACATTACATTACTGATCCTGAGTTACATCCTGTATTATACTTCAGAGCTGCACTCACTATTCTGCTGGTGCAGTCACTGTGTACATACATTACATTACTGATCCTGAGTTACATCCTGTATTATACTCCAGAGCTGCACTCACTATTCTGCTGGTGCAGTCACTGTGTACATACATTACATTACTGATCCTGAGTTACCTCCTGTATTATACTCCAGAGCTGCACTCACTATTCTGCTGGTGCAGTCACTGTGTACATACATTACATTACTGATCCTGAGTTACATCCTGTATTATACTCCAGAGCTGCACTCACTATTCTGCTGGTGCAGTCACTGTGTATATACATTACATTACTGATCCTGAGTTACATCCTGTATTATACTCCAGAGCTTCACTCACTATTCTGCTGGTGCAGTCACTGTGTACATACATTACATTACTGATCCTGAGTTACATCCTGTATTATACCCCAGAGCTGCGCTCACTATTCTGCTGGTGCAGTCACTGTGTACATACATTACATTACTGATCCTGAGTTACATCCTGTATTATACTCCAGAGCTTCACTCACTATTCTGCTGGTGCAGTCACTGTGTACATACATTACATTACTGATCCTGAGTTACATCATGTATTATACCCCAGAGCTGCGCTCACTATTCTGCTGGTGCAGTCACTGTGTACATACATTACATTACTGATCCTGAGTTACATCCTGTATTATACCCCAGAGCTGCGCTCACTATACTGCTGGTGCAGTCACTGTGTACATACATTACATTACTGATCCTGAGTCACATCCTGTATTATACTCCAGAGCTGCACTCACTATTCTGCTGGTGCAGTCACTGTGTACATACATTACATTACTGATCCTGAGTTACATCCTGTATTATACTCCAGAGCTGCACTCACTATTCTGCTGGTGCAGTCACTGTGTGCATACATTACATTACTGATCCTGAGTTACATCCTGTATTATACTCCAGAGCTGCACTCACTATTCTGCTGGTGCAGTCACTGTGTACATACATTACATTACTGATCCTGAGTTACATCCTGTATTATACCCCAGAGCTGCACTCACTATTCTGCTGGTGCAGTCACTGTGTACATACATTACATTACTGATCCTGAGTCACATCCTGTATTATACTCCAGAGCTGCACTCACTATTCTGCTGGTGCAGTCACTGTGTACATACATTACATTACTGATCCTGAGTTACCTCCTGTATTATACTCCAGGGCTGCACTCACTATTCTGCTGGTGCAGTCTCTGTGTACATACATTACATTACTGATCCGGAGTTACATCCTGTATTATACTCCAGAGCTGCACTCACTATTCTGCTGGTGCAGTCAGTGTACATACATTACATTACTGATCCTGAGTTACATCCTGTATTATACTCCAGAGCTGCACTCACTATTCTGCTGGTGCAGTCACTGTGTACATACATTACATTACTGATCCTGAGTTACATCCTGTATTATACTCCAGAGCTGCACTCACTATTCTGCTGGTGCAGTCACTGTGTACATACATTACATTACTGATCCTGAGTTACATCCTGTATTATACTCCAGAGCTGCACTCACTATTCTGCTGGTGCAGTCACTGTGTACATACATTACATTACTGATCCTGAGTTACATCCTGTATTATACCCCAGAGCTGCACTCACTATTCTGCTGGTGCAGTCACTGTGTATATACATTACATTACTGATCCTGAGTTCCATCCTGTATTATACTCCAAAGCTGCACTCACTATTCTGCTGGTGGAGTCACAGTGTACATACATTACATTACTGATCCTGAGTTACATCCTGTATTATACTCCAGAGCTGCACTCACTATTCTGCTGGTGCAGTCACTGTGTACATACATTACATTACTGATCCTGAGTTACATCCTGTATTATACTCCAGAGCTGCACTCACTATTCTGCTGGTGCAGTCACTGTGTACATTCATTACATTACTGATCCTGAGTTACCTCCTGTATTATACTCCAGAGCTGCACTCACTATTCTGCTGGTGCAGTCACTGTGTACATACATTACATTACTGATCCTGAGTTCCATCCTGTATTATACTCCAGAGCTGCACTCACTATTCTGCTGGTGCAGTCACTGTGTACATACATTACATTACTGATCCTGAGTTACCTCCTGTATTATACTCCAGAGCTGCACTCACTATTCTGCTGGTGCAGTCAGTGTACATACATTACATTACTGATCCTGAGTTCCATCCTGTATTATACTCCAGAGCTGCACTCACTATTCTGCTGGTGCAGTCACTGTGTACATACATTACATTACTGATCCTGAGTTACATCCTGTATTATACTCCAGAGCTGCACTCACTATTCTGCTGGTGCAGTCACTGTGTACATACATTACATTACTGATCCTTAGTTACCTCCTGTATTATACTCCAGAGCTGCACTCAATATTCTGCTGGTGCAGTCACTGTGTACATACATTACATTACTGATCCTGGGTTACATCCTGTATTATACTCCAGAGCTGCACTCACTATTCTGCAGGTGCAGTCACTGTGTACATACATTACATTACTGATCCTGGGTTACATCCTGTATTATACTCCAGAGCTGCACTCACTATTCTGCTGGTGCAATCACTGTGTACATACATTACATTACTGATCCTGAGTTACATCCTGTATTATACCCCAGAGCTGCACTCACTATTCTGCAGGTGCAGTCACTGTGTACATACATTACATTACTGATCCTGGGTTACCTCCTGTATTATACTCCAGAGCTGCACTCACTATTCTGCAGGTGCAGTCACTGTGTACATACATTACATTACTGATCCTGAGTTACATCCTGTATTATACTCCAGAGCTGCACTCACTATTCTGCTGGTGCAGTCACTGTGTACATACATTACATTACTGATCTTAAAGAATGAAACATCAGATTCTAAGCATAAAAAAAAGTAATATCTTATATCAGAAACGTCTGGAACCAGCAGGAGACCATGGGCTTTATCCTAGTAACACTATGGAATCATCCTTTAAGGGCTGGTCCAGGAGTAATTAACCTTTGCTGCTTACTTGCACAACAGCTCCACTCCTGGTTGCGTGCAGTATTGCAGCTCTGCCCTCAGTGAAGCTGCACCGCAGGCACAATCCATGGGTAGGTGTAACTCCCCTTTAATTTCCTTACAAATCCTGGTATATGGGAAAGCTGAGCCCGGAAGACGTCTCCGCAGCAGCGCTGAGCTCACAGGAGCATGATTGCAAAATCATTGAAAGCGTTTGATCTCAGCACGTCTTCATCATCACAATGGCTGGCCCATCGCGCTACTCCATCATCTCACCGGCCCGATAGTCTCTCCGCAAGAGATAATTACCGCCGGAACATCTGGAGAACATCATGGTCGCCTCATCCCAGGAAAGCAGCACAAATCCCACATTATCCTATTAAGATCCTTACACCTGGACAGCAGCGCCTCGGAGGCTGCACGGAGACGCTCGGCTGCGCCGCCGCTGCTATCGCGGCTCTATCCAACACCGGCCTTTTCTTCTCCGTCCTGTATTGCATTCTCATCTCCTCGTCTCTCTTCTTTATCCTTTCATCATGCCTCTATCCATTACCGCTCTCCCTCCTCCCTCGCTCCCTCTCTAAAGATTAAGGAGCTGTGTGTTTGCTTCTGCAGACGTTTCATCTTCTTTTCTTCTTTTTTTTTCCTTCTGGGTTGAGCTGCGAATTTATTGCAATTCGTGCTGGAGGCAGATTGGCCGGAATTATCCTGCGGCAGAGCGGACCCCCCAAAGTTACAGGCAGAACTTGTATGGCATACCTGTGACAGATGACTGCAGAACGCTCGGCCCCCCCCAGGACCCTGGATGGAAGTGCAACCTATATCCAGAACAGCCCCCAGAGACAGCGCGGCATATGGAGGCGGCGGCAGCAGCAAAATCTATATTTACTCTGTGCATCAGGCCCCTGGTGGACCCCAAAGCTACAGACAACAGACAGGGCCAGCAAGCTCCCGGCACATGGCCATTACCGATCGGCTAAACACTTCCGCTTCATTTTTTTCTCCGTTTGTCGCTGATTCAGGGATCTGGAGGAAAGTTGGTAAATGACAAACTCGGTTCGCTCCAAACAGGCGATTTTAACTATTTGGGTTCATATAAATACACCGAGTGCAATGGGAGAAAAAAAAAACGGACGGCACACGGACCATGTGTATGGCGTCCAATTTTTACGCACGCATCAAAGGAACCAGGAAATTGCATCAGCCAAGTACAGTAAATTCACAGCCAGAACCGTCCTGGCAACAAAGAAAAAACAAAAGAGTCTTATATAAAAGATATAGATAGATGATAGAAAGACATTAGATATGTAACAGATAGATATTAGATATATAATTAGATAGCTAGAATAGATTGTGTGTGTGTCTTTTTGGACAATTCACAGCTGACATCAACCCCAAGCCCCACTACCCTGATTGTCACCGCACCAGGGCAATCGGGAAGAGCAAAGGCATCTAATGTGATGCAGCATTTCTGGGGCGGCTGCGGGCTGATATTTTTAGGCTGGGAAGTGGCCAATAACCAGAGGCCTACCCAGTCTGATTATATCAGCCTGCAGCTGTCTGCTTTACCTTGGCTGGTTATCAAAAATAGGGGGGGACCCCTGTCGTTTTTTTCATTTATTTGGTTAAACAAGCCTAAAAAACTATAGATTAACACATGAAATGCACTAAAGGGTGCAAGTTCATATGTAGGGGGGGGGGGGGTTTGTGAAATTATATAAATGCAAGGTATCTATCTATCTTTCTTTATAGCAGTCATGGCCAAAAGTGTTGGCACACTTGAAATTGTTCCATAAAATGAAGTATTTCTCCCAGAAGATTATTGCAATTACACAGGTTTTGTTATACACAGGTTTAATTCCTTTCTGTGTATTGGAACAACACAAAAAAAAAAAAAGAAAATTGGACAGAATTTCACACAAAACCCCCAAAATGGGCCGGACAAAATTGTTGGCGACTTTCCAAAATTCTGAGTAAACAACTTTGTTTCCAAGCATATGATGCTTGTTCACACTCACCAGTGGCAAGTAATGGGTGTGGGCAATATGACAATCACTCCTGAAACCAGATAAAAAGGCGGAGAAGTTGACTCAATCTTTGCATTGTGTGTCTGTGTGCGCCACACTGAGCATGGAGAACAGAAAGAGGAGAAGAGAACTGTCTGAGGACTTGAGCAGTTTGCAGAAGAAGACTGCTCCAAAATTACAATTGTGATGTGTGAGAAGCTTGATTGTAGTTATTTATTCCAAAGGGTGCAACCAAATATTAACTTGAGGGTGCTAACAATTCTGTCCAGACCATTTTTGGGGTTTTGTGAGAAATTATGTCCAATTTGCCTTTTTTCTCTGTTTTTTTTTTTGTGTTGTTCCAATACACACAAAGGAAATAAACCTGTGTATAACAAAACGTGTGTAATTGCAATAATTGTGTAGGAGGAATACTTCATCTTCTGGAACAATTTCAAGGGTGATGATACAAGGTAAACCATTGTCCCACTTTTTGGGATGAACATCAGAGCGATTTTTTATAGGCAGATGTGAGCGACCTGTGGACCGTGGAGGAAGACATTACTGCTTTTGAAAATTCTAACAATCACAAAGTAGAATTATTGCATCATTGTAACCAATAATTTGGACTGATGACATCATCACCCGATGGCATTTTCACACTGTCATAAAAGAATGCGGAAACTAAACCATAGACAAAGTCATTATTACTAATTTGCAAATTGTAGCAACCAACCAGTATAAGTAGAAATATGGCAACATTGTAAACGATGATGATGAATGATGAGATCAGCAGTAGGGGGTACGCTTAGTGGAAGGCTCTAGTTAATCAGAAGAGTGGAGGAAGCTTTCATTACTGCTTCGCAAATCCTGCCAATCAGAATAAAACATTGTAAGTAACAACTATGAATGATGACATCATCGTGTGATGACATCAGCAGCAGGAGAGTGTCAGCTAGAAAACTTTAGAAGAGTGTAGCCCTAGACCACAGAGGAAGCCATACTTAATGGTATGAGAATCCCACCAAACAATAACCATTACCTCAACAATGAACCGTTGTAACCAATGACATCATCACGTGATGACATCATTATATGATGACATCGGCAGCACCGGTGCGCCCAATATAGGCCATGATTTAGACAGAAGAGTTCGGCACTAGATTATAGTCCAAGCCCTCGTTACTGGTCTGCAAATTCAACCAACCAATCAATGCAAGTAGAACAGAATGAAACATTGTATAACCATCATGTGACATCACCAAGTTATGACATCAGCAGGGGAGTGTCTATAAAATGCCAAGTTTACCGACCAATCAGCATAGGTGGAACATTGAAGCATAAGTGGACCGATTCCGACATTGTAACCAATGACTATGAGTGATGACATCATCATGTGATGACATCAGCAGCACCGCAGCGTCCAGTATAGAGGTTCGGCACTGAATCCTAGAGCTGCATTACCGGTTTGCCAATCCTATCGATCAATCAACAGGGGTAGAACGATGTGAGGTTATAGGTTGAGCTCAATGGATTTCAACCCTAAAATTATGATACTATTATATAATCACCAGTGTTCATGAATGACGACATCATCGTGTAATGACATCAGCAGCAGCAGCAGGGTATTTGGCTTCCATGATCATACTGATGACCACCAGCTGAATGTAAAGCTCCAGCGTCCTTGTGCAAGAGCTCTCCAGGGTCCCCCTTCCCAGTCCTTGGGGTCTTTGACCACAGTTGTGCATGATGACATCACGAGCAGCGATTCTTGCAGTTACTGTAGATCTTTGTGGATATTTTATGGCGCCTCCACAGCTCCCAGTCACAGCTGTGCTGCTCTGCTGCCCAATAGGTGGCGCTCTGCAGAAATGCAGTTAAGGCCCTAATGCAAACTCTGTGCTGGGGATTTATAGCACAACTGACCCTTTTATATGTGGCAGGGGGTCTCTGGACCCCACAAGAATCAGGGACTGGTATTGATTATAACTTCTACACAGATAACTTCTACTCTGCACCACCAGCATTGATGGATTCACATTCAGAGAACCGGTCCCTGTCCTATCCTCTGTTTTTGTATTGGAGCCCCCACTATTCTATACTGCTCCCCCTTTGTGGATTTATTTTGTGATTTTGTGGACCACTAGGGGGCAATAGAGATTGTGAAAACAACCCTGCTCCGCTCTGCACCCCTATCAGGCCCTACTGCAGCTCATCCCCCTTCTCCAAATACCCCCCCGACCACCTTACTGAGCAGACGCCATAGTGAAATACATCAAGCCTCGCAGCACAGAGGATTTCAGGAAACAGAGACACCAATGTTGGGACTCAAGGGGAAGGTAAAGGCTTTACTACAAGGGAAGGAACACATTTGTGAGTGCAAATATGAAGTCCCACAAGGGGCCGCAGATCCCCAAACCTAGTGCTCTAAAGCCTTTCCACTATATGTCTCCAGGGTCAGTCCCTCTTAAAGCTGCAGTACCTATGCGGAGGGCATGCTTATACCTTTTCCATGGTTGAGCATTGGATCTGGGCCACATACACCTAATGGCAGGAGCAGAGGCTGCAGCTTGACTTCTTGCACTCAATAAATGAGGCTTCGTTCACACGTCAGCATTTTTGCATCAGCGTGTCAGACTGAAGAAGAACATTGGGCCCACAGGAGGATTTGATTCTGAGGGCCCACCTTTCTCCCCCCACTGAAGAGCCCCATAGCAGCTGCAAGGTTTGCACTATGAACTCTCCTGAAGGAGAAGGCAGGGCCCACCGGAGGATTCTCCGGTTCTCTGGTGGGCCAGTCCAACCCTGTGCATCAGTATTTCATCCGTATTTTTTATGCCAAAACCAGGATTGTCTCCAAAACACAGAACCGCTGTCAACCTTTCAATTACGTTTTTTTCTCTGTAAGCTCCGCTCTTAGCTTTGGCATAGAAACACTGATGCAAAAAATACTGCCGTGTGAATGAGGCCTTACAGGGAGAAGCCATTTAGTTCACACTTGCACATTCTCCGCCGAGGACCGTGTTATATGTACATTTATTGCAGATGTTAATGCAGGTTTGCTGTGGATTTTGCCCTTTGCATTGCAAAAAAATAAAAATCCTTATTGAATCTGCCTGCAAATCTGGGCAGAAAAACGACAGAATGTTTGCAGATCTTCCTTTCCTCCTTGCTACAAACTAAAGAAGGAGTTCAGCTCCGGCAGCTGCATTGTGCGGTGCAGTCAGGGGCAGCGCACAGACGCCGCTCACCAGCAGCTGCTCCCGTGGCCCCGAGTGAGCCAGCGATCTAGGACGACGCCTGATTACTCGCACAGCAGGGCCGGGAGGCGACACGGGTGCCGATCCTGCACCACATCGCTGTGTGCCATCTTCTTCTTCCTCTACAGAATGACATCGCAATTCCCCCGAAACCTCCGGTCGCCATCTCCGGGGACACAACGCTGTGAAACTTGCTAACGAGCCCTTAGCCTCTGGGAAAATGAGAGTTGTTAAACGGTCGTCGGCTTGGAGAGAACATAATCCACATGAGCGCTTGACACTTTGTCGGGGAGGACGGTGGGAGCACGGCGAGGGCGAAATTGGGATGAGGGGGGGTGTCCACGCTGAAGGTTTCCTGCTGTCTCGCTTGATACTTTCCAGTAGGGATCCTGATTACTTATGGGGGGCGTCCGGCTCGGTGCCATTATCCTGTTAGGGTAGTGTTCCCTCCCGCGGTTTATTGCGTTATTGGCTTGTAATGGAGCCGAGGAGCCGAACTCTCTTGTTAGGGATTTGTGACTGCTTTCATTACCTTGTTACCTTGTATCGGATCAGTCCCCTGTTAGCTTGTAATGGAGCAGCGAGGATTGTATCCGGCACTTTCTACACCGCGGCCGGGGTTGTATAATGACATTACCCGGGGGGGCGGACATGCAGCGCAGGAGCAAATCCCCAGCCCCGGCGTCCTGTATAAACGCCTGGACTAATCCTCCCTCCGAATCCTGCGGCCCTCGCTCTCCTCCTTATCTACAACATGTCACCGTCAGACCCACTCACCACTAAACACATCCCACCAAATCGTGGAGGGATTCTCCATGGATTCATCTTCAGTCCTCCTCCATTGTATCACTATTCCCGCCATAAACCTGCACTTTATAAAGCGCCATCGCCTCATTATAGCAGAATAATATGTCAGGATGAAAATTAATAGCTGGCACGAGGGGCTGCGGGGGGCACAGGGGACGTGGAAGGAATGAGTGGGCTGCGTTTAATGTGATGCATGAAGGTGACACATTGTAACGATTGAGTAGGAGACGCGGTGGGTGTAAGAGATCAGGGCAATATTACTATAGAAACATTAGGGGTTAAAATCCCACTGGGGTCACAACTGTAGGGAGTTTGTGTGTTCTTCCCTTATACATAGATTGTAAGCTCCTGGAGTCAGTGATGATGGGAGTGATACACTGCTTACATTAGATTGTTAGCTCCAGGGGTCAGTGATGATGGGAGTGATACACTGCTTACATTACATTGTAAGCTCCTGGAGTCAGTGATGATGGGAGTGATACACTTCTTAGATTAGATTGTAAGCTCCTGGAGTCAGTGATGATGGGAGTGATACACTTCTTACATTAGATTGTAAGCTCCTGGAGTCAGTGATGATGGGAGTGATACACTGCTTACATTAGATTGTAAGCTCCTGGAGTCAGTGATGATGGGAGTGATACACTGCTTACATTAGATTGTAAGCTCCTGGAGTCAGTGATGATGGGAGTGATACACTGCTTACATTAGATTGTAAGCTCCTGGGGTCAGTGATGATGGGAGTGATACACTGCTTACATTAGATTGTAAGCTCCTGGAGTCAGTGATGATGGGAGTGATACACTGCTTACATTAGATTGTAAGCTCCTGGAGTCAGTGATGATGGGAGTGATACACTGCTTACATTAGATTGTAAGCTCCTGGAGTCAGTGATGATGGGAGTGATACACTGCTTACATTAGATTGTAAACTCCTGGAGTCAGTGATGATGGGAGTGATACACTGCTTACATTAGATTGTAAGCTCCTGGAGTCAGTGATGATGGGAGTGATACACTGCTTACATTAGATTGTAAGCTCCTGGAGTCAGTGATGATGGGAGTGATACACTGCTTACATTAGATTGTAAACTCCTGGAGTCAGTGATGATGGGAGTGATACACTGCTTACATTAGATTGTAAGCTCCTGGAGTCAGTGATGATGGGAGTGATACACTGCTTACATTAGATTGTAAGCTCCTGGAGTCAGTGATGATGGGAGTGATACACTTCTTAGATTAGATTGTAAGCTCCTGGAGTCAGTGATGATGGGAGTGATACACTGCTTACATTAGATTGTAAACTCCTGGAGTCAGTGATGATGGGAGTGATACACTTCTTAGATTAGATTGTAAGCTCCTGGAGTCAGTGATGATGGGAGTGATACACTTCTTACATTAGATTGTAAGCTCCTGGAGTCAGTGATGATGGGAGTGATACACTGCTTACATTAGATTGTAAGCTCCTGGAGTCAGTGATGATGGGAGTGATACACTGCTTACATTAGATTGTAAGCTCCTGGAGTCAGTGATGATGGGAGTGATACACTGCTTACATTAGATTGTAAGCTCCTGGGGTCAGTGATGATGGGAGTGATACACTGCTTACATTAGATTGTAAGCTGCTGGAGTCAGTGATGATGGGAGTGATACACTGCTTACATTAGATTGTAAACTCCTGGAGTCAGTGATGATGGGAGTGATACACTGCTTACATTAGATTGTAAGCTCCTGGAGTCAGTGATGATGGGAGTGATACACTGCTTACATTAGATTGTAAGCTGCTGGAGTCAGTGATGATGGGAGTGATACACTGCTTACATTACATTGTAAGCTCCTGGAGTCAGTGATGATGGGAGTGATACACTGCTTACATTAGATTGTAAACTCCTGGAGTCAGTGATGATGGGAGTGATACACTGCTTACATTAGATTGTAAGCTCCTGGAGTCAGTGATGATGGGAGTGATACACTTCTTAGATTAGATTGTAAGCTCCTGGAGTCAGTGATGATGGGAGTGATACACTTCTTAGATTAGATTGTAAGCTCCTGGAGTCAGTGATGATGGGAGTGATACACTTCTTACATTAGATTGTAAGCTCCTGGAGTCAGTGATGATGGGAGTGATACACTTCTTACATTAGATTGTAAGCTCCTGGAGTCAGTGATGATGGGAGTGATACACTGCTTACATTAGATTGTAAGCTCCTGGGGTCAGTGATGATGGGAGTGATACACTTCTTACATTAGATTGTAAGCTCCTGGAGTCAGTGATGATGGGAGTGATACACTGCTTACATTAGATTGTAAGCTCCTGGGGTCAGTGATGATGGGAGTGATACACTGCTTACATTAGATTGTAAGCTCCTGGGGTCAGTGATGATGGGAGTGATACACTTCTTACATTAGATTGTAAGCTCCTGGGGTCAGGGATGATGGGAGTGATACACTGCTTACATTAGATTGTAAGCTCCTGGGGTCAGGGATGATGGGAGTGATACACTGCTTACATTAGATTGTAAGCTCCTGGAGTCAGTGATGATGGGAGTGATACACTGCTTACATTACATTGTAAGCTCCTGGAGTCAGTGATGATGGGAGTGATACACTGCTTACATTACATTGTAAGCTCCTGGGGTCAGTGATGATGGGAGTGATACACTTCTTACATTAGATTGTAAGCTCCTGGGGTCAGTGATGATGGGAGTGATACACTGCTTACATTAGATTGTAAGCTCCTGGGGTCAGTGATGATGGGAGTGATACACTACCTGGTGATAATTTCTTATATGATGGTAGATACAACCATGTGAAATGTAATGTGGAATATAAATATTTGCGGATCTGTGTAAATATTTTCTGTTTTAAAAGTCAAGTCACTCACTGTGATAAATCATGCAATTTTGCAGGTATAATGGGGGGACAGTAATAGTCGGGGTATACTGGTCACAGTTTTAGAGGTTACAGTGATTCAAGTTGATATTGGGGTACACTGACTATAGTGGTTGTGGGGGGACACTAGGTCCTGTAATAGTGGCGTAACCTTGACTGCAGTGATTATAGTTGAGCTGCAGCAATTCTATTGCTATAGGAGATGAATGGATTCCAGTGTTAGTGGGGTACGCTGACACATCTATGGGGGTACACTGATTCCAGTTATTGTTGGTTACACCAATTACATTCACTGAGGGGTTCCGTGATTATAGACATTGTGGGGTACATTGATTACAGTTAAATTAGGGGTACAGTGGTCATGATTATAGTGGGCTACACTAACAGGTGTAGTGGGGGTGCATTGAGTATAGTTATATTAGGGGTACAGTGATTATAGTGGGGTACACTGTGTTCTGTTATATTGTGGTACGCTATTCTGTTATATTGGGGGTACATTTTATTCTGTTATATTGGGGTACACTGTATTCTGTTATATTGGGGGTACACTATTCTGTTATTTTGGGGTACATTATTCTGTTATATTCTGGGTATACTGTATTCTGTTATTTTGGGGGTACACTGTATTCTGTTATATTGGGGGTACACTGTATTCTGTTATTTTTGGGATATACTGTATTCTGTTATTTTGGGGTACACTGTATTCTGTTATATTGGGGTACACTGTATTCTGTTATATTGGGGGTACACTGTACTCTGTTATTTTGGGGTACACTGTATTCTGTTATATTGGGGATACCCTGTATTCTGTTATATTGGGGGTACACTGTATTCTGTTATATTGGGGGTACACTGTATTGTGTTATATTTGGGGTACACTGTATTCTGTTAGATTTGGGGTACGCTGTATTCTGTTAGATTTGGGGTACACTGTATTCTGTTATATTTGGGGTATGCTGTATTCTGTTATATGGGGGTATGCTGTATTCTGTTATATTGGGGGTACACTGTATTCTGTTATATTTGGGGTACACTGTATTCTGTTATATTTGGGGTATGCTGTATTCTGTTATATTGGGGGTATGCTGTATTCTGTTATATTGGGGGTACACTGTATTCTGTTATATTTGGGGTACACTGTATTCTGTTATATTGGGGGTACACTGCATTCTGTTATATTGGGGGTATGCTGTATTCTGTTATATTTGGGGTACACTGTATTGTTATATTTGGGGTGCACTGTATTCTGTTATATTGGGGGTACACTGTATTCTGTTATATTTGGGGTACACTGTATTCTGTTATATTGGGGATACCCTGTATTCTGTTATATTGGGGGTACACTGTATTCTGTTATATTGGAGGTATGCTGTATTCTGTTATATTTGGGGTACACTGTATTGTTATATTTGGGGTGCACTGTATTCTGTTATATTGGGGGTACACTGTATTCTGTTATATTTGGGGTACACTGTATTCTGTTATATTGGGGATACCCTGTATTCTGTTATATTAGGGGTACACTGTATTCTGTTATATTGGAGGTATGCTGTATTCTGTTATATTTGGGGTACACTGTATTCTGTTATATTTGGGGTACGCTTCCAGTTACATGTGTAATACACTGCCCCCAGTAACGCGTGACATTTTGTATACATCGATGCCGCCAGTTTGGGCAGCCACCATATAACACTGGGTAATTAGTGGTGGATATGGGGTCCTCGAGGGGCACTAGGCGCAGCTTTAATCACGCTCAGACAGGGACAGTTGGTCGCAGCAGGAGCCACTAAATGACAATCAGTTGTAATAAGTCGATGCAAAACTCTTCAGATAACAAGCAGCGTGGGCTCGGCTCAATCAATCAATGTCTGTTAGATCAGATTGTATCCAAGTCTATTCCAGATAGTTCTAGGCAATATCCGATCACGTTCCACCATGTTTCCACCCTGATCACAGGCCCAGGTTATCAGCCCCGCTACAATGTATCATGTATGTCACATTAATCAGCAGAGGATACATGTGTTACACATCACAGATACCAGACCATGAGCAACAGATCAGAGTGTCAGCTCTGCAGGCTGCGCCGCATTATATATGTAGATTATTCTCTGTATGGGGCCCATGAAGGATCTTGTGGATCTCTACTAAAAGGCTTGCAAACTGTCGGCAGGTTTCCGCTGTAGTAAAACGCATTACGAGGCTCATCACATGTATCACCAGCTCATAATTTATAGAGACATACATGACATAACATATACACAGCAAACATCAAAGTGCCTTCATTTTATTGTAACCCATACAGCGAACACAACCCCATAATTAGACCCCACCCCCCTAATACACACCCTACAGGGGCTGTACACCCCCACACTGCAATATTCCTCTCTGCTATACATTATATAACCTGTGGTTATGGTAATATTCATTCATAGTGGAAACAGATAAGCGGTATAGTAAGCCGAGCCCCAATAATGCAAGAAAACATCCCAAAAAATCCACCCTGCACTCAAGTCTATGACTCTGTTCATTGACAATGCAAAAAAAACATGAATAAACACACATCCACTGTCACCCAGGTTTATCACCCCACAGACACATATGTACAAATGCTCAATAGACTTATCATATTGTCTCATCCCAACATACAGGACATCTAACCCTCCCTGCAAAGAGCAAAATACTACAAAATACAGAGCACAATGGCCATTGTCAGGGCTAAACACCCACTTGCCCTTTAATAAAATAACATTATATAACATAGCTGGGAGCTTAGTGCAATAATCCACAGACCTGTCTCAGTGGGGGTGATATGCTGCAGACAATATACAAAGTGTTACATGCACATAAATGAATATAAGAGGAAAGGGTGGGTGGAGATCATAGCTGAAGCCCCCATAGAGTTACTGTATAATCCATTGCAATATTTCCATAAACAACCTGATATATAGTAACACACATGGATAGATAGATAATAGATAGATAATAGATAGATAGATAATAGATGATAGATAATAGATAGATAATAGATGATAGATAGATGATAGATAGATAGATAATAGATAGATAGATAGAAAATAGATAGATGATAGATAGATAATAGATACATAATAGGTAGATAAATAATAGATGATAGATAGATAATAGGTAGATAGATAGATAAATAATAGATGATAGATAGTAGATAGATAATAGATGATAGATGATAGATAGCCTAGTCTTGTGCACAGACCATTGGCTGCACAGGTAAGGAGGATCACTGTCTACCTACCCAGCATCTACTTATTGCAGATGCAATTCTGCACACTCTCCTATACAGAGCTCTTGTGTCACAAACATTGACAGAGACAATACATTCACTAGACTGTCCCAGTTTTGTCCCTTTGCAATTATAATGCTATTTGCACTCCCAGTCCAGAGTCTCAGTCCCCAGCACACAACCTGCAACTGCACAAACCTTCCTACAATGCAGAAGTGCTGGAGACAAGGTGGAAGCCCACAGTGGATACAATGTATATGCGAAAGTATAAATGACGCCATGTGTATACCGTACACCATGCATGACATTAGGAATCTGCTGGAGACAATGTATATACCATGCCGATCTCTAGACACAATGTATATGTGATGGACTCAGTCTGATATCCGCTTATATGTGTCACCCTGTCACCTGTATACAGCATATCATTACTGGCTATAATGTATATATGTGACAATAATAAGTGTGGTAAGTGCTGGCAATTGTCCTACCTTGAGGCATTGTCTATACATCACCCCTGAATACAATGTACTTATTTTACATAGAAGAAATGCATAATATACTCCTGGATACATTATATGAGAATTGGATACACAGCTAAGTATATAACATACACCTATAGGATACATAGGTACCGAAGATCATTTCAATGTCCCACTTTGATACAGTGTATATTTGCTGGAAGTAATGTGTAAACAACACCTGGATACAAGGTAGAGATCCTATAGGTACAGCATATGTATAATATACCCCTGACTACAATGTATACATCCTATAGGAGTAATATATGCAGACCATAGCCCCGTGTATATCCTATAGGCGTAATATATGTGGAACATAGCCCAGTGTATATCCTATAGGGGCAATATATGTAGAATATAGCCCAGTGTATATCCTATAGTAGTAATATGCGTAGACTATAACCCTGTATACATCCTATAGGAGTAATATATGTAGACCATAGCCCTGTATACAGCCTATGATAGTACTATATGTAGACTACAGCCCTGTATACAGCCTATGATAGTACTATATGTAGACCATAGCCCTGTATACATCCTATAGGAGTAATATATATGTAGACCATGGCCCTGTATACATCCTTTAGTAGTAACATGTAGACCATAACCCCATATACAATATATACATCCTATAGGAGTATTATATATAGACCATAGCCCTGGGTACAGTATATACCTCCTATAGGAGTATATAGACCATAGCCCCAGTATACATCCTATAGGAGTATTATATATAGACCATAGCCCTAGGTAAATTATATACATCCTATAGGAGTGTATAGACCATAGCTCCAGTATACATCGTATAGGAGTATTTTATATAGACCATAGCCCTGTATACAATATATACATTCCACCTGGATGAGTGCAGAACAGAATTTAGACATCCTCAGTGGATACAAAGTATAAATCCTACCTTGACACAATGCATAAGTCCTGCCTGGATACAATGTACAAGTGACACCTGGTACAATGGATCCTACTGGTTTTCTACAGCACTAACAATAGAAAGAAAGTCTCCATCCTGCAGACACAGAAGTCCTGAGCGATAATCCCAGCACAGCCGCCGCCGTCGCCCCTGGACAGATCCCACCATGCACACAGAGCATGGACATAGACCATGCACACAGAGCATGGACATAGACCATGCACACAGAGCATGGACATAGACCATGCACACAGAGCATGGACATAGACCATGCACACAGAGCATGGACATAGACCATGCCCACAGAGCATGGACATAGACCATGCCCACAGAGCATGGACATAGACCATGCCCACAGAGCATGGACATAGACCATGCACACAGAGCATGGACATAGACCATGCACACAGAGCATGGACATAGACCATGCACACAGAGCATGGACATAGACCATGCACACAGAGCATGGACATAGACCATGCACACAGAGCATGGACATAGACCATGCACACAGAGCATGGACATAGACCATGCACACAGAGCATGTACATACACAGAGAGGCTCCATCCACGGGCTCCACAATCCAGCTGGTCACATCCCATCCGCCCTGGTCACAGGGAGCTGCAGATCTGGTCCCTGAGATGCTCGGAGCCTTGTGAGCTTCTCTCCACCAAGCAGCCCCCCAGGACTCACATAATTAGCACAGAAACCCAGGAGAAGAGGAGCAGAGATCTACAGCTGTGACAGAGGAGGAGAGAGATGGAGATGGAGAGAGAGAGAGAGAGAGAGAGAGAGAGAGAGAGAGGAAGGGAGGGAGGGAGGGAGAGCAGGGCTGAACAGAGGAGGAGAAGAAGAAAGGGGCAAGGTAAGGAGGGGGCACAGAGGAGGAGACACAAATAAGAAGAAAGATTGAGGCTGAGCACAGGATAAAACAAGCCAGTGAGCTGCAGGTGACAGGTACACATCAGAGCTGCAGACAGGGGCAGCAGGGTGGGGGCTGCAGATCTGGGGGGCTCATCAGCACCAATACTGAGGGTCTACGATTACCAGGAATTGCATACAGTGCAGAGGGAAGAATGAAGAAGGTGCACAGACAATGGGGGGCCTGGAGAATAATGAGGAGGGGGCTGACAGTGGGCGGCAGATCAGGGCTACCTGTGATCTAGGAGGGCTGTCAATCTATAGCTGTCACTGCTGCCACTCTGATACAGCATGCAGGCAGAGGATGACAGCAATTACTGGAGGGAAGTACAAGTGATGGCCACAGACACATGATCCCAATGCCAGCAGGTATCAGCACTGCCCTGAACCATGGGCTGGTATATAGTATAATGGGGCACATGCCATAGAGGCTGGCCAGAGCTTGCCAGTGGGACTGGGCAGTGCCCTCCAGTCATGGGCTCTAGATTTGGCACCTGAGTCCCTCTCTTGACTTCCTTGGGGGCAGTGTAACACCTCTGTGCTGTTGCCAGGGGCATATGGGTGGCAGGGGTCTAGATCTGTCGTGGTTGTGGACTCCTCAGCTTATGCCACTGATGCTGGTTTCTTGCTAAGAACCATTATTACAGATGGATTTGACATGTTCTTAGCTATGGAATATATTTACATCAGTTAGGAAAGTCTCTGGTGACATATTGATCACATCTTCCCATCCATTGGTATCTCTAGTGATAATGGAAATTGGAGGAGTGGAATATTTATCACTCAGCTATAAGGGTTAATAGTTTTTATAGTCCATGCGTCCAGTCTTCTATGCATGCAGATTAATCATTGTATGATGAAAACTTCTATTTTAAGCCAACGTAATATATTATCATCTGCTGTGCAAAAGATTTATTAACCATTTGCGCCAGGATTTAGAGACATTTGTAACAGTGGTGTAGAAAGTGAGCATGGCTGACGGCTTTTGTACGGTTTAGATACATTTCTGAAATGGAACCTTTTAAAAAAAAAAAAAGTAGCAAATGAGAAAAGTGATGCAAATCTCTGCTCTCCATAGACAGGAAAAAAGTCATTTTAGCCCTTTTGCAAGCTAGCGGCCACAGTGATCAGGTGTCATAATACTGGAAGAGCGGCGACGCCAAAAAGTAACATTTATAGGTTGAACTCGATGGACTTGTGTCTTCTTTCAACCTTGAAACTATGAAAATACAGCACATGACCGCTATGGCCACTGATTGACAGCTCTGGTCATACACTGGCTGCTCATAAAAGAAGACCGGAAGGACCGCCGAAGAATCAGGGCGGAATGGCCAGAAAACAGATGAGGTGAGATGGGTTTATTTTTTTTTCTTTAGAATCCTTTGCTGCTGTTTTTATTTTTATTGTTTCAAAGATTGGAATAAGCACCGGCTAAATGACATCACATTAGATAAAAGTGGGCCGTTGTGTTTCCATTCCTCACCATTAGGCTATGTTCACACGTTCAGTATTTGGTCAGTATTTTACATCAGTATTTGTAAGCCAAATCCAGGAGTGGCTGATAAATACAGAAGTGGTGACGTGTTTCTATTATACTTTTCCTCTGATTGTTCCACTTCTGATTTTGTCTTACAAATAGTGATGTAAAATACTGACCAAATACTGAATGTGTGAATGTGGCCTTATAAAAAATACCTGCTTGGTGTCAGCGAGTGGAAACAGTCTGGTTTTTAGTAAGAAACAAATAAAAATATATAAGCCTAATACTTCTTACAGCTGAGAGTGTGATACAATTGTATCCATTGTAGACAATTCTTTTTATACAGCTGATAGTTTGATACAATGTATCAATACAAAAATGTATCAGCCTGTTGAATTTGCCACCAGGATTTTGCTACTACATCTGAGATTGAGACCCTGATTCCAGCGATCTGTCACTTACTGGGCTGCTTGCTGTCATCTTGATAAAATCAAGGTTTTACCTGCTGCAGATCTACTAGTGCTTAAAGGGGTTGTCCAGGACAGCTGATCGGCGGGCGAGCCATGTGTTGCACCCCAATGATCAGACATTGATGACTTATCCTAAGTGTAGGCCATGAATCTTAAAGTCCCGGACAACCCCTTTAAATGGTGAACTCTGTATAACCCCAACCACACCACTGATTGGCTGCTCTGTGTACACTTTGCATAGGCAGAAAGTTGCCAATCATAGGTGGGGGTGGGTTTACACAGAAGTCATGAGTATGCAGGACTACCTGGCCGAAGGTTTACTAGCCCTTTAGTGATAATCTCCTGCCGATAAAACGCTGATTTTATCAAAACTACAGCAAGCAGCCCAGTAAGTGACACATCACTGGAATCAGGTTCTCTGTCTCTACATTATACTGCTGTAAGATTAGGTGGCAAAAACATGGTGATAGATTCCCTTTAAGTTCAGAGAAGATTATCAAGGCTGGATAAAATTGTAACAAACCCCCAGCTGTGAGCAGTATAAGATCAACTTTGCAAGGGTGTAAGTATTCAGTCTCTGGCAGTAAATAGGAATAAGCTCAATTACTGATAAAAAGCAGAAAACATAGAAATATATAGAAAGAGTCAAAACTCATCAAAATACAATGATTAATCTTTAGAATAGTGTGAATATGTCAGGGGAGTACTGAGAAGATTTATTTAACTGCTTCATTATTCTTCATGGTCTTTGTACGGGTGCGGGTTGCACTCAGCCCAGGTTTTGGAAAATAGATAGGGCCAATCTTAGCACCCCCATCTGTATCTATTGGGTAAAATATATCAAAAAGTATCCAAATCCAAGGATGTTACATGAGACAAAACTTCAACCAGAAACTATTTATAAATATTTCTAAATGTATCAATTAATTCCAGGAATCAGTTCTCCTCAATCTGTGAAACCGTAGAAGGTTTTCCAAGACCTAAAATCTCTTGTTTTCTTCAGTCTCAGAGCTCCATCCCTGGTTTATGAGGTTTGGGGGAATTGTGACATAAAACAATGGAACGTTACCAGTTGTAGCTTATTGATACATAAACCTCCTGATCCTGTGAGAGTTATCAAACGTCAGAGCATTTATTGTCAATCAGTAAAAAAAGCTTAAACTATTCAGATGTCAGTAAAAGTTATCATCAGGTGGGAAAATCACACAAAAGAGATGAATGAGAAACAGCGAGGCTGTAACCAGCAAATGAGTACAGTATATAGCAGTATTCACAGCACTAGATGATAAAGGGCTGAAGACAAAACGTTAGGGAGATAAACACCCGACATAGAGAGTATGGCCCATTTCAGACTCAAATAAACAACTATAATACTGCTCCTATGTACAAGAATATAACTACTATAATACTGCCCCCTATATACAAGAATATAACTACTATAATACTGCCCCCTATATACAAGAATATAACTACTATAATACTGCCCCTTATGTACAAGAATATAACTACTATAATACTGCTCCTATGTACAAGAATATAACTACTATAATACTGCTCCTATGTACAAGAATATAACTACTATAATACTGGCCCCTATGTACAAGAATATAACTACTATAATACTGCTCCTATGTACAAGAATATAACTACTATAATACTGCTCCTATGTACAAGAATATAACTACTATAATACTGCCCCCTATATACAAGAATATAACTACTATAATACTGCCCCTTATGTACAAGAATATAACTACTATAATACTGCTCCTATGTACAAGAATATAACTACTATAATACTGCTCCTATGTACAAGAATATAACTACTATAATACTGGCCCCTATGTACAAGAATATAACTACTATAATACTGCTCCTATGTACAAGAATATAACTACTATAATACTGCTCCTATGTACAAGAATATAACTACTATAATACTGCCCTGATGTACAAGAATATAACTACTATAATACTGCTCCTATGTACAAGAATATAACTACTATAATACTGCCCCTATGTACAAGAATATAACTACTATAATGCTGCCCCTATGTACAAGAATATAACTACTATAATACTGCACCCTATGTAGAGGAATATAACTACTATAATACTGCCCCTATGTACAAGAATATAACTACTATAATACTGCTCCTATGTACAAGAATATAACTACTATAATACTGCCCCCTATGTACAACAATATAACTACTATAATACTGCTCCTATGTACAAGAATATAACTACTATAATACTGCCCCTATAAACAAGAATATAACTACTATAATACTGCCCCCTATGTACAAGAATATAACTACTGTAATACTGCCTCCTATGTACAAGAATATAACTACTATAATACTGCCCCATGTACAGGAATATAACTACTATAATACTGCCCCCTATGTACAAGAATATAACTACTATAATACTGCCCCCTATATACTACAATATAACTACTATAATACTGCTCCTATGTACAAGAATATAACTACTATAATACTGCCCCCTATCTACAAGAATATAACTACTATAATACTGCCCCCTATGCACAAGAATATAACTACTATAATACTGCTCCTATGTACAAGAATATAACTACTATAATACTGCCCCCTATGTACAAGAATATAACTACTATAATACTGCCCCCTATGTACTAGAATATAACTACTATAATACTGCTCCTATGTACAAGAATATAACTACTATAATACTGACCCTATGTACAAGAATATAACTACTATAATACTGCCCCCTATCTACAAGAATATAACTACTATAATACTGCCCCCTATGTACAAGAATATAACTACTATAATACTGCCCCCTATGTACAAGAATATAACTACTATAATACTGCCCCCTATGTACAAGAATATAAATACTATAATACTGCCCCTATGTACAAGAATATAGCTACTATAATACTGCCCCCTATGTACAAGAATATAGCCACTATAATACTGCCCCTATGTACAAGAATATAATTACTATAATACTGCCCCTATGCACAAGAATATAACTACCATAATACTGCCCCCTATGTACAAGAATATAGCTACTATAATACTGCCCCCTATGTACAAGAATATAGCTACTATAATACTGCCCCCTATGTATAAGAATATAGCTACTATAATACTGCCCCCTATGTACAAGAATATAACTACTATAATACTGCCCCCTATGCACAAGAATATAACTACTATAATACTGCCCCCTATGTACAAGAATATAGCTACTATAATACTGCCCCCTATGTACAAGAATATAATTACTATAATACTGCCCCTATGTACAAGAATATAACTACTATAATACTGCTCCTATGTACAAGAATATAACTACTATAATACTGCTCCTATGTACAAGAATATAACTACTATAATACTGCTCCTATGTACAAGAATATAACTACTATAATACTGTCCCTATGTACAAGAATATAACTACTAGAATACTGCCCCCTATGTATAAGAATATAACTACTATAATACTGCTCATATGTACAAGAATATAACTGCTATAATACTGCCCGTATGTACAAGAATATAACTACTATAATACTGCCCCCTATGTACAAGAATATAACTACTATAATACTGCTCCTATGTACAAGAATATAACTGCTATAATACTGCCCCTATATACAAGAATATAACTACTATAATACTGCTCCTATGTACAAGAATATAACTGCTATAATACTGCTCCTATGTACAAGAATATAACTACTATAATACTGCTCCCTATGTACAAGAATATAACTGCTATAATACTGTTCCTATGTACAAGAATATAACTACTATAATACTGCTCCCTATGTACAAGAATATAACTACTATAATACTGCCCCCTATGTACAAGAATATAACTACTATAATACTGCCCCCTATGTACAAGAATATAACTACTATAATACTGCCCCCTATGTACAAGAATATAACTACTATAATACTGCCCCCTATGTACAAGAATATAACTACTATAATACTACCCCCTATGTACAAGAATATAACTACTATAATACTGCTCCTATGTACAAGAATATAACTACTATAATACTGCTCCCTATGTACAAGAATACAACTGCTATAATACTGCTCCTATGTACAAGAATATAACTACTATAATACTGCTCCCTATGTACAAGAATATAACTACTATAATACTGCCCCCTATGTACAAGAATATAACTACTATAATACTGCCCCCTATGTACAAGAATATAACTACTATAATACTGCCCCCTATGTACAAGAATATAACTACTATAATACTGTCCCTATGTACAGGAATATAACTCCTATAATACTACTCCCTATGTACAAGAATATAACTGCTATAATACTGCTCCCTATGTACAAGAATATAACTGCTATAATACTGCCCCTATGTACAAGAATATAACTGCTATAATACTGCTCCCTATGTACAAGAATATAACTGCTATAATACTGCTCCTATGTACAAGAATATAACTACTATAATACTGTCCCTATGTACAGGAATATAACTCCTATAATACTACTCCCTATGTACAAGAATATAACTGCTATAATACTGCTCCCTATGTACAAGAATATAACTGCTATAATACTGCCCCTATGTACAAGAATATAACTGCTATAATACTGCTCCCTATGTACAAGAATATAACTGCTATAATACTGCTCCTATGTACAAGAATATAACTACTATAATACTGCCCCTATGTACAAGAATATAACTGCTATAATACTGCTCCCTATGTACAAGAATATAACTGCTATAATACTGCTCCCTATGTACAAGAATATAACTGCTATAATACTGCCCCTATGTACAAGAATATAACTACTATAATACTGCTCCTATGTACAAGAATATAACTACTATAATACTGCCCCCTATGTACAAGAATATAACTACTATAATACTGCTCCTATGTACAAGAATATAACTACTATAATACTGCTCCTATGTACAAGAATATAACTGCTATAATACTGCTCCCTATGTACAAGAATATAACTGCTATAATACTGCTCCCTATGTACAAGAATATAACTGCTATAATACTGCCCCTATGTACAAGAATATAACTGCTATAATACTGCTCCCTATGTACAAGAATATAACTGCTATAATACTGCTCCTATGTACAAGAATATAACTACTATAATACTGCCCCTATGTACAAGAATATAACTGCTATAATACTGCTCCCTATGTACAAGAATATAACTGCTATAATACTGCTCCCTATGTACAAGAATATAACTGCTATAATACTGCCCCTATGTACAAGAATATAACTACTATAATACTGCTCCTATGTACAAGAATATAACTACTATAATACTGCCCCCTATGTACAAGAATATAACTACTATAATACTGCTCCTATGTACAAGAATATAACTACTATAATACTGCCCCTATGTACAAGAATATAACTGCTATAATACTGCTCCCTATGTACAAGAATATAACTGCTATAATACTGCTCCCTATGTACAAGAATATAACTGCTATAATACTGCCCCTATGTACAAGAATATAACTACTATAATACTGCTCCTATGTACAAGAATATAACTACTATAATACTGCCCCCTATGTACAAGAATATAACTACTATAATACTGCTCCTATGTACAAGAATATAACTGCTATAATAGTACCATGTATGAGAGGCTTTCTGCTGGGATGTTTCTTGTACTTTTGCACCTGCTCTGTATGTTCTGATGACCCCCACGTTTCTCGCTCCTGGCGATGCCCCTTTAGTGCCTGTGATTCGGTGCCCATTAGATGAGACATCTATAGCTGCTCACATTTAGGTGCCTGATTCAGATAAGAACATGTGCTCGGAGATTTGGGCAGAGTCGTCCATGGGGCTGCAGAGTCGGGGAGCGGTACGTCCGGTGTTATGAACGTGTAGATGAGGGGTGAGAGATATTCAGTTTTTTTTTGGATATTAGAGCCGGTGCCTCGTGTGTTTCGCTGAGCCCGTCACATGCTGCGCAGCAGTTGGCGCATGCTGCGCAGCAGTTGGCGCCGGCTGCAGTCTGGTGCTCGGGGCCTGTGCTTCTCAGCTGATCTCGGGCCGCTGAACCCTCCTGCACCCCGTAGATGCCACATTAGTGCCAGGCAGCACTCAGAAGCATAAAGACAATGGCAGGGGAATATCTGGGGAGACGCATGGCACTGACGGACAGATGCAAGTGTCTTGTACACATCCACTCACTGCTGAAGATGGCATTTTCTTAAAGGGACAGTACGCCTAAAGTGAAACAAGGTTTCAATGTCTCTGGAGGGTCTTAGCACTGGTGATATGTGATACAAAGTAGCTATTGCAAGGTGCGTGGGGAATTTTACACTACAATCACTCCCTATTCTAAAATGGCTGATAACAGAGAATAATAGATTACATTTTAGTAGACAAGAGGAGATTAGCGCGCGCTTCAGGTGTACTGTCTCTTTAAATTATAACTTGTACCTTTCATTTCAGTAATTAAAAGTGAAGGAGCGAACGACGATCACAATGACAGGATCCACGAAAGATCAGAAAATCCATCGGAACAAGAAGATCACTGCGACGCTCCAGCGATAGGACTACAAGCACCAGCATACTCCCATCATCTGCCCGCAGGACATGACGAGCAAAGGAAGAGCAAAGCAACACAATGTACGTAGGCAGTATGATACCGACAGTACATCCGAGGCTTTGATACAGCTCAGCAGACAGTATCACACAGGATAGGATTAGATACACAGCTCAGCAGACAGTATCACACAGGATAGGATTAGATACACGGCTCAGCAGACAGTATCACACAGCAGAGGATTAGATACACGGCTCAGCAGACAGTATCACACAGGATAGGATTAGATACACAGCTCAGCAGACAGTATCACACAGGATAGGATTAGATACACAGCTCAGCAGACAGTATCACACAGGATAGGATTAGATACACAGCTCAGCAGACAGTATCACACAGGATAGGATTAGATACACGGCTCAGCAGACAGTATCACACAGGATAGGATTAGATACACAGCTCAGCAGACAGTATCACACAGGATAGGATTAGATACACGGCTCAGCAGACAGTATCACACAGGATAGGATTAGATACACAGCTCAGCAGACAGTATCACACAGGAGAGGATTAGATACACGGCTCAGCAGACAGTATCACACAGGATAGGATTAGATACACAGCTCAGCAGACAGTATCACACAGGATAGGATTAGATACACGGCTCAGCAGACAGTATCACACAGGATAGGATTAGATACACGGCTCAGCAGACAGTATCACACAGGATAGGATTAGATACACGGCTCAGAAGAGAGTATCACACAGGAGAGGATTAGATACACAGCTCAGCAGACAGTATCACACAGGATAGGATTAGATACACAGCTCAGAAGACAGTATCACACAGGATAGGATTAGATACATAGCTCAGCAGACAGTATCACACAGGATAGGATTAGATACACGGCTCAGCAGACAGTATCACACAGGATAGGATTAGATACACAGCTCAGCAGACAGTATCACACAGGAGAGGATTAGATACACAGCTCAGCAGACAGTATCACACAGGATAGGATTAGATACATAGCTCAGCAGACAGTATCACACAGGATAGGATTAGATACACAGTTCAGCAGACAGTATCACACAGGAGAGGATTAGATACACGGCTCAGCAGACAGTATCACACAGGAGAGGATTAGATACACGGCTCAGCAGACAGTATCACACAGGAGAGGATTAGATACACGGCTCAGCAGACAGTATCACACAGGAGAGGATTAGATACACAGCTCAGCAGACAGTATCACACAGGATAGGATTAGATACACGGCTCAGCAGACAGTATCACACAGGAGAGGATTAGATACACGGCTCAGCAGACAGTATCACACGGGATAGGATTAGATACACGGCTCAGCAGACAGTATCACACAGGAGAGGATTAGATACACGGCTCAGCAGACAGTATCACACAGGAGAGGATTAGATACACGGCTCAGCAGACAGTATCACACAGGAGAGGATTAAATACACAGCTCAGCAGACAGTATCACACAGGAGAGGATTAGATACACAGCTCAGCAGACAGTATCACACAGGATAGGATTAGATACACGGCTCAGCAGACAGTATCACACAGGAGAGGATTAGATACACGGCTCAGCAGACAGTATCACACGGGATAGGATTAGATACACGGCTCAGCAGACAGTATCACACAGGAGAGGATTAGATACACGGCTCAGCAGACAGTATCACACAGGAGAGGATTAGATACACGGCTCAGCAGACAGTATCACACAGGAGAGGATTAAATACACAGCTCAGCAGACAGTATCACACAGGAGAGGATTAGATACACCAGCTGCCCTGTACACATGCCATTAGATGAGATTTCTGCACTTAGATACCTCAGAGGAGCTCACACCAGATCCTGGGTCTCTGCTCCGAGGTCGGCAGATGTGACGCGGCTCATAATCGGGGAGTCAGTGCCTCTCACTTCATTGCCTCTAACAAGGCAGCGCAGCCAATCAGATCCTCCAGAACCGCGAGCTGATTAATTGTGCGCAGAATGTCTCCACTATTTATATCCTCAGCGCTGAGACGTCTCAACAGGTCTGTACAGCGCAGCACAATCACACAGAAATAGGTTAATTAAACACGATTCAGGGAAAGGAAGGAAGAAAAGAAGAGAAACTCCGCGTGTACCGGAGGAGAAACACATATGTATAGAGGGGGAATCATACACCAGCAGAATAGTGAGTGCAGCTCTGGAGTATAATACAGGATGTAACTCAGGATCAGTAATGTAATGTATGTACACAGTGACTGCACCAGCAGAATAGTGAGTGCAGCTATGGAGTATAATACAGGATGTAACTCAGGATCAGTAATGTAATGTATGTACACAGTGACTGCACCAGCAGAATAGTGAGTGCAGCTCTGGGGTATAATACAGGACGTAACTCAGGATCAGTAATGTAATGTATGTACACAGTGACTGCACCAGCAGAATAGTGAGTGCAGCTCTGGAGGATAATACAGGATGTAACTCAGGATCAGTAATGTAATGTATGTACACAGTGACTGCACCAGCAGAATAGTGAGTGCAGCTCTGGAGTATAATACAGGATGTAACTCAGGATCAGTAATGTAATGTATGTACACAGTGACTGCACCAGCAGAATAGTGAGTGCAGCTCTGGAGTATAATACAGGAGGTAACTCAGGATCAGTAATGTAATGTATGTACACAGTGACAGCACCAGCAGAATAGTGAGTGCAGCTCTGGAGTATAATACAGGATGTAACTCAGGATCAGTAATGTAATGTATGTACACAGTGACTGCACCAGCAGAATAGTGAGTGCAGCTCTGGAGTATAATACAGGAGGTAACTCAGGATCAGTAATGTAATGTATGTACACAGTGACAGCACCAGCAGAATAGTGAGTGCAGCTCTGGAGTATAATACAGGAGGTAACTCAGGATCAGTAATGTAATGTATGTACACAGTGACAGCACCAGCAGAATAGTGAGTGCAGCTCTGGAGTATAATACAGGATGTAACTCAGGATCAGTAATGTAATGTATGTATGTGGCGCCCTTGAGGGTTCGGTCGCCACAGAGGTATCGCAGCTCACCCAGAGATGTGGTACCTCACTCTCAGGTAAGGAAGGAGTATGGCTCAGGACCCTAACAATACATCCATTACACCACATTTCCGGGGGACAGGGCGTGATTGCTCCTACGGGAGAGCACAGTCCCCGATTCCTGGCTGGAGTGGGGAGGAACCACTTAGAGAAGGTGAACTATGTAGTGGATGGGTGGAGGACGTAGATCCTGGGAGCACTGGAGTAGGAGTATAAGTACGGGAGCCATCTTAGAACAGTGAGTTCAGTCTGAGGAGAAGTGACAGGAGCAGAAGCTCTGCATGAGCTCTGCTCCGGAGGCGGGCCTAGCCAGGAGGCCTGAGCCTGAGGGGAGAGGGAGCAGGAAAGACTCCAGGAACGAGGGGAGAAGGGACCCCAGGGGTACAGGCCATGCAGCAAGCCACCCGTACGCCCGCTGCTACCAGGAGGTAGAGGGGTCAGGCCAGATAAGGGGAACCGGTCCCTCAACTAGCGGAGAAACAGCAAGGCTCAACTAGAAACCGGAGGCTGCAGCATTTCATGTACTACAGGCCAAAGTCCACACCAGTCTCACTAAGAAGGTAGCCACATAGGACCACGGGGACAGAACAGACGTCGCCCGCCAAGGCCCGAGGATACCGGATAGAAGTGTCACTGGGTGTGAGGTGCAGGGAGAAGGCCAGAGAAAGGACACACAGAAGGGGGTCCTGCTAAGTACTCCGGAGCTATCTGGGGTTGGACTGAGCCCCTCACTGAGTACGCACAGCACGACGAGGCAGATTGCTCTGGTACCTGTAATCTGGACTGCAACAATTGTGAGTAAAGGACCTGAGACTGCATCCCATTGACTCCGTGTTTATTACTGACTCCCTGCACAACAACCACCATCGTCCACACACACAGCCCTGAAGCTACACTCTTCCTGTGGGGAGTTATACCACCCTTGCTGCTATACCACCAGCTTCAGAGGCCTGTTCCACAGTGGCGGTTCCTATTGACCGCATTCCACAGGTGGCGTAGTCGGACATTATAAATACCATACACATAGACTACCCCTTGGTTTGACCGCCTTGGGTCACGGACCGGGTCACAGCCACTGTGACTACAACCCCCAGCATCGACCGGCCCGGCTCCGGGTACCCCACGGCCCAGGGGGCGCATCATGTACACAGTCACTCCACCAGCAGAATAGTGAGTGCAGCTCTGGAGTATAATACAGGAGGTAACTCAGGATCAGTAATGTAATGTATGTACACAGTGACAGCACCAGCAGAATAGTGAGTGCAGCTCTGGAGTATAATACAGGATGTAACTCAGGATCAGTAATGTAATGTATGTACACAGTGACTGCACCAGCAGAATAGTGAGTGCAGCTCTGGAGTATAATACAGGAGGTAACTCAGGATCAGTAATGTAATGTATGTACACAGTGACTGCACCAGCAGAATAGTGAGTGCAGCTCTGGAGTATAATACAGGATGTAACTCAGGATCAGTAATGTATGTACACAGTGACTGTACCAGCAGAATAGTGAGTGCAGCTCTGGAGTATAGTATATGATAACACAGGACCTGTGTATATAGGAGATATACAATATAATTTGGAGACTTCAGAGATATTTGATTAGTAAAGATGGGGTTGGACGCTGTGGACAGTCACCAAGGCTATTTTTTAAGTGAATCTCCGTTGAGTATCTCCAATCTGAGTGGATCGGCCCTTTACGTGCGATCACCTCTCAATCACTCCTGTAATGTCTGACTATTTCCATTGCCTTCAGGATTCTGTCTCTCAGCAGATTTGATGCCGCAGCTTTCTCTGCACAGCTCGGATCTGGCCGCTCTCTGCACCGTCACCATTATTGCTGCAATTTGCTTGCAATTAATTTATAGGCTCCAAAGTATTAAAATGTGGCTGTGTGTTTAGAAATGAATGTATATACGCAGCTCAGACAACCCTCAATCAAGCAGCGCTGGTTTCTCAGCCCCGAGGGTAATCAATTTTTTATGTTCACACAATTAAAATTTTTAAGCTGGAAAAATTATTTTCCACTCTGCTGTTTTCCTGTAAATTACTTGTTGTTAATGATCCCCCCCGTTAAGAGATCCCAGCTGAGCGGCGGCGTCCCCTGCCGTTTTTACTGAAGTGAAAAGTGCAGTATCTGTTGACTGAGATTGAAAACGGACATTTCCCTGCACTAGTAATCAGATTTCCCCAATTTATTGGTCAAGACCAGCGACCTCTGAAAATAATGACCCCACCCCTCATTAGCTCGGCCCTTGTAATTTCTACTCCTTGTTATTCCCACTCCTCATCCTCCGCTCTCTGGCTTGTTGCCCCTCATCATCCCCAGACCTGCTCATTCTTACCTCTACCTTCCCTATCCCTCATCATCCCCAGACCTGCTCATTCTTACCTCTACCTTCCCTATCCCTCATCATCACCACACCTGCTCATTCTTACCTCTACCTTCCCTATCCCTCATCATCTCCACACCTGCTCATTCTTACCTCTACCTTCCCTATCCCTCATCATCCCCACACCTGCTCATTCTTACCTCTACCTTCCCTATCCCTCATCATCCCCAGACCTGCTCATTCTTACCTCTACCTTCCCTATCCCTCATCATCACCACACCTGCTCATTCTTACCTCTACCTTCCCTATCCCTCATCATCTCCACACCTGCCCATTCTTACCTCTACCTTCCCTATCCCTCATTATCCCCACACCTGTTCATTCTTACTTCTACCTTCCCTATCCCTCATTATCCCCACACCTGTTCATTCTTACTTCTACCTTCCCTATCCCTCATCATCCCCACACCTGCTCATTCTTACCTCTACCTTCCCTATCCCTCACCATCCCCACAACTGCTCATTCTTACCTCTATCTTACCTATCCCTCATCATCCCCACACCTGCTCATTCTTACCTCTACCTTCCCTATCCCTCATCATCCCCACACCTGCTCATTCTTACCTCTACCTTCCCTATCCCTCATCATCCCCACACCTGCTCATTCTTACCTCTACCTTCCCTATCCCTCATCATCCCCACACCTGCTCATTCTTACCTCTACCTTCCCTATCCCTCATCATCCCCACACCTGCTCATTCTTACCTCTACCTTCCCTATCCCTCATCATCCCCACACCTGCTCATTCTTACCTCTACCTTCCCTATCCCTCATCATCCCCACACCTGCTCTTTCTTACCTCTACCTTCCCTATCCCTCATCATCCCCACAGCTGCTCATTCTTACCTCTACCTTCCCTATCCCTCATCATCCCCACACCCGCTCATTCTTACCTCTACCTTCCCTATCCCTCATCATCCCCACACCTGCTCATTCTTACCTCTACCTTCCCTATCCCTCATCATCCCCACACCTGCTCATTCTTACCTCTACCTTCCCTATCCCTCATCATCCCCACACCTGCTCATTCTTACCTCTACCTTCCCTATCCCTCATCATCCCCACACCTGCTCTTTCTTACCTCTACCTTCCCTATCCCTCATCATCACCACAGCTGCTCATTCTTACCTCTACCTTCCCTATCCCTCATCATCCCCACACCTGCTCATTCTCACCTCTACCTTCCCTATCCCTCATCATCCCCACACCTGCTCATTCTTACTTCTACCTTCCCTATCCCTCATCATCCCCACACCTGCTCATTCTTACCTCTACCTTCCCTATCCCTCATCATCCCCACACCTGCTCATTCTTACCTCTACCTTCCCTATCCCTCATCATCCCCACACCTGCTCATTCTTACCTCTACCTTCCCTATCCCTCATCATCCCCACACCTGCTCATTCTTACCTCTACCTTCCCTATCCCTCATCATCCCCACACCTGCTCATTCTTACCTCTACCTTCCCTATCCCTCATCATCACCACACCTGCTCATTTTTACCTCTACCTTCCCTATCCCTCATCATCTCCACACCTGCTCATTCTTACCTCTACCTTCCCTATCCCTCATTATCCCCACACCTGTTCATTCTTACTTCTACCTTCCCTATCCCTCATCATCCCCACACCTGCTCATTCTTACCTCTACCTTCCCTATCCCTCACCATCCCCACACCTGCTCATTCTTACCTCTATCTTACCTATCCCTCATCATCCCCACACCTGCTCATTCTTACCTCTACCTTCCCTATCCCTCATCATACCCACACCTGCTCATTCTTACCTCTACCTTCCCTATCCCTCATCATCCCCACACCTGCTCATTCTTACCTCTACCTTCCCTATCCCTCATCATCCCCACACCTGCTCATTCTTACCTCTACCTTCCCTACCCCTCATCATCCCCACACCTGCTCATTCTTACCTCTACCTTCCCTATCCCTCATCATCCCCACACCTGTTTATTCTTACCTCTACCTTCCCTATCCCTCATCATCCCCACACCTGCTCTTTCTTACCTCTACCTTCCCTATCCCTCATCATCACCACAGCTGCTCATTCTTACCTCTACCTTCCCTATCCCTCATCATCCCCACACCCGCTCATTCTTACCTCTACCTTCCCTATCCCTCATCATCCCCACACCTGCTCATTCTTACCTCTACCTTCCCTATCCCTCATCATCCCCACACCTGCTCATTCTTACCTCTACCTTCCCTATCCCTCATCATCCCCACACCTGCTCATTCTTACCACTACCTTCCCTATCCCTCCTCATCCCCACACCTGCTCTTTCTTACCTCTACCTTCCCTATCCCTCATCATCACCACAGCTGCTCATTCTTACCTCTACCTTCCCTATCCCTCATCATCCCCACACCTGCTCATTCTCACCTCTACCTTCCCTATCCCTCATCATCCCCACACCTGCTCATTCTTACTTCTACCTTCCCTATCCCTCATCATCCCCACACCTGCTCATTCTTACCTCTACCTTCCCTATCCCTCATCATCCCCACACCTGCTCATTCTTACCTCTACCTTCCCTATCCCTCATCATCCCCACACCTGCTCATTCTTACCTCTACCTTCCCTATCCCTCATCATCCCCACACCTGCTCATTCTTACCTCTACCTTCCCTATCCCTCATCATCCCCACACCTGCTCATTCTTACCTCTACCTTCCCTATCCCTCATCATCCCCACACCTGCTCATTCTTACCTCTACCTTCCCTATCCCTCATCATCCCCACACCTGCTCATTCTTACCTCTACCTTCCCTATCCCTCATCATCCCCATACCTGCTCATTCTTACCTCTACCTTCCCTATCCCTCATCATCCCCACACCTGCTCATTCTTACCTCTACCTTCCCTATCCCTCATCATCCCCACACCTGCTCATTCTTACCTCTACCTTCCCTATCCCTCATCATCCCCACACCTGCTCATTCTTACCTCTACCTTCCCTATCCCTCATCATACCCACACCTGCTCATTCTTACCTCTACCTTCCCTATCCCTCATCATCCCCACACCTGCTCATTCTTACCTCTACCTTCCCTATCCCTCATCATCCCCACACCTGCTCATTCTTACCTCTACCTTCCCTATCCCTCATCATACCCACACCTGCTCATTCTTACCTCTACCTTCCCTATCCCTCATCATCACCACACCTGCTCATTCTTACCTCTACCTTCCCTATCCCTCATCATCTCCACACCTGCCCATTCTTACCTCTACCTTCCCTATCCCTCATTATCCCCACACCTGTTCATTCTTACTTCTACCTTCCCTATCCCTCATCATCCCCACACCTGCTCATTCTTACCTCTACCTTCCCTATCCCTCATCATCCCCACACCTGCTCATTCTTACCTCTACCTTCCCTATCCCTCATCATACCCACACCTGCTCATTCTTACCTCTACCTTCCCTATCCCTCATCATCACCACACCTGCTCATTCTTACCTCTACCTTTCCTATCCCTCATCATCACCACTCGTCATCATCAATACCTTTTGCTGACGTTTAACAAGATTCTCTTTTGCCAAATTTAGTTTTACAAAAATCTGATTACTAGTGCAGACAAAGGGGGAATGATGTAGGACAGGTGCCCAACAAATGGAAACATGCTCAACTCTTCCTTATTTTCATCTATCATTCCTAACCCTCACCATCCTCACATCTTCCTTATCCTCAACCTTTATCCCTTCCCACCATCCCTGTCGCTCTTCTTCTCCACACCTCATGTCTATCCTTTATAAACATCAAAGGAGATTTGTCTAAATGTAGATTAGAAAAATCTGATTACTAGTGTGGACTGAAATAGGGATGATGATAGGGCAGGACAATTGAACGGCCCCTCGTTCTCCTCATCTCTCATTCTTAACCCTCCCCATCCTTCTCTTCTTTCTAACTCTTTTTTCCATACTTCAGTTCTTGCCTTCCCCATCTTTCTTCATGCCCACCCCTTCCTCCGTACCTGTCCTCTTTTCCACACCTCATGTCTATCCTTTACAAACATCAAAGGACATTCTTCTTCTAAATGTACATTAGAAAAATCTGATTACCAGTGCGGACTGAAATAGGGAGGATATGCCAGGAGGACAAGTACCCAAGAAATGGAAATGTGGCGCCCCTGAGGGTTCAGTCGCCGCAGGGGTACTGCACCTCAGATTGAGGTGTGATATCTCCTCTTCCAGGTAAGGATGGGGCATCTCACAGGACCCCACTTCACCACTCAACACTACACCACTCCTGTCTTGTAGGGGGCCTAAATGCACCAGGGTGCTGCCCCGGCCCAGGATAGAGGAGATGGGGGGGAACCAAAAATAGGGGGAACCAAGTAGTGGGTGAGGGTGGAGGAAACACTTTCAGGAAGCACTTCTAGAATAATATATAAGATTTGGCCATCTTTATTTCAAGGTCTTTTGATTGTGGTCTTCTGTCAGGGTCCAGCAAGAGTCTGTAGCTGGCTGAAGATTCGCGGTCCTCGCTCTCTAGCCTTGAGACGAGAAGCGGGTCAGAGTTAACCACTGTCTCTGCCCGGTCAGGGTCCCGTTCTAAGAAGGCCTTGGAGGGGAGCAGAGGAGACAAGCTCCACAGGCAAAAGGATCCCAGGGGGATACGGACGGAGCAGAGTCGCCACCTGTATTCTTCACTCTGGTTAACCAGAGGGATTCCTGCTGCAAGAGGGGTGACCGGCCCCCGATATCTGACTGTGTACTTCACGTCACTGTTGGAAAAGCCCGGCGGCTTAGAGGATCCCAGGGAGGAACACAAGCGGGAGGAGATAAGAAGGAGAGGAACACACCAGTGGGGTCTTGACAGGTGTTCCTGATCTACCTGGGAAGTGCTGAAACCCCCCCTACCCAGTGGCCGCAGTACGCCATGTGTAGCAGAGAGAAGCTTTGCGGCTGAAAGTTCATCTAAAGTGAGTAAAGACCCGGATGACTTCATTCACCGCCTCCGCTTGTTTATTCCTGCGCGGCACTGCACCCACCATTCCTCCACACAGTTCATCAACCACTGCCCTGAGGCCTACTCCGCCTGTGGGGAGTAGTACCAACCAAGCTGCCAGAATACCAGCCTCAGAGGACTGCCGCAGCGCTGGTGGCCTTCACCAGAAACCACAGGTGGCGTAGTTGAACAACCACTCATCCAAAAGCCCATATTTTTTATGTGACAGCCCTGGGCACGGAACGGGCCTAGGCCATGACTGCATCCCCCTCAACATCCGCAAGGCCCAGCTCCGAGTATCCCCCAATCGCTCAGGGACGGCGTCACAACTTGGCGTAGTCGGCAGGATCGCGTGCCCGCAGCAACGGAAGAAGTTAATCCCCATTGCTGACGGGTACTGTGCGCCTTTCACAAAAGACTGTCGTTACACACTTAATGTGGCGCCCGCCCAAGAAGAACGGATGCCATTATGTGCAAAAACAACAGCAACCCAAGACCTCCCATCGTGGGCCTGGCTCTCCAATGGCGCCAAAAGTGCAGACCGCCCCCTCCAGCAGAGACTGTCCGCATAGTAGTGTCCGTCAAGACGGATGGGACGTCCCAAGGAGTGCCCGCCAGCCAGCCGCCCTGGAGCCGCCCCAAAAGAAGGAGGAGAAGCAGACCGCACCCAGCAGCAGAGATGGACGCAGCCAAGGAGAAGCTCTCCGTCGCTCGCCCACCAGCTGCTACCCCCCTCACTATGGAGGGAATCCACCTGACCGCGGAGGAGGCCGACTTCCTCCGCGGTGAAACGCAGGATCTGACCCGGAGGGTCGAAGAAGCCCAACGACTGGCCGCCGCAGAATGGAGGAAGGAGGTGCTGCGAAAGATCCAGGCCCGCCGCCAGAGCTCGTCGCGCATGACCATTGCGGCCTCATCCCCGGCAGAGGAAGCCCAGGAGGCCCTGTGCAGCCCAGGAGGCCCTGTGCAGCCCAAGAATGGGTAAGGCTGAAACCCCTATCCCGGGCGCGAGATGCACCGAGGCCCTCCTAGATCTCCTGCCGTCACCCCCGTCCCCGGCCGCCATCGTTTGGGAGCAGCTCCTAGCTCCGGAGGCCGAGGCCCAAGCCACTGCCACCCCCTGCTATGCCTCCCGACTCCCGATACAGAAGACCCTGCAATTTCCTGGGTGAACACCTGCCCCAACCCGGACGGGGCCGCACCAATAGAGGGCCCGCAGCGACCCCCGCTATTGCCGCTGCCCGCGCCACCGGTCGCTTGCCTGGCGGCAGAAGAGTTTGCCTGGACAACCGGGGGGGCGACCTGATGGGCTTCCCCCGGGAAACCAAGACCGAAGCCCGGAGGCGGGAGGAGACTTGCCGTAAAGAGCTCCTTACAGCTCGAGAAGGAGCGGCGGGAGAAGAGGGTCCGCTGTGAGCGTCTGGAGGTGCGCGCCAAGGCTGCCAAGTCACAGGCCCATCAGGCGGAGGTCACCCGTCCAAGCCCCCGGGAAGAAGGCCTTATTGTGTGCGCTTCCACCAGGAGGCAGGATGGGGCTTCATTCGTAGCCCACAGTTCAACCGGGATGTCTTTGTCAACCATCGGGACGTCGAGCCGCGGCTGGAGCAGGGCCACCCTGGCCGGAACTTCTACCCGGGCGATCTGGTGTCCTACACCCACCACCACGGGGAGCGTGGGTGGTATGCCCTGGATGTCCACAGGGTATTCAAGGAGGATGCCCCCACTCACCTACCTACAGAGGACTGGTCAGGCTCCGTCGGAAAAGATGAGCCATTTCCCCGGTGGGGATACCACTGGTGAGCAGCCCCGGGACATGCATCTCCCAGTTATTTGAACTGTTATTTGTTTTTCAAGTTTTGTTGCACCCGGATTCCGTTGAAACGAACATTTGTCCCTGCGGACGTTGAGCAAGAGACAGACTGACATTGTAAATAGCTTGCACCTATTTAGGTGCTCCCTATTGATTTTATGCAAAACCGCTTCTACCTCTGACCTCAGAAGCAAAACCTGTCTGGTGTGGCTCTACTCGAGGTCCAACTCGGGATCTTCATGCCCTGCAGCCACCCCAGGGCCTACGTTGAGGGTTTTGGGCAGGTCCCTCATGCTGCTGAACTGACACTTTTCTACAGTATTTTCTACCGGAATAATGTCTCTTGAATGTTTTATATATTTATATTATATATATCCTGCAATGTTAAAAGAATCGGAGCCTCCCATAAAGGGAAGATTGTTTTCTTGTTTGCAAAAATATTTAAAAATGTTTGAATGTCTGTACCAAACTTTACTCTATTGCAGCCCGCGGACGTGCTGTGTTTCACCAGGGGGGAATGTGGCGCCCCTGAGGGTTCAGTCGCCACAGGGGTACTGCACCTCAGATTAAGGTGTGGTATCTCCTCTTCCAGGTAAGGATGGAGCATCACTCAGGACCCCACTTCACCAGGATGCTGCCCCGGCCCGGGATAGAGGAGATGGGGGGGGGGACCAAAGATAGGGGGAAGCAAGTAGTGGGTGAGGGTGGAGGAAACACTTTCAGGAAGCACTTATAGAATAATATATAAGATTTGGCCATCTTTAGTTCAAGGTCTTTTGATTGTGGGTCTTCTGTCAGGGTCCAGCAAGAGTCTGCAACTGACTGAAGATTTGCGGTCCTCGTTCTCTGGCCTTGAGACGAGGAGCGGGTCAGAGTTAACCAGTGTCTCTACCCGGTCAGGGTCCTGTTCTAAGAAGGCCTTGGAGGGGAGCAGAGGAGATAGGCTCCACAGGCGAAAGGATCCCAGGTGGATACGGACGGAGCGGAGTCGCCACCTGTATTCTTCACTCTGGTCAGCCAGAGGGATTCCTGCTGCAAGAGGGGTGACCGGCCCCCGATATCTGACTGTGTACTTCATGTCACTGTTGGAAAAGCCCGGCGGCTTAGTGGATCCTAGGGAGGAACACAAGCGGGAAGAGAAGGAGAAGGAGAGGAACACACTGACGGGGTCTTGACAGGTGCTCCTGATCTACCTGGGAAGTGCTGAACCCCCTTCCCGGTGGCCGCAGTACGCTGTGTGTAGCAGAGAGAAGCTTTGCGGCTGAAAGTTCATCTAAAGTGAGTAAAGACCCGGATGACTTCATTCACCGCCTCCGCTTGTTTATTCCTGCGCGGCACTGCACCCACCATTCCTCCACACAGTTCATCAACCACTGCCCTGAGGCCTGCTCCGCCTGTGGGGAGTAGTACCGACCAAGCTGCCAGAATACCAGCCTCAGAGGACTGCCGCAGCGCTGGTGGCCTTCACCAGAAACCACAGGTGGCGTAGTCGAACAATTAACCACTCATCCAAAAGCCCATATTTTTTATGTGACAGCCCTGGGCACGGAACGGGCCTAGGCCACGACTTCATCCCCCTCAACATCCGCAAGGCCCAGCTCCGAGTATCCCCCAATCGCTCAGGGAGGGCGTCACAGAAACATGCTCAACCAATCTTAATCTTCATCTGTCATTCCTAACCCTCACCAACCTTACCTCTCGTCTTCCTAAATTGCCATCAACCCTGATCTTTTGTCAACCTGACCTAAGGATCCCCAACCTTTACCCTCTTCTTCCCTACCCATCATCCTCACCTTTATTTTCTCCACACTCCATGTCTACCCCTTGAAAACAAAGGACATTGTTCTTCTAAATGTACATTAGAAAAATCTGATTACAGACTGAAATAGGGATAATATGGCAGGACAAGTGCCCAACCCCTCGTCATCCTCGTCTCTCATCCTTAACCCTCTTCCTCCTGACTCCTCTTTATCCGTACTCCTTGCCTAGCCAATCTTTCTTTAATGCCCATACCTCCTTCTCTTCATCCTTACCCATCACCCGTACCTGTCCTCTTCTCCGCACTTCATGTCTACCCCTTACAAGCATCAAAGGAGATTGTTCTTCTAAATGTACATTAGAAAAATCTGATTACTAGTGTGGACTGAAATAAGGAGGATATGGCAGGACTAGTGCCCAACTCCTCGTCATCCTCGTCTCTCGTCCTTAACCCTCTTCTTCCTAACTCCTCTTTATCTGTAGCCCTTGCCTTCCCCATCTTTCCTCATGCCCACCCCTTCCTCTATTCATCCCGACCTGTCATTATCACTTATCTTGTTCCCACCCTACATGTCTATCCCTTACAAACATCAATGGAGATTTTTTTTTTGCCAAACGTGAATTAGAAAAATCTGATTACTAGAGCAGACTGAAATAGGGAATAATATTGCAGAACATGTGCCAACAATTGGAAACATGCCCACCTAATTACAATTAGACGTTGTCACTAGCAAACTACTGGAGGGGAGATATGTAGCACTGACATTGTTAGCTCCAGTAAATGTTCCAGCACATGAAGTGATGAGGGGTTAATCAGTCATGTTTAGGGGCCTAGGGTGATTATACACCTGTAGAGAGGGAGGTCAGAGGATAAATTCCCATCTGTTTAGAGCATTTTTGTGTGGGGAGGGCCTGGAGGTGAAAGCTCTGGAGCTGTATTGTCATGTGACGGAAAGATAAATATTGTGTTGTTTGTTCCTGAAGCGGGCGGTTACCAGTAGCAACAAGGACTGTGCCATACATTATGTTTTGTTTTTCCTGTTAGGCCGGGAAGGCCGTGTTTGTTTTGCTAACATTGCTATGGTTTATGCAGTGCTCTTAATAAACCAGCGGAATATTTAAAGAGACAGTGTTCCTGTGTCTACCTCTATGTGCAGCCGAGTGAACCGATCTACCACAACGTGCAGGTAAAATGTAACTCACAGATAGTTCAAAATAGATACAATTGTACCAAATCCTCAGCAGTGAGAAGTATTATCATCTATGTAGTTCTCTCTCTAAAACAATCACTGGTGAAACTTGTCGACAAAGAGGAGTGGTCTGAATAGACTTCCCCTTTAAGGATGCCAATATGATTATCAGGTCAGATTTCCACTGGTCTAAGCAAATTAGGACCTCATCAAGAATTTGTATCCAATGGTCCGGCATTATATCGACCAGAAATCTGCAGCTTCTAGACCTTTGTCTAATAACTAAGCACTAAGACCAGCACATTATTACATAAAGGACCACCAGCACTCCCATCATCCCCGCTGCACTTATACACCTGTGTCACCTGTCAAACTGAAACCGGTCATTAAAGGTGTGCCACCCGCAGTAAAGCGTGACCCTTCTAATTGATGTCTGGATCCACCTTTTATTCTGCAACATCTACAGTAGATAGAAAGCTTAATGACACTGTAATAATGGCAGCGAGACCCCCCATAGAGAACAGTGTCCCAATTATAACCCTACTGAAACGTAAATGTAACAGACAATTTACAGTCATTCACACACACAATTACCCGAATCGTCTATGAACACATTACCGGGATCTCCCGAAAAACCTCCACCACCAAGAATGCGATCTAGGAGACCTCGTAATAATGAGCTCTGCATGGAGAGACATTAATAAGGCTTTGGTCTCATGGATGACTACATTAACCTGCAGTAACGGTGATAGGACGACGCTATATAATTCAGGTACTACACACAAGAAGCAAATGCCTGGACCCCCCTATACACACACATAGCCAACTATAATACTGCCCCCTACGTACAAAGAATATAACTACTATAATACTGCTCCTATTAACAAGAATATATCTACTATAATACTGCCCACTATGTACAAGAATATAACTACTATAATACTGCCTCTATGTACAAGAATGTAACTACTATAATACTGCTCCTATGTACAAGAATATAACTACTATAATACTACCGCCTATGTACAAGAATGCAACTACTATAATACTGCCCCTATGTACAAGAATATAACTACTATAATACTGCCCCCTATGTACAAGAATATAACTACTATAATACTGCTCCTATGTACAAGAATATAACTACTATAATACTGCTCCCTATGTACAAGAATATAACTACTATAATACTGCCCCTATGTACAAGAATATAACTACTATAATACTACCCCCTATGTACAAGAATATAACTACTATAATACTGCTCCTATGTACAAGAATATAACTACTATAATACTGCTCCTATGTACAAGAATTTAACTACTATTGTCAGGAAAACACACTTGGTCAGACCTTGCAGCTCTCTGGCGCCCCCTTATCCTGCTGGTCAAACACGGTATTGACCGAGGATAAGCAACAGGGCGCAGCTGCTCTAATTTATGTCGCCTATTGTGGCACATGATGTGACAGGACGTATATATACCTCCAGTTCCTTCCAGGTACGTATATATACCTCTGACCAGCCACCCTCAAACCACAATATCACATAAATACTGGTATACTGCCACCACCGATCTCTTAACAGGTGGATCGGGTACCCGTTAGGTAACGTGAAATTAGCCGGTGAGGAACGTGTTTGCTCGACATAGGACAAGAAGAACGAAGCTGGTAAATAATAATGATTTACTCCCGAAAGTCGGCAGTGTTTACAAAAGATATACAAGATATTATAAAATAGACAATTTACATATATGCATAAAACAGTTCTTAAAATAAAAGGGGGAAATAATAGCAAAACCTGCACCACGAGGTGATGGTCTCAGATTCTGTGGGGGGGACGGCTCCCCGCAAATTAAATGTGATTCTTCCACGCAGCGAGGAGTGCATGCGTCTGACGTCCCAGGGTAAGAATGAATTAAAATGGCCGTTCTGGTTTTTAGTAAGGGGCCAAAAATCTAGGAGACACCCATGTTGTTTACATCACATGGGGGATCGGTTTTGTGAACCCACCCAGCTGCACAAGACATAAAAATCCTTCAGATTTTATAACTTGGTATGGGGGTGTCCCACATCCAAGATGGAGGCATCATGTTTGCCGTCACCAATATTCATGAAGATGGATATCAAATATGATATCTCTATGACGCTCAGAAGCTCAGAACCCATTTCCCAGGTTCCTGGTGGTCTCCCAGCCACGAAAACCACACCATCACAATTGGAAAAAGGTGAACATCTCAAAAATGTGGTCCCTGTGTTTGTGACAGTCATGGGCATTATTAAAATCGACATTAAAAGTTTGTACAGTTAGACAATAGGATTTTGGAGGGAAAATCCAGGGTATACCAGTATGCTTGCTGACGTTTTATGGCGGTAATAAAAATTCCTTGTTAGGGGGAAAGCAAGAGTGAGTTCTATGTAGCCTCTTCCAAATGAGCAGGGGGTGGAGATTTAAGACATCTCTCATTTTTAAAACTAGGACAAAAATACATTTTGCCTGACAACTATAATACTGCTCCTATGTACAAGAATATAACTACTATAATACTGCCCCTATGTACAAGAATATAACTACTATAATACTAATATAATACTATTAATATAATAATACCGTTTACATTTTACATTCATGCTGTTTCCATTGTGAGCTGCACCGTTATATCACTTCATTAGGGCTGTCGTGGAAATGACCCCTTAGAAATCCATATATGTAAATGACGTTACTTTCTCCCTCTGGGATTCCTTACTTTCCATGTACAGATCTGTGTTATGAAGTGGTAGTTCTGCTGCAGGTTTAATTGCACGGAGATCCTCCTGCCAGTCAGTAGGTTACTTATATATATCTGGATCAATATAATTGTTATTATGTGTTAACTAAACAATGACACCACACAGCTACATGTGTCGTATTGCGAAGATACATCCGCCACACGTGCGAGATATTCCTGTTTACTGGGGAGGATGACGATGAGGACCTGCTTAATTTCACAGATAAAAAGGTTGAGGTCTCTTCTGTATTACTGACACATATACAGTGGCTCATGAAAATATTCAACCCCCCCTTGGCTTTTTACATATTTTGTTACATTACAACTTGTGTGTAAATATTTTTGTAATCCGACTTGTGTGTGAGGCATCAGCACTAATTAATCTAAGTTGATGAAGTGAGAAAAACATAGGCATAAATTAAATTTATGGGATCAAATAACTAAAAATAACTATAAATTGTTATGTGCATATGTATGCACCACTTTTGCTATGAAGCCCCTGAAAATTTCTGGTACATGCAATTCCCTTGATAAGTCCCATGCTTAGTGACAGGACGTCCCCCTGTGTGCAATCCAAGTGTCACATGTCTGTCACTATATACACTTTACCTTTTCTGAAAGGCCACAGAGGCTGGAAAACCATTAGCAAGAGGCACCACTAACCAAACACCATGAAGACCAAGGAGATCTCCAAACAACACTATGAAGACCAAGGAGATCTCCAAACAACACCAAGAAGACCAATGAGATCTCCAAACAACACTATGAAGACCAAGGAGATCTCCAAACAACACCAAGAACACCAAGGAGATCTCCAAACAACACCATGAAGACCAAGGAGATCTCCATACAACACCATGAAGACCAAGGAGATCTCCATACAACACCAAGAAGATCTCCATACAACACCAAGAAGACCAAGGAGATCTCCAAACAACACCATGAAGACCAAGGAGATCTCCAAACAACACCATGAAGACCAAGGAGATCTCCATACAACACCAAGAAGACCAAGGAGATCTCCAAAAAACACCAAGACCACCAAGGAGATCTGCAAACTAGTCAGGGACTAAGTTTTTGAGAAGTACAGGTCAGGGTTGGGTTATAAAAAAAATCCCAATCTCTGATGATCTCCCGGAGCACCATCAAATCCATCATTTTCTAATGGAAAGAACATGGTACAACAACAAATGTGCCAAGAAAGTGTCACCCACCAAAACTCTCAGCCCGCGCAATGAGGGCATTCATCAGAGAGGCAGCACAGAGACCACAGGTAACCCTGAAAGAGCTGCAGAGTTCCCAAGCAGAGACTGGAGTATCTGTCCATACGAACATAATAAGCCGTACACTCCATAGAGGTGGCATTTATGGAAGATTGTGCAGAAAAAAGCCTTTACTTACAAAAATTGTAAGGTTTAAAAAACGTGGGAGACTCTCCAAATGTATGGAGGAAAGTGCTGTGGTCAGAGGAGACCAAAATTGAACTTTTTGGCCACCAAGATAAGCACCAAACCAACCCAGCTCATCACCCCAAGAACACCATGCCCACAGTAAAACATAGTGGTGGCAGCATCATGCTGTGGGGATGATTTTCAGCAGCAGGGACAGGGAAAATGGTCCAAGTCGAAGGAAAGATGGATGGTGCGAAATACAGGGAGATTCGTGAACAAAACCTGTTTCAGTCTGTCAGTGATTTGAGACTGGGACGGAGGTTCACCTTCCAACAAGACAGTGACCCAAAGCAGACTGCTAAAGCAACACTCGAGTGGTTTAAGGGGAAACATGTAAATGTTCTGGAGTGGCCGAGTCACAGCCCAGACCTTAATCCTATGGAGAATCTGTGGTCAGACGTGAAGATTGAAGGAGCTGGAGCAGTTTTGCCTTGAGGAATGGGCAAAAATCCCAGTGACAAGATGTGGAAAGCTCATAGAGACTTATCCAAAGCGACTACAGCTGTAATTGCCGCAAAAGGAGACTCCAAAAAGTACTGAGTTTAGGGGGGTGAATAGTTATGCACACTGAAGTTCTCAGTTATTTTGTCCCATTTGTTGTTTGCTTCACAATAAAAAGAAAATCAAAACGTTGACCGTTGTTGGCATGTTCTCTACATGAACTGATGCAAACTCTCAAGAAAACAGTGAAATTCCAAATTGTGATGTAGAAAAATGCCAAGGGGGTGACTACTTTCTCAAGCCACTGTATATATGTGTGTGTTTATATATATATATATACTTATATATTTACATACACACACGGCAGCTCCTCACACATGACATCAGAGCCGGAGCAATCAGAAAACACTTCAGGGGCTACAGATGGTGGAGTTTGGTGGAGTGTAAGCCTTCAGGACAACTTGCCACCTGCAGTTCCATCACACTTTTTGCTGCTATATATAATACCAAGAACTCACCTGTGAATTTTTAAACTGAGATGGAAATACCAGATCAGCATATCTATAAGAAAGAAGTAAAATAAAAGACAGACAAGGAGAAGATGGAGAAAGTGAGATGATAAGGAAAATAAAAAGAAGGGACGTATTAGGTCAAGGAACAGAAGGAACAAAGGACACATTTAGTTGCTGCTCATGGCAGGTTACAGGTTACACTGTATCATAACAGGATGCAAGTGATAATGTGCAACATTGGAGTAACATTTGTGACCCTTCTCGAATTTGGGAAGTGCAATAAAAAGGGGGAGATTTCTCCAAGGAAGATGTCGTTCATTATGTGGGACAGGAGGAAATAATAAATATTTTGGTTCAAACCTCCAGTTACTTATACCAAGCATCAAAGCAGCTAAGACGTCTGTATGTTTTATCAAATACCGTATTGATCACTCCAAATGTTTCTGACAGTAACTCCAGTCTTAGTAAATGCAGGCCGAAGGGAATAAGAAGCAGATGGAGTAAAGGATAAAAATTTAAGAAAAATATGAAGACCTACAAAACCGCATAAAAGCAAAGTGCAGGAGAAGAAGAAAAAGAAGAAAGCAGAAGAAAGGAGAGCGACATTAAGAGAGGAGAAAAAAAAAAGAAGTTGGAGAGGAACAAGTAGAAAGGGAAGAAGTAGGAGAGGAAAAAGAAGTAGGAGAGGAAGATGTAGAAAGGGAAGAAGTGGGAGAGGAAGAAGTAAGAGAGGAAGAAGTAAGAGAGGAAAAGAGTAGGAGAAGAAAAAGTAAGAGAAGAAGAAGTAAGAGAGGAAAAGAGTAGGAGAAGAAAAAGTAAGAGAGGAAGAAGTAAGAGAGGAATAAGTAAGAGGAAGAAGTAAGAGGAAAAGAGTAGGAGAAGAAAAAGTAGGAGAGGAAGAAGTAAGAGGAAGAAGTAAGAGAGGAAAAGAGTAGGAGAAGAAAAAGTAAGAGAGGTAGAAATAAGAGAGGAAGAAGTAAGAGGAAGAAGTAAGAGAGGAAGAAGTAAGAGGAAGAAGTAAGAGGAAAAGAGTAGGAGAAGAAAAAGTAGGAGAGGAAGAAGTAAGAGAGGAAGAAGTAAGAGAGGAAGAAGTAAGAGAGGAAGAAGTAAGAGGAAAAGAGTAGGAGAAGAAAAAGTAGGAGAGGAAGAAGTAAGAGGAAGAAGTAAGAGAGGAAAAGAGTAGGAGAAGAAAAAGTAAGAGAGGTAGAAATAAGAGAGGAAGAAGTAAGAGGAAGAAGTAAGAGAGGAAGAAGTAAGAGGAAGAAGTAAGAGGAAAAGAGTAGGAGAAGAAAAAGTAGGAGAGGAAGAAGTAAGAGAGGAAGAAGTAAGAGAGGAAGAAGTAAGAGAGCAAAAGAGTAGGAGAAGAAAAAGTAGGAGAGGAAGAAGTAAGGGCCTCACCTAATTTTCAGTATAATTTTGATTGTTTCTAACATTTGAATAGACATGATATTATTAATAACCCCATATTATAGCAAGCAAACACATTTCAAGACTTCTACTGTCTCATCAGCAATGCTAATGCACCCCAAAATCACTGCACTCCTTATTAACACGAGGAGGTCTAGTCCTATCGGCACATGCCGACCACAAATAGGGACAGGTAACATACCAAGAGTCCAACATGAATGCTACGTTGTGGTTTGTTACAGTGTGGTCTGTTACATTGTTGTTTGATGCATTGTTGTGGTTTGTTCAGTTGTTGTCTGCTCACAGTCCGACCCACCTATCCTGGATCACTGATGCCCCCAACCCTTCTTGACACTTATAAATCCTGCTGAACTAGGAAGAATCTGGATGGAAAAGTCCCTCTTTTGAGAATATTTTGCTGTCAGGTGCTGGGACATTAACTTTCCTTGACATTTCCCCCTTACTTAGAAACCATGTCTGCTCTGCTGTCAGGGCTGATACAGCGCAGGAAGGATCCCTCACGCCATAGCAGATGACATTTACATAGTTAATATTTATTCCGCTCTCACACTCCGACTTCTGGACCATGGTCAGCGGCACATAGATGTCTGATACTGAATATAACCCAGCACTATGTGCAGGTGGAGTGCACTTCAGTGACCTTTAGGTTTTGTTTTTATATATATTGTATAGATGGAGCTAAAGTGCTCCTATATGTCAGGTCCCTGGATGCACCAGCAGTGTAAAGAATGGCGGTTCTCATTGTGAGCATAATAAAATAACTAAATATTCTCCATAGTTCCTTTGCTAGGAAGCAATGAGCAAAAATTAAAACAAATCCACTGAGAGGACTCCAGATAGATACATTTTACCCACACTGATACACTGTAACAAACAGATTGGAGTTACTTATGTGGCTGAGACTGGATACAAGTGTAGCAAACCCTCAGCTTTGACAAGTAATTAAATTCTTATATTTTATGAAAAGTATAATGTTGTACGTAAAATAGTGGACACTTTGGCTAAATCAGACAGACCCATCAATGAGGTTTGCCAGTCGCCATTGGTATCCGCTGCAGCAGGCGAGTCCTGGCTGATGTATATGGAAGCCACAATGTGGGTGTGAACGGCACCTGAGAATGAGCCTATTCCCTGACCACAAGCAGCAGACATTAATCTGAAGAGCGGCTCTCGCTCTGTGCATTGTGTGGCCTTTCACAACTGGTTCAGGACCCAACAAGAAGGGGGGGCACCGCTGGACCAAATATTAACTAATAGGCCTGATCACATATCAAATATACGAGTTGGGGGTCACTTGGGTAATAGTGATCACAAAATAATACGTTTTCATGTATCCTTTGATAAGATGTGTAGTAGAGGGGTTACAATAACACTAAACTTCAGGAAGGCAAATTTCCAACGGTTAAGAGATGATCTTAGTGCAATAAACTGGGATGATATCCTGAGACATAAAACTACACAAAGCAAATGGGAGACATTTATTAACATCCTGAATAGGACCTGTGCACAATGTATACCCTATGGGAATAAACATGCTAGAAATAGGAGGAAACCACTATGGCTAAATAGAGCTGTAAGGGGCGCAATAAGTGACAAAAAGAAAGCATTTAGAGAACTAAAGCAAGTAGGTAGTGATGAGGCATTAAATAAATATAGAAAATTAAATAAATTATGTAAAAGCCAAATCAAGGCAGCAAAGATTGAGGCAGAGAGAATCATTGCCAGAGAAAGTAAAAATAACCCCAAAATATTCTTTAACTACATAAATAGTAAAAAACTGAAAAATGATATTGTTGGCCCCCTTAAAAATAGTCTGGGTGAAATGGTGGATGAGGATGAGGAAAAAGCCAATATGCTAAATGATTTTTTTTCAACCGTATTTACACAAGAAAATCGCATGACAGAAAACATGATTAGTGAGAACTAAAATTCTCCAGTAAATGTCACTTGCTTCCAGCAGGAAGTGTGGCGGCGTCTAAAAATCACTAAAGTTGACAAATCCCCGGGCCCGGATGGGATACACCCGCGAGTACTGCAGGAATTAAGTAACGTCATAGATAGACCATTATTTGTAAGCTTTAAAGATTCCATAATAACAGGGTCTGTACCACAGGACTGGCGTATAGCAAATGTGGAGCCAATATTCAAAAAGGGGATAAAAACTGAACTTGGAAATTATAGGCCGGTAAGCTTAACCTCTACGGTGGGTAAAATCCTGGAGGGTTTCCTAAGAGATGCTATACTAGAGTATCTGAAGAAGAATAACCTCATGACCCAATATCAACATGGGTTTACGAGGGACCATTCCTGTCAGACTAATCTGATTAGTTTTTATGAGGAGGCAAGTTCTGGACTGGACCAAGGAAATGCAGTGGATGTTGTGTATATGGACTTTTCAAAAGCTTTTGATACGGTTCCACACAAAAGGTTGATACATAAAATGAGAACAATGGGGATAGGGGAAAATATATGTATGTGGGTTAAGAACTGGCTCAGTGATAGGAAACAAAGGGTGGTTATTAATGGAAAACACTCAGACTGGGTCTCAGGTAACAGTGGGGTACCACAGGGGTCAGTATTGGGCCCCCTTCTTTTTAACATATTTATTAATGACCTTGTAGGGGGCATACAGAGTAATATTTCAATATTTGCAGATGACACTAAACTCTGCAGGGTAATCAATACAGAGGAGGACAATTTTATATTACAGGAGGATCTATGTAAACTAGAAGCTTGGGCTGATAAATGGCAAATGAGCTTTAATGGGGATAAATGTAAGGTAATGCACTTGGGCAGAGGAAATAAAATGTATAATTATATGCTTAATTGTAAAACACTGGGCAAAACTGTAACTGAAAAAGACCTGGGTGTATTGGTGGACGACAAGCTCACGTTTGGTGGCCAGTGTCAGGCAGCTGCTGCAAAGGCAAATGAAATAATGGGATGCATTAAAAGAGGCATAGATGCTGATGAGGAGAAGATAATTTACCTCTATACAAGTCACTAGTGCGACCACACTTAGAATACTGTGTACAGTTCTGGTCTCCGATGTATAAGAAAGACATAGCTGAACTAGAGCGGGTGCAGAGAAGAGCGACCAAGGTTATTAGAGGACTGGAGGGTCTGCAATACCAAGACAGGTTATTAGAGGACTGGGGGTCTGCAATACCAAGACAGGTTATTACACTTGGGGTTATTTACTGTGGAAAAAAGAAGGCTTAGGGGTGATCTTATTGTAGCATCGGCGTCTCTGCCCCTTGCTAGGCAGAGACGCCGTCCCTCTCACTTCCCCGCTTCTGGCGCAGCGTCCTCCAGCGCTTCTCTCCCCGCTGCTTCCGGCACGCGCTCCTTCCCCGGCAGTGTGCTTAGGGCGCGCGCTCTCCCCCTCTCTTAAAGGGACCGCAAGCGCCGTCCTAAGGAGTCCCCGGCCAATTGCCGTTGGACCTCCCATATTTAAGGCACCTCCTCCAAAATGGAGGTGCCCGAGCAATGTTGTTGCAAAGCCTTTCAACTCTGCTTCAGCCCTCAGGTCCCGTTACCAGATACCTGCCAGTTACCTGCCAGATCTCTGCTTGATACCTACCTGTTCCCTGTCTATCTGCTTGCATTCCTGCGGTCCGACAGTCTGCCTTCCAACACCTGTCAGTCTGTCTATGGATCTGCCCGCCCGCTCACCTGGGAGCGCTCACCTGCTACCGGCCTGCTAGCCTACCTGGAGGCTCTGCTGTCACTTGCCGTGACTACCTGCCTGTCCAGAGACTCTCGCCCGCTCACCTGGGAGCGCTCACCTGCTACCTGCCTGCTAGCCTACCTGGAGGCTCTGCTGTCACTTGCCGTGACCACCTGCCTGTCCAGAGACTCTCGCCCGCTCACCTGGGAGCGCTCACCTGCTACCTGCCTGCTAGCCTACCTGGAGGCTCTGCTGTCACTTGCCGTGACCACCTGCCTGTCCAGAGACTCTCGCCCGCTCACCTGGGAGCTCTCACCTGCTACCTGCCTGCTAGCCTACCTGGAGGCTCTGCTGTCACTTGCCGTGACCACCTGCCTGTCCAGAGATTCTCGCCCGCTCACCTGGGAGCGCTCACCTGCTACCTGCCTGCTAGCCTACCTGGAGGCTCTGCCGTCACTTGCTGTGACCACCTGCCTGTCCAGAGACTCTTGCCCGCTCACCTGGGAGGGCTCACCTGCTACCTGCCTGCTAGCCTATCTAGAGACTCTTTCCCTGCCGTCACTTGCCATGACCTCCTGCCCTTCTACCCAGAGACTGTCCCCGTCACTTGCCGTGACCTCCTGCCCTTCTACCCAGAGACTGTCCCTGTCACTTGCCGTGACTACCTTCCCGCCTTCCCTGGGAGCCACCTGCCTCCTTACAAAGACTGCCCCTTTGTATAATAGCTCAGAGGTTCCACGTCCCAGACCCGTAAGAGTTTGCTCGGGCCATGGAACCCAGTGGCACCCAAGCTCCCTCGCTCTCTGACCTATACCATGAAGTCTCCCGTCAGAGATCCCAGCAGGAGTCCATCCTGAACCACCTGCGGAATGTCAACTCCCGCCTGGACACACTGTCTGCTCCACCAGCAACCACCGCTAGTGTGACGACTCGCACCGCGGCAGCGCCGCTGCCCACCAATACCATGGCATCCTGCCCCGGACCCCGGCTTTCTGCACCTCCTCGCTTCGGAGGCGACCCCGCTGAAGCTCGGGGCTTCATAATCCAGTGCACCCTGCACTTTGAACTCTTGGTTCACCAGTTTATCTCCGACCGGGCCAAAGTGGCATTCATCATGTGCCATCTCACTGGGGAGGCACTGGCATGGCTTAACCCCCTGTGGGAGAGAGGGGACCCCCTGGTGTCCGACCTGTCGTCTTTCCTCACTGCTTTCCGGAGAGTCTTCGATGAACCGGGACGAAAGACCTCATCTGCCTCCTCTTTGCTACGTCTCCGCCAAGGGAGTCTCACCGTGGGCCAATATGCCATATGGTTCCGCACCCTCGCTTCTGAGCTTGCCTGGGATAATGAGGCCCTGGTGTCCGTCTTCTGGGAGGGTCTTTCCGGTCGGATTAAAGATGAGCTCGCCGGTCGGGACATTCCTACCACCCTGGATGACCTGGTGTCGCTGGCTACCCGGATTGATATCCGGTTTCAAGAACGCACCAAAGAGACCACCCGCGAGAAAAGGTTTCCCCACCTAGCTCCTACTTTCCAGAAACCTGTCTCCTCTTCTGTCACTCCCTGGGCGCACTCACCCGAGTCCATGCAGATCGACCAGACCAAGATGGTCAAGTCTCGCCAAGAGTCACACCGAGCCGAGGGGAGCTGCTTCTATTGTGGCAGTAAGGAGCACCTGATTCGTTCCTGCCCAGAGAGGCCGGGAAACTCCAGTGTCTAGGACCGCTCGGAGAGGTCGCCCTAGACAAAAATAAGTCCTCTCCAACCCTGACTTTGTCTGTATCTATCTTCTGGGGAGAGAACCGAGAGGAACAGAAGCAGCTATCTGCAGACCGGACATAACCGCAAGAGAAGTATGCTGCCTCCCAGGGGCGAAGATCAAGGATGTTACCGATAGGATACCGAAGCTCATCAGTTCCAAGGATGTCCACCCATTTCTTCTGATACATGTTGGCACCAATGACACGGCAAAGAAGGACCTACCGACAATCTGCAAGGACTTTGAAGCATTGGGGAAGAAAGTAAAAGAACTGGATGCGCAGGTAGTTTTTTCTTCTATCCTTCCAGTAGACGGGCATGGCGTCAGGAGATGGAACAGGATCCTTGATGTGAACAACTGGCTGAGACGATGGTGCAGACAACAAGGATTTGGATTCCTGGACCACGGTGTGAATTACCTCTATGACGGACTCCTTGCCAGAGACGGACTACACCTCAACAAACCCGGGAAACACACATTCGCCAGGAGACTCGCAACACTCATCAGGAGGGCGTTAAACTAGAAGAAGAGGGGATGGGAAGAAAAACGCCGGACACGAACATGCAACCAGAGGACATACTAATGAAAGATATGAAGTGCGACAAAGAAGGTCCAAGACAAGATGCTTGGAAGGGAGGTAAGAAAATTTCTAATACAATCCACAGGGAGAAGATTGGAACAAAACAAAATCGTGTAAACTGCGTGCTAGCAAATGCCAGGAGCCTGACAAACAAGATGGATGAACTGGAAGCAGAAATATCTACAGGTAACTATGACATAGTGGGAATAACCGAGACATGGTTAGATGAAAGCTATGACTGGGCAGTTAACTTACAGGGTTACAGTCTGTTTAGAAGGGATCGAAGAAGTCGGAAAGGGGGTGGAGTCTGTCTATATGTAAAGACGTGTCTAAAGCCTACAATACGGGAGGATGTATGGGAGGGAAATGAGAAGGTCGAGTCCTTATGGGTGGAGATACATGGGGCAGAAAAACAATAATAAAATTATCATAGGAGTCTGTTATAAACCACCAAATATAGCAGAAGCCACGGAAAGTCTATTAATGAGACAAATAGACGAAGTAGCAAAAAATAATGAGGTGATTATTATGGGGGACTTCAACTACCCCGATATAGACTGGGAAACCGAAAGCTGTAGATCTCAGAAAGGAAACAGGTTTCTGTCAATTATCAAAGACAATTATTTGTCACAACTTGTGCAGGAACCAACTAGAGGGACGGCCCTTTTAGACTTAATATTAACTAACAGGCCAGACAGAATAACTGAGGTGCAGGTCGGGGGGCACCTGGGAAATAGTGACCACAACATTATACAATTCCACATGTGCTTCAGTAGGTGCCCAGCAAGGGAGTCACAAAAACACTGAACTTCAGCTAAGAGATGCCCTTCACCTTATAGACTGGGATAGTATCTTCAGTAATAGGAGCACGGATAGAAAATGGGAAATTTTCAAAACAGTCCTACATAGTCACTGTAGAAGGTACATACCTTATGGGAATAAAAGGGCGAGGAATAGGAGGAAGCCAATGTGGCTAAATAAGGAGGTCAAGAGGGCAATGAAAACCAAAAAAAGGGCTTTCGGTAAACTTAAACAAGAAGGCAGCGAGGAAGCGCTAATATCTTATAGGGAAAAAAACAAAATCTGTAAGAAACAAATAAGAATAGCAAAAGAGGAGACAGAGAGACTAATAGCCAAGGAAAGTAAAACGAATCCCAAACTGTTCTATAACTATATAAACAGTAAAAGGATTAAAACTGATGGCGTTGGCCCATTGAAAAATAACCTGGGTAAAATCATAGAGGGCGATGAGGGTAAAGCAAACCTACTCAATAGCTTCTTCTCCACTGTTTTCACAAAAGAAAACAATTTATCGGAGGAAATGCAGAGTGATAAAGTAAACCCTCCGCTAAATATCACCCACCTAACCCAGGAGGAAGTTCAGAAACGCCTAAATAATATCAAAATAGACAAGTCACCAGGCCCAGATGACATACACCCCCGGGTACTAAAAGAATTAAGTAATGTGATAGACAGACCGCTGTATCTTATATTCAAGCACTCTTTATGGACAGGGACTGTCCCACTAGACTGGCGCCAAGCAAATGTGGTACCAATATTCAAAAAGGGGTCTAAAAGTGACCCTGGGAACTATAGAGCAGTCAGCTTAACGTCTGTTGTGGGTAAATTGTTTGAAGGATTTCTTAGAGATGCTATTGTAGAATATCTTAATGATAATAACTGTCTAACTCCATATCAACATGGATTCATGAGGGATCGCTCCTGCCAAACAAACCTGATGGCCTTCTACGAGGAGGTGAGCTCACAGCTGGACCGGGGAGAGTCAGTGGATGTTGTAGACCTTGACTTCTCCAAAGCGTTTGATACCGTGCCACACAAAAGGTTGGTATATAAAATGAGAATGCTTGGTCTGGGGGATAATGTGTGCAAGTGGGTAAATAGCTGGCTGAGTGATAGAAAGCAGAGGGTGGTTATCAATGGAGTAAGCTCAGGGGGTGTCAGGGTTACTAGCGGGGTGCCTCAAGGGTCTGTCTTGGGCCCTATATTATTTAATATATTTATTAATGATCTAGTGGAAGGGTTGCATAGTAAAATAGCAATATTTGCAGATGATACTAAACTTTGTAAAGTAGTTAACACAGATGAGGATAGGGCACAGCTACAGGAGGATTTAGATAAATTGGGGAGTTGGGCCAAAAAATGGCAAATGGGGTTCAATGCCGATAAATGTAAGGTCATGCACATGGGAAAGAAAAACAGCAGTCACCCATACATATTAAATGGGAAACCGTTGGGGAAATCTGACATGGAGAAGGACCTGGGCGTCTTGGTTAATAGCAAATTAAATTGGAGTGCCCAGTGTCAGGCAGCAGCTGCGAAGGCAAATAGAGTCATGGCATGCATCAGAAGAGGAATAGGGGCATATGATGAGAACATTGTTCTTCCTCTGTATAAAGCGCTGGTAAGGCCGCACTTAGAATATTGTGCACAGTTCTGGGATCCGGTGCTCAGGAAAGACATACTGGAGCTAGAGAGGGTACAAAGGAGGGCGACTAAGGTAATAAAGGGAATGGAGGGACTAGAATACCCAGAGAGGTTGTCAAAATTAGGCCTATTTACATTGGAAAAGAGAAGGCTTAGGGGAGACCTCATAAACATGTATAAATACATCAGGGGGATGTACAGAGATCTCTCCCATGACCTGTTTATACCAAGGATGGTGACAAAGACGAGGGGGCACACTATGCGTCTGGAGGAAAGGAGGTTCCTGCACCAGCATAGAAGGGGATTCTTTACGGTCAGAGCCGTGAGACTCTGGAACTCTCTGGGAGAGGAAGTGGTGATGTCCAACTCACTTAATGAGTCCAAGAGAGGCCTGGATGCCTTTCTTGAGAACAATAAAATTACATCTTATTACTGCTTAGTTAATTAATCCAGGGATTTAATCTGACTGCCAGATTGGTGTCGGGAAGTGAATTTTTCCTCAATGATGTAAATTGGCCTATACCGCATGGTATAGGAATAGCGGAATAGCTGCAGTGCACAAGAAATAGGCTGAACTGGATGGACGCTTGTCTTTTTTCAGCCTTATAAACTATGTAACTATGTAACCGTCATTTTGAACTCGCCCACCTGGATTCTGGATCCGCTGGAAACCTCATCTCCCAGTCCCTGGTTGAGAAATACCGTATTCCCACCAAGTCTCTGGCTGAACCTTTGTCAGTCGCCTCCGTGGATGGAAGACTCCTTCCGGTGACCATCCTGCTCGTCACTGAACCCATAACCCTGCAGGTGGGAATGCTGCACTCTGAGGTAATCTGCTTCCATGTGTTGCCCGGACTCTCCCACTCCCTATTGCTAGGACTACCTTGGCTCCAGTCACATGAACCCGTGTTGAACTGGCATTCCGGTGAAGTACTCCGGTGGGGGCCGGCCTGCCATAAGACTTGCCTGGTTCCGGTTCATCCGGTTCGTCCTCCACCTACCCCAGCTAATTTACCCGGTCTTCCGGCTCCTTACTGGCCCTATGCTGACGTCTTCGGTAAAAAGGAAGCAGAGACATTGCCACCCCATAGGCCATATGATTGCCCGATCGACCTGGTACCTGGCGCCACTCCACCCCTTGGGCGTATTTATCCGTTGTCTGCGGCTGAAACCCGGGCCATGTCTGAGTACATAGAGGAGAATCTGGCCAGGGGATTCATCCGGAAGTCTACTTCCCCGGCTGGAGCCGGATTCTTCTTTGTCAAAAAAAAGGATGGCTCGCTACGCCCCTGTATTGACTATAGAGGACTCAATCAGATCACGGTTAAAAATAAATACCCCCTTCCGCTCATCTCTGAGTTATTTGATCGCCTTAAAGGCGCCAGGATCTTTTCCAAGCTGGATCTACGTGGTGCGTATAACCTGGTCCGTATCCGTCAGGGAGACGAGAGGAAAACGGCGTTTAATACCCGGGACGGACACTATGAGTACCGTGTGATGCCCTTCGGCCTCTGCAATGCTCCCGCCGTCTTCCAAGAACTGGTCAATGACATCTTCCGTGACCTTCTTTACTCCTGCGCGGTGGTATACCTGGACGACATCTTGGTCTTCTCTCCGGATCTTCCCACACACCGGAGGGATGTTCGTCAGGTCCTGCTTAGGCTCAGGCAGAACCACCTCTATGCTAAATACGAGAAGTGCCTTTTTGAGCAGACCTCTCTTCCATTCCTGGGCTATGTTATCTCCCAGACAGGCTTGCGAATGGATCCCGAGAAGCTCTCTGCTGTCCTAAAGTGGCCCCGTCCGGAGGGCTTGAAGGCGATACAGCGATTCCTGGGCTTCGCTAATTACCATCGTCTCTTCATTCCTCACTTCTCGTCTCGGACTGCGCCCATATCTGCGCTCACCCGTAAGGGAGCAAATCCCAAGGTATGGCCACCCGAAGCGGAGGAGGCCTTCCTTTCCCTGAAGCAAGCCTTCTCCTCTGCCCCTGTGCTGCACCGTCCAGACTGCAACAAACAGTTCTACCTGGAGGTTGATGCTTCCTCCTCTGGAGCCGGAGCGGTGCTCACCCAAAAGTCTTCATCCGGGAGAATGGTAACCTGCGGCTTTTTCTCTAAAATCTTCTCCTCCTCCGAGCACAATTACTCCATAGGAGACCGAGAACTGTTAGCCATTAAATTGGCGCTGGAGGAGTGGCGTTACCTGCTTGAAGGGGCTCTATACCCGGTGATCATCTACACAGATCACAAAAACCTGGCATATCTCCAAAATGCCCAGAGACTTAATCCACGTTAGGCCCGGTGGTCTTTGTTTTTTGCCCGCTTCGATTTCATCCATTTCCGCCCGGCGGACAAGAATGTCAAAGCTGATGCCTTGTCCCGATCCTTCCTGTCCTCCGACCAAGAGGAGGAGCCTATGCACATTATCGACCCCTCCAAGGTGATGAATGTGGCCCCCTTGGATTTGACTCGTCTTCCACCCGGCAAGACGTTCGTGGCGCTTCCTGACCGTGAGAAGGTTCTTCGCTGGGGTCATTCTTCTAAACTAGCTGGCCATGCCGGCCAAAAAAAAACCTTCCTACTCATTTCCCGACATTACTGGTGGTCTACCCTGCGTAAGGATGTGGTAGACTTCGTCTCTGCCTGTTCATCTTGTGGCCGCAACAAAGTTCCCAGACACTTACCAGCTGGTCATCTCCTGCCGCTTCCCATACCTGTTGCCCCGTGGCAACACATCGCTATGGACTTCATTACCGATCTTCCTGTCTCTGCCGGATGTACTGTCATTTGGGTGATCGCGGACCGCTTTTTTAAAATGGCCCACTTCATTCCCCTGCCTGGTCTTCCGTCTGCACCTGAGCTGGCTAAGGACTTTATCCGGCATATCTTCCGTCTCCATGGCCTACCCCTCCACATCGTGTCGGATCGAGGGGTTCAGTTCACCTCATGCTTCTGGAGAGCCACATGTAAACTGCTGGATGTCACCCTGGACTTCTCCTCCGCTTACCACCCTCAGTCCAATGGTCAAGTGGAGCGGATCAATCAGATCCTTACCAGCTATCTCCGGCACTTTGTTAATGCCCACCATTCTGATTGGGTGGACCTCCTCCCTTGGGACGAATTCTCTTACAATAACCACGAGAGCGAATCCTCTTCCAAATCCCCGTTCTTTATTGTCTTTGGACAGCACCCCCGGATTCCGTTTCCCGTCTCCGCCTCTGAGGACAACCCTGCCGCGCAGTCTCTTGTCAGCGAGTTTTCTACCATTTGGGAGAGTACTAGATCCGCACTTCTTCAGTCCTCCGAGCGGATGAAGAGATATGCTGATAAGAGACGTCTGGATCCGCCTCAATTCCGTCCAGGAGACAAGGTTTGGCTCTCCTCCAAACATGTACGGCTCAAGATACCCTCCTACAAATTAGGTCCTCGCTTCATCGGCCCATTCGAAATCCTCAGGCAAATTAATCCAGTGGCCTACAAATTAAAACTCCCGGTCACCTTAAGGATTCCCAACTCCTTCCACGTATCTCTCCTCAAACCAGTCTTTAACTCTTTTTCAAACAATCCAGGTACTCCACCTGCTCCGGTTTCCGCTGAAGACGTCTTTGAGGTAGAGAGTATTCTGGCCACCAAGAGGGTAAGAGGAAAGATCTTTTTTCTGGTAGATTGGAAGGGGTTTGGTCCTGAGGAGAGAACTTGGGAACCCAGGGAGAACATCAACGCCCCGCTTCTCCTTGAAAAATTTCTTTCTGGCCTAAAAAAGAGGGGGCCTAAGGTGGGGGTACTGTAGCATCGGCGTCTCTGCCCCTTGCTAGGCAGAGACGCCGTCCCTCTCACCTCCCAGCTTCTGGCGCGGCGTCCTCCAGCGCTTCTCTCCCCGCTGCTTCCGGCATGCGCTCCTTCCCCGGCAGTGTGCTTAGGGCGCGCGCGCTCTCCCCCTCTCTTAAAGGGACCGCGCGCGCCGTCCTAAGGAGTCCCCGGCCAATTGCCGTTGGACCTCCCATATTTAAGGCACCTCCTCCAAAATGGAGGTGCCCGAGCAATGTTGTTGCAAAGCCTTTCAACTCTGCTTCAGCCCTCAGGTCCCGTTACCAGATACCTGCCAGTTACCTGCCAGATCTCTGCTTGATACCTACCTGTTCCCTGTCTATCTGCTTGCATTCCTGCGGTCCGACAGTCTGCCTTCCAACACCTGTCAGTCTGTCTATGAATCTGCCCGCCCGCTCACCTGGGAGCGCTCACCTGCTACCGGCCTGCTAGCCTACCTGGAGGCTCTGCTGTCACTTGCCGTGACCACCTGCCTGTCCAGAGACTCTCGCCCGCTCACCTGGGAGCGCTCACCTGCTACCTGTCTGCTAGCCTACCTGGAGGCTCTGCTGTCACTTGCCGTGACCACCTGCCTGTCCAGAGACTCTCGCCCGCTCACCTGGGAGCGCTCACCTGCTACCTGCCTGCTAGCCTACCTGGAGGCTCTGCTGTCACTTGCCGTGGCCACCTGCCTGTCCAGAGACTCTCGCCCGCTCACCTGGGAGTGCTCACCTGCTACCTGCCTGCTAGCCTACCTGGAGGCTCTGCTGTCAATTGCTGTGACCACCTGACTGTCCAGAGACTCTTGCCCGCTCACCTGGAAGTGCTCACCTGCTACCTGCCTGCCAGCCTATCTAGAGACTCTTTCCCTGCCGTCACTTGCCGTGACCTCCTGCCCTTCTACCCAGAGACTGTCCCTGTCACTTGCCGTGACTACCTGCCCGCCTTCCCAGGGAGCCACCTGCCTCCTTACAAAGACTGCCCCTTTGTATAATAGCTCAGAGGTTCCACCTCCCAGACCCGTAACACTTATTACTATGTACAAGTATATGTGGGGACAGTACAAAGACCTTTCTACTGATCTTTTTACTCTGAGGCCAGAGAAAGGGACATGGGGGCATCTTCTATGTCTGGAGGAAAGAAGGTTTAATCATAATCACAGACGGGTATTCTTTACTGTAAGAGCAGTGAGACTATGGAGCTCTCTGCCGCATGATGTGTAATGAGTGATTCACTGTTAAAATTTAAGAAGGGCCTGGATGCCTTTCTGGAAAAGTATAATATTACAGGTTATATATACTAGATTCCTTGATAGGGCGTTGATCCAGGGAACTAGTCTGATTGTCGTATGGCGTCAGGAAGGAATTTTTTTCCCCAATGTGGAGCTTAGTGTTTGCCACATGGTTTTTTTTTGCCTTCCTCTGGATCAACAGGATAGGCTATGGGTTGAACTAGATGGACTTAGTCTTTAAAGTTGAAGGAAGACTATGTTACTATGTCTAACCTGAACACTCGAGGCCGAATCATTATTCCATTTGTGCTTTTTTCTCTCTATTTTTTGGTGTTTTTCACCTGCACTATATTCATCTATTAATTTGTGCTTTATTTTTTACATTTCTTTTTGTTTCTCTTTGCATTTCTTGTCAAAGTTTGGTGTTTCCACATGAGCTCAGCAAATTTGTAACTTTTTTAAAAAAGACGCAAATTTTTGGTGCAAAATGTTCTCTACTCACCCCCTGGTCCTCAGAGTAGTGATTGTACGTACGGCAGATTTTTTTTGGTTCAATTTTTATGGTGTTTCAGCAAAACTTGTGACTTTTTATACTAAAAAGTTACAAAACAAGTGAAACACAAAAGTAAAAAAGCAATTCTGATTTTGTGCAAAAAATCATGAATGGCGTGAAACATTTTGAAAAATTTGGAGCATAGTAACATAGTAACATAGTAACATAGTAACATAGTAACATAGTTTGTGAAGCCGAATAAAGACTTGCGTCCATCAAGTTCGACCTGTTAGTTCTGTAATTGCTAAAGTTGATCCAGAGGAGGGCAAAAACCCCAAATGATTTAGCCAATCTTCACCTGAGGAAAAATTCCCTCCTGACTCTGAAACCAGCAGTCAGAATATATCCCTGTATCAACTTACTATTTTATTTTATTTTTAAGTATATGCTGAAATCTGCCTGGTATCTAGAAATGCATCCAGTCCCCGCTTGAACTGGTGTAGTGAATCCGACATTACCGTCTCCTCACTCAGTGAATTCCATATTCTCACTGCTCTTACCGTAAAGAACCCCTTCCTATGCTGGTGCTGGAACCTTTTCTCTTCCAGTCTTAGTGAGTGCCCTCTTGTTACCGTAATATCCCTCCTTTTGAACAAATCCCGGGCAAGGTCTCTATACTGTCCCCTAACATATTTGTACACATTTATTATGTCCCCCCTCAACCTTCTCTTTTCCAGGCTGAATAGTCCTAGTTTTGCCAACCTCTCTGGGTATTGCAGTCCCTCCATTCCCTTTATTAATTTTGTTGCCCTCCTTTGTACCTTTTCAAGCTCATTTATATCCTTTCTATATATTGGGGCCCATAACTGAGCACAGTATTCCAAGTGTGGTCTGACCAGAGCTTTGTACAGTGGAAGAACAATGTTCTCCTCCTTTGCAGCTATACCTCTTCTGATACATCCCATTACCCTGTTTGCCCTTACAGCAGCCGCCTGACTTTGGGCACTCCAATTTAGTTTGCTATCAATCAAGATGCCCAAGTCCTTCTCCATCTCTGAATTCCCCAATGATTTCCCATTCAGTGAGTACTGGTGACTTCCATTTTTCCTTCCCATATGTATGACCTTACATTTCTCCTCGTTAAACCTCATTTGCCATTTAATGCTCCACCTACCCAGCTTATCCAAATCCCTCTGTAGGTCTGCACTGTCCTCTTTTGTATTAATAGTTTTACATAACTTTGTGTCATCTGCAAATATTGATATTTTACTATTTATCCCGTTGACTATGTCGTTAATAAAGATATTAAATAACATTGGGCCTAGTACAGACCCCTGTGGTACCCCACTAGTGACGCTTACCCAATCTGAGTATATTCCATTTATAACCACCCTCTGCCTTCTATCCTTTAGCCAGTTAGCTACCCACTTGCAGACATTTTCCCCCAGCCCCATCATTCTCATTTTGTATACCAACCTATTATGTGGCACGCTATCGAACGCTTTTGAGAAGTCGAGATACACGACATCCACTGGTTCCCCCTGATCTACTCGAGAGCTAACCTCCTCGTAGAAGTCAATCAGGTTTGTTTGGCAGGAGCGATTCCTCATGAATCCATGTTGGTTCGGGATTAAAAGATTATTAGCATCAAGATGCTCCATGATTGCCTCTTTAATGAAGCTTTCAAAAATTTTGCCCACAACGGACGTCAGACTCACCGGCCGATAGTTTCCGGCGTCACTTTTCGCTCCCTTTTTGAATATTGGCACTACATTCGCCTGTCGCCAATCAAGTGGCACAGACCCAGTCTCAACAGAGTCCTTAAATATAAGATATAACGGTCTGTCTATCACATGACTTAGTTCCCTTAGTACCCGTGGGTGTATGCCATCAGGTCCTGGTGATTTGTTTATTTTAATGTTACTGAGGCGTTTCTGTACCCCAGCTTGGGTTAGATTTGTCATACTTAGTGGAGGATTAAGCTTGTCACTTCTCATTTCTCCTGTTAGTTCTATTTCCTTTGTGAAAGTTGTCGAAAAAAAATGATTTAATAGATTAGCTTTATCCTCATCTTTCTCTATGATTTTGCCTTCCTCACTTTTTATCGGTCCAATATTATCCGATTTAATCCTTTTACTATTTATATACGTAAAGAACAGTTTGGGATTTGATCTACTTTCCCTAGCAATACGTCTCTCTGTTTCCTCCTTCGCTATTTTTATTTGTTTTTTGCAGGTTCTCGTTTTTTCCTTGTAACACATTAGTGCCTCCTTACTGTTTTCCTGTTTTAATCTCTTGAATGCCTCTTTTTTGCTATTTAACGCCCCTTTTACGTTCTTATTCAACCATATTGGTTTCCTCTTATTTCTGGCCCTTTTATTCCCATACGGTATATATCTCTCGCACTGAGTATTCAGAATTCTTTTGAAGGTTTCCCATTTACTATTCGTATTCCATTGATTAAGAACTTTGTCCCAGTCTATAAGTTGAAGGTTTTCTTTCAGCTGATCAAACTTCGCCCTCCTAAAGTTTAATGTTTTAGTTGTTCCCTTATTGATAACCCTACTGAAGGGCATTTTGAAGTCGATAATATTATGATCGCTATTACCTAGGTGCCCCCCTATCTGTACCTCAGTTATTCTATCAGGCCTATTAGTCAATATTAAGTCCAACACGGCCTTCCCTCTCGTTGGTTCCTGCACTAGTTGGGAGAGATAATTATCCTTAATATTTGTCAAGAACCTTTTTCCTTTCTGAGATCTACAGGTTTCTGTTTCCCAGTCAATATCCGGGTAGTTGAAATCCCCCATTACAATCACTTCATTATGTTTAAATCGTCAATGAACATCACAAGACAAAAAAAGAAAAGAGACTTAAGAAACCGCACAAGCGATGAGCGGGGCCCCTGGTAGAGAGAATCCTCTCGGCCGCGTCTCCTCCCGCTATTCGTATTTCTGCTGCCGCCGCTCTCGTTCGCGCTCGCTCTCTCCCTCCTTAATGCTCTTTTTTTCTCACTCTTTGCAGGAACCCAGGGGTGAAATTGGTAATTGTGTTCAGTTGTCGCAATTGTCGCTGTGACTAGATGCGAGTTTAGGGGTGTGAGGCACAAGAAAAGAGCACTCGCTATAATCTGCAGCAGATCCCTGCACGGTGGGGCAGATGGGGTGCAATTAGGGGTATGCAGAGGTACAGCCCACCCCCAGGAGATACCCCTCATCCAGCTGCAAAGCAGGTGGAATTGTGCATCATGAGGGGCTCCTGGGCTTCTGTCTGTGTCCGCCAATTCTTTGGATGTACACATGATGTTTCCATTCACAGACACCAAGCAGAGATTTTTAGCTAAAAGGAACCTGCAGAACAGTGAATGCAGCTTTGGATGTAATAGGAGCAGAAGACTTGACCTTGGAGGGTAAATGAGAGAAGCAAAGTCCTTGGATATTATGTGCAGATTGACGTTACCCATATGATCTGTAACCTGTGAGCCGCCAGCCATTGTCCGGGATGTCACGGCATGTTGGGAGTTGTCCGGGATGTCACGGCATGTTGGGAGTTGTCCGGGATGTCACGGCATGTTGGGAGTTGTCCGGGATGTTACGGCATGTTGGGAGTTGTCCGGGATGTTACGGCATGTTGGGAGTTGTCCGGGATGTTAGGGCATGTTGGGAGTTGTCCGGGATGTCACGGTATGTTGGGAGTTGTCCGGGATGTTAGGGCATGTTGGGAGTTGTGTGGGATGTTACGGTATGTTGGGAGTTGTGTGGGATGTCACGGTATGTTGGGAGTTGTGTGGGATGTCACGGCAAGTTGGGAGTTATCCGGGATGTTAGGGCATGTTGGGAGTTGTCCGGGATGTTAGGGCATGTTGGGAGTTGTGTGGGATGTTACAGTATGTTGGGAGTTGTGTGGGATGTCACAGCATGTTGGGAGTTGTCCGGGATGTTACGGCATGTTGGGAGTTGTCCCGGATGTTACGGCATGTTGGGAGTTGTCCGGGATGTCACGGTATGTTGGGAGTTGTCCGGGATGTTAGGGCATGTTGGGAGTTGTGTGGGATGTTACGGTATGTTGGGAGTTGTGTGGGATGTCACGGTATGTTGGGAGTTGTGTGGGATGTCACGGCATGTTGGGAGTTATCCGGGATGTTAGGGCATGTTGGGAGTTGTCCGGGATGTTAGGGCATGTTGGGAGTTGTGTGGGATGTTACAGTATGTTGGGAGTTGTGTGGGATGTCACAGCATGTTGGGAGTTGTCCGGGATGTTACGGCATGTTGGGAGTTGTCCCGGATGTTACGGCATGTTGGGAGTTGTCCGGGATGTCACGGCATGTAGGGAGTTGTCCGGGATGTTACGGCATGTTGGGAGTTGTCCGGGATGTCACGGCATGTAGGGAGTTGTCCGGGATGTCACGGCATGTTGGGAGTTGTCCGGGATGTCACGGCATGTAGGGAGTTGTCCGGGATGTCACGGCATGTAGGGAGTTGTCCGGGATGTCACGGCATGTTGGGAGTTGTCCGGGATGTCACGGCATGTTGGCAGTTGTCCGGGATGTTACGGCATGTTGGGAGTTGTCCGGGATGTTACGGCATGTTGGGAGTTGTCCGGGATGTTACGGCATGTTGGGAGTTGTCCGGGATGTTACGGCATGTTGGGAGTTGTCCGGGATGTCACGGCATGTAGGGAGTTGTCCGGGATGTCACGGCATGTAGGGAGTTGTCCGGGATGTCACGGCATGTTGGGAGTTGTCCGGGATGTCACGGCATGTTGGGAGTTGTCCGGGATGTCACGGCATGTTGGGAGTTGTCCGGGGATGTTACGGCATGTTGGGAGTTGTCCGGGATGTTACGGCATGTTGGGAGTTGTCCGGGATGTTACGGCATGTTGGGAGTTGTCCGGGATGTTACGGCATGTTGGGAGTTGTCCGGGATGTTACGGTATGTTGGGAGTTGTCCGGGATGTTACGGCATGTTGGGAGTTGTCCGGGATGTTACGGCATGTTGGGAGTTGTCCCGGATGTTACGGCATGTTGGGAGTTGTCCGGGATGTCACGGCATGTAGGGAGTTGTCCGGGATGTTACGGCATGTTGGGAGTTGTCCGGGATGTTACGGCATGTTGGGAGTTGTCCCGGATGTTACGGCATGTTGGGAGTTGTCCGGGATGTCACGGCATGTAGGGAGTTGTCCGGGATGTTACGGCATGTTGGGAGTTGTCCGGGATGTCACGGCATGTAGGGAGTTGTCCGGGATGTCACGGCATGTTGGGAGTTGTCCGGGATGTTACGGCATGTAGGGAGTTGTCCGGGATGTCACGGCATGTAGGGAGTTGTCCGGGATGTCACGGCATGTTGGGAGTTGTCCGGGATGTCACGGCATGTTGGCAGTTGTCCGGGATGTTACGGCATGTTGGGAGTTGTCCGGGATGTTACGGCATGTTGGGAGTTGTCCGGGATGTTACGGCATGTTGCGAGTTGTCCGGGATGTTACGGCATGTTGGGAGTTGTCCGGGATGTCACGGCATGTAGGGAGTTGTCTGGGATGTCACGGCATGTAGGGAGTTGTCCGGGATGTCACGGCATGTTGGGAGTTGTCCGGGATGTCACGGCATGTTGGGAGTTGTCCGGGATGTCACGGCATGTTGGGAGTTGTAGTGTTTCCATGTTCTGCGCCCTCCATCATTTCCAGCAGGGCTGTGGCGCTGCCAGGGACAGGCAGGGGTTAAGTGACGGCGCAGCCTCATGTTACCGCTGTGACTGCAGCTGATGTGCGGTTGTGTCAGCTCTCACTGGAGACGGAGGTGCGACACTCATTTGTATGCCTCGCAATGGATTGTTCCTCAACTCTTGTGAAAAAAAAACCTCACCGGATTTAGGAGCGGCGGGTTCAGGAAGTCGGAGCGATTCATGAATATGTGAATCTCATTAACTCCTCATTCTAAATCTGTCAGATCACAACCGGGGGCCACGAACTAGGAGACGGCTGTCAGCATGTGGAAGGTGTCATGGCGACCCCGGCGGAGGGTCTGTGGTGCACACAGCCAGTCATTGACTACGGACGACCCCAGCAGAGGGTCTGTGGTGCACACAGCCAGTCACTGATCATGGACGACCCCCGCGGAGGGTCTGTGGTGCACACAGCCAGTCACTGATCACGGACGACCCCGGCGGAGGGTCAGTGGTGCACACAGCAGGTCACTGATCATGGACGACCCCAGCGGAGGGTCTGTGGTGCACACAGCCAGTCACTGATCATGGATGACCCCGGCGGAGGGTCTGTGGTGCACACAGCCAGTCACTGATCATGGACGACCCCGGCGGAGGGTCTGTGGTGCACATAGCCAGTCACTGATCATGGACGACCCCGGCGGAGGATCAGTGTTGCACACAGCAGGTCACTGATCATGGACGACCCCAGCGGAGGGTCAGTGGGTGCACACAGCCAGTCACTGAGGACAGGCGACCCCAGCGGAGGGTCAGTGGTGCACACAGCAGGTCACTGATCATGGACGACCCCGGCGGAGGGTCTGTGGTGCACACAGCCAGTCACTGATCATGGACGACCCCGGCGGAGGGTCTGTGGTGCACATAGCCAGTCACTGATCATGGACGACCCCGGTGGAGGGTCTGTGGTGCACACAGCCAGTCACTGATCACGGACGACCCCGGCGAAGGGTTTGTGGTGCACACAGCCGGTCACTGATCACGGACGACCCCAGGGGAGGGTCTGTGGTGCACACAGCCAGTCACTAATCACGGACGACCCCGGCGGAGGGTCTGTGGTGCACACAGCCAGTCACTAATCACGGACGACCCCGGCGGAGGGTCAGTGGTGCACACAGCCAGTCACTGAGGACAGGCGACCCCGGCAGAGGGTCAGTGGTGCACACAGCCGGTCACTGACTATGGGCGACCTCGGCGGACGGTCTGGGGTGCACACAGCCGGTCACTGACTATGGGCGACCTCGGCGGACGGTCTGGGGTGCACACAGACGGTCACTGACTATGGGTGACCTCGGCGGACGGTCTGGGGTGCACACAGAGGGTCACTGATAACGGGGGCTGGAGGTCCGTTGTAAAGCAAGAAAAGAATATTTAATATTATAAATAAAAACACTGACATTGAGGTTTTCCAAAAACGGAGACGCTCTTTTAAAGCTGCAATCTAGCAGTGGGGAGACGCCATCTTTAGCAGAGCGACCTGTGTCATGACCAAAATGTCTGTGTAGCCCCATCCTGATATGTAATGGTAAGGCAGGAGATAGGCTGTGTCACTAGTGGGACTGGGATCAGGGGCTGCATCACTGGTGGGACTGGGTTCAGGGGCTGCATCACTGGTGGGACTGGGGTCAGGGGCTGCGTCACTAGTGGGACTGGGGTCAGGGGATGCATCACTGGTGGGACTGGGGTCAGGGGCTGCATCACAGGGGGGACTGGGGTCAGGGGTTGCATCACTGGGGGGACTGGGGTCAGGGGATGCGTTACTGGTGGGACTGGGGTCAGGGGCTGCATCACTTGTGGGACTGGGGTCAGGGGATGCTTCACTGGTGGGACTGGGGTCAGGGGCTGCGTCACTGGTGGGACTGGGGTCAGGGGCTGCGTCACTGGTGGGACTGGAGTCAAGGGCTGTGTCACTGATGGGACTAGGGTCAGGGGCTGTGTCACTGGTGGGACTGGGGTCAGGGGATGCGTCACTGGTGGGACTGGGGTCAGGGGCTGTGTCACTGGTGGGACTGGGGTCAGGGGCTGCGTCACTAGTGGGACTGGGGTCAGGGGATGCATCACTGGTGGGACTGGGGTCAGGGGCTGCATCACAGGGGGGACTGGGGTCAGGGGTTGCATCACTGGGGGGACTGGGGTCAGGGGATGCGTTACTGGTGGGACTGGGGTCAGGGGCTGCATCACTTGTGGGACTGGGGTCAGGGGATGCTTCACTGGTGGGACTGGGGTCAGGGGCTGCGTCACTGGTGGGACTGGGGACAGGGGCTGCGTCACTGGTGGGACTGGGGACAGGGGCTGCGTCACTGGTGGGACTGGGGACAGGGGCTGTGTCACTGGTGGGACTGGGGTCAGGGGCTGTGTCACTGGTGGGACTGGGGTCAGGGGCTGCGTCACTGGTGGGACTGGGGTCAGGGGCTGTGTCACTGGTGGGACTGGGGTCAGGGGATGCGTCACTGGTGGGACTGGGGTCAGGAGCTGGGTCACTGGTGGGACTGGGGATGGGGGCTGCGTCACTGGTGGGACTGGGGATGGGGGCTGCATCACTGGTGGGACTGGGGACAGGGGCTGTGTCACTGGTGGGACTGGGGTCAGGGGATGCGTCACTGGTGGAACTGGGGTCAGGGGCTGCGTCACTGGTGGGACTGGGGTCAGGGGCTGCGTCACTGGTGGGACTGGGGATGGGGGCTGCGTCACCGGTGGGACTGGGGATGGGGGCTGCATCACTGGTGGGACTGGGGTCAGGGGCTGTGTCACTGGTCGGACTGGGGTCAGGGGATGCGTCACTGGTGGGACTGGGGTCAGGGGCTGGGTCACTGGTGGGACTGGGGATGGGGGCTGCATCACTGGTGGGACTGGGGACAGGGGCTGTGTCACTGGTGGGACTGGGGTCAGGGGCTGTGTCACTGGTGGGACTGGGGTCAGGGGCTGTGTCACTGGTGGGACTGGGGTCAGGGGCTGCGTCACTAGTGGGACTGGGGTCAGGGGATGCATCACTGGTGGGACTGGGGTCAGGGGCTGCATCACAGGGGGGACTGGGGTCAGGGGTTGCATCACTGGGGGGACTGGGGTCAGGGGATGCGTCACTGGTGGGACTGGGGTCAGGGGATGCGTCACTGGTGGGACTGGGGTCAGGAGCTGGGTCACTGGTGGGACTGGGGATGGGGGCTGCGTCACTGGTGGGACTGGGGATGGGGGCTGCATCACTGGTGGGACTGGGGACAGGGGCTGTGTCACTGGTGGGACTGGGGTCAGGGGATGCGTCACTGGTGGAACTGGGGTCAGAGGCTGCGTCACTGGTGGGACTGGGGTCAGGGGCTGCGTCACTGGTGGGACTGGGGATGGGGGCTGCGTCACCGGTGGGACTGGGGATGGGGGCTGCATCACTGGTGGGACTGGGGTCAGGGGCTGTGTCACTGGTCGGACTGGGGTCAGGGGATGCGTCACTGGTGGGACTGGGGTCAGGGGCTGGGTCACTGGTGGGACTGGGGATGGGGGCTGCATCACTGGTGGGACTGGGGACAGGGGCTGTGTCACTGGTGGGACTGGGGTCAGGGGCTGTGTCACTGGTGGGACTGGGGTCAGGGGCTGTGTCACTGGTGGGACTGGGGTCAGGGGCTGCGTCACTGGTGGGACTGGGGATGGGGGCTGTGTCACTGGTAGGACGCAGGTCAGAGACTGTCACCTGGCGGGTCAGGGGGCTCTATTCCGAAGCTAAATGGGGGTCTAAGAGTTGGGAACACAATCTATGAAACCTTTCGAATCATCTAATGTGCATATAACATATATGTCTAGGATGTGAAGACCTCTCTCTTTTTTTTTTTTTTTTTTTTTTTAATCAGATAAGATTTTTATTGAATTTTCCCAAATACAACATAAACATTAACACAAATTCCCATATAATCCCCCCCCCCCCCACTCTTTGTTCCTTCTAGACCTTGTTGGTATAATTTAATAATCAATGGTACAAAAATTAGAGGCTGCAATATTTTACAAAGTTAATTACACCTATATTATGTATCACATTATCAATGCAAAGACAATAAACATCTACATGGAAACATGGGAGCAGATTGTTGTACTCCAGCATTTTGTGGTGCGCTCACATCCGTTTTTTAATAGACCCTTATCCATCCTGTGTAACTTAGGTTGTTATATATTTAATGTAACCTTCCAACGAATAGCGTATTTAAAAGTGAGAAAGTTACCCCGATATAGATCCTAATAATGACAAAATCGACGCACCATGATAGGCTTTCCATCTTCCCCATATCTTATTATAATTGTGCAAAGCTTTCCTTTTTTTGTACACCCCTTCCTCTAGCCGAACCAATAAATGCATCTTCTCACTAAATTCTCTAAATTTACTTATCCATTGTGCTCCTATAATTTTTCTTATTTGGTAAAGTGTCTTTTTAATCGCCAATCTTTCATTTTCGTCTTCAATTACTCCATCTAAATACCCCAGCACACAAACTATAGGTTGCATTGGGATATTTACATCAAAGACACCCTCTAAGTAACCAACAGTGCGTTTCCAAAAATTTTCACGAGAGCTACATATACCCAAAACCTGTGTAAAATATCAGGGGGATCCGTCCCACACCTTGGACATACATCACTCCTATTTTATGGAGAGATTAGGAGTTCTATACACCGGGTGTAATAGGTATAACTGTGATCATCTCTGGGCTTCACTAGTGGACAGCTGTGGAAAAGGAGGACATTATTATGTCCCAATGATCAGGATCAATTCTACCAATATCCTTCCCCAATTTTTCTTTAAAGCTTAATGGAGGTTTTGAAATAAAGTGTTCTAGTCGTATTCTGTAGGATCTAGAGATGGCTCCTTTTATATCGCTCTGGTTTGTAACCATAGAGAATAATAAAATGATTATCTATTTTAAGTTTTTTGATTTTGTCTTGTCGTATTTGGAGATATTGGAAGAAATAATTATTTGGGAGAAACTTGGAAACTTTTAAATATCCCACTTATCTGGAGTTGGGCAATAGTAGCCAGACCAGCTTTTCTCCAGGGGCTAAAGCCCTCTAATCTAAACCTCTCTGGAAGTCTAGGGTTGTGCCATATAGGGTTAAACGGTGTATATCCATCTATGTCTAACAACTTTATCATAAGGAGCACCGTTGGAAGCTTTTTTTGCTGCCTCCCCTGGTAGTCAACCTCCAAAAAGAGGATAATCGGGACACCTTCTGTATGATCTTGCAGCACGGTCCCAATATTACCCTGCGGTAGTTTGAACTGTTGATGTTGCGTCGCTAAGAAATACAGCCATGGATTTGGTGCAGCTAGACCCCCCCTGCTCTTTTTCCCTCTGCAATATGTCATATTTAATGCGAGCACTCCCCTTCCTCCAAATCAGTTCCCTAAACATGGCCTGAAATTTGTAAAAGTGTTCCAGGGGAAGCCATACCGGGGCGTTGTGGATAATATAAAGCAGTATCATCTTAACCAGGTTCGTTTGTCCAATGGCCGATAAAGGTATTTTGCACCAGGTATTGATTGTTTGTTGAAACTTGGCGTATAAGGGGAGCAGGCTCAAAGAGACAAAGGCTCTAATATTAACAGATATATCAATTCCTAGATGTTTAAATTCCCGTCCCACTGTCAAGCGTGTTTGGTGTACTGTAGAGTTTTGAGATAATTCATCTACCGGCATTAATATAGATTTATCCCAATTGATTCGAAGCCCCGAATGACCTCCAAATTCATTTAAAATTGCAATAATGTTTACCAGGGATCTAGAAGACCTCTTTAAAATTACAGGTTCACATAGAAGCTACTTTTCATAATAAAATGTATCATTTATAAAGATAAAAACGTAACTATCGCAGCTTCCTAATATACTTTGCATTTCAATTTCTCACCATTTGTAAGATGTCTGCTTGCTGTCAGGGAATATTGACCTGAGGCTTCAGTCTATTATGAGTTAGAAAGCTCCAGACTGACACATTTTACTTGCACTGATACATTGTAGTAAGCAATTTGTGCTGCTGATGTACAGAATTTTTTCTAGGCTGGATATGATTGTAACAAACCCTCTGTGCAGATTTTCTGTCTCTGGATGTAAAGAAACGTGTCCCCATAAACTGACGCAAAAGTAGTGCGTTTACTAATCGAAATGCCTCAAGAATTCAAGAATGGTCTTTATTTTTGCCTCTTAATTTTTTTTGTGCCTTTTTTAGAAAGGAAAAGTCATATATTCTGCAAAATGTCACAAGACAGGACTGAAGAACACTTTGTGACTTTTTAAAAAATTGCATTTGATGAATCAATTAAAACAAACTGGAAAAGCCACAGTAAAGGAAAAATAAGGAAATTAACTAAAGGCAACTTTAAAAAAAGGCGCAAAATCGAAAATTCTCTACTTGAGATTTAGTAACTCCCAAAAAAAAAAGACTGCTGGAAGTGTAAAAATGAATCAGGTCCTAACAGTCTAAGGCTCCTTCTTCACCTTCCTAGATGCTTATGAAAAGTGTCTAAAAACGGGCGCGTAGCCGAGAGGAGCTGTAATATGCGCCAGATTGATTATTTGCACAATTGCACAATTATTTTTTTTTATAACTGGTCCCAATGTGGTTCATGTGCCCAATTTTTTTGTAGATTTTTTTTTTTTTAAATAAAAGGTATTAAAAAATGTTGCAATATTGTGATTGCAATGCCCCCTTAAAGTGACTGTTCGCATTTAACCCCTTACGCCTTAGTAACCAGATTTCCACATTCTCCATCGGGAAGTTTAATAAAAATAGTATTAAATCGCAAATCAGTTTAACCTGGAGTTTATCTGCCGATGATAAAGCTCCTTAATCCAGAGCAGCTTCACCAGGAGAGATGATCTACGGAGATCAGACCTCCGGGTGTTATGTAAATGGCTCTTGGAAATCCAGGGCTCACGAACGATTTGTAAATCTCTCGGCTCCGATTCTCAACAAATGAAACGAGTTTATACGAGCGACCGCAGAGTCAGTGAGCTCCCAAAATGTCTGCAGCGACGCGCCGAGCCTCCCAAGTCAACTGTCTGTTATAAACACTACCCAACCTTTAATTAAAGGGCCCTCTCCATAAAGATTCTGCTACACGCTGTGATGAAATGTATCACTCGCTGATATTATGTAACTAGAGTGTTATGCACACGCCCGGGCTAAGCGGCGTGTGCGTGTGATTGGTAGTGATTCCACTGGACCGTGCCGGAGAGTGAATGCCTGGAGGGGCGTGACTAAGTATTCACCCGATCCGACCAGGGTCGCACGACGGCATACGACGCCAGTGCACCAAGGAGGAACCGAGCAGAGGGACCAGGTGCTACTCCAGGACAGACCCCGGACACGGCTGTTGACCCACACAGGGGAATACAGGAACAGGCTGGTAGGCTGGCACACAGACTGGAGGGTATAGGCAGGCACGACTGGTATGCAGGCAGGCGGGTATGCAGGCAGGGGGGTAAAGGCAAGCACAGCTAGAGTGCAGACAGGGAGGCACTAGCAGGTAGGAACACAGGCGGGATAGGACCCAGTACACACCGGGACTCAGGAACAATACAGGCAGAGGGTTACAGGCAAGCACAGCTAGAGTGCAGACAAGGCTGAGCAGGGAGGACAGGGCTCTGTTCACACGGAACAGACAGGAAGGGAAAGACAGAGCCAGATACTCACACAGTACTTGCAGAGACAACAAGCAGGAGTTAGGTACGAGTACAGACTCTGCAGAAAAAGGAAGGGAACGGACATAGAGGCAAAACAGGTAAAGGACAGGAGAGAGTTCAGACTGGAACTGAGTGTACGGAGGAGACCGACACTGCAGAGGGATACAGGAGCGGGTCTGGGAATACGGCCCCCAGAGAGGCGGAACGAACAGGCAAGGAGCGTGTTCAGACAGGACAGACCAGACGCAGGAGCGGGTCTAGGAAATCGGCCACTAGAAGGCGGAACGAGCAGGCAAGGAGCGTGTTCAGACAGGACAGACCAGAGAACACAGAAAGGACTCAGTTCAGACACGGGAGCTGATACCGCAAAGCAGGAGACATACAGGACTCAGTTCAGACACGGGAGCTGATACCGCAAAGCAGGAGACATACAGGACTCAGTTCAGACACGGGAACTGATACAAAAAGCAGGAGACATACAGGACACAGTTCAGACACGGGAACTGATACAAAAAGCAGGAGACAAGAGACGGGACCTGGCACCTTCAGAGTGCAAGCACACACTGAAGGAAACACTATGCTCAGGCAGGGATAGAAGGGAGCTGCTGAGCTATATACCAAGTGACAGACAGCAATAGGCTGAGGACGCACAAGGGGTGTGACCCACAGCAGGTACAAAAGGCAGGAAGTGATCGGGCGCCGCCCTTAAGCAGCAGAAACAGACACAAACAGACAGCATGGAGGGAAGCCAGAGAGACATTCTGGACAGGAGATCAAGTGCGCCCTCTTGCACAGTGGGAGATGGACCACCATGCAAGGACGCCGCCAGGTATGTTACATAGAGGAGTGCACATATTACAGGAGATGCCTTCTACCCCCCCCCCCCCCCCCCGGTGCCATACATGACCCCATCCCATTAGTCTGTTGAGTATTTCACTGGTTAGACCAGCGGTTTGTCTTTCAGGCCCCAAAGAGAAAATTGCCGCCATTGCCAGCAGCTACAGAGATCAGGTCGCCCACCTGCACAGACACATACAAAATCACTTCTCTGCTCACACCCAACCTATCTACGCCCCCCGTCATGTATATTATCATTCCAGACGTGAATCTGTGACATGACAGCAAACATGCACCTTCGAAGCTTGCAACGTTAATTTCTTTATAGGGTTTGAAAAGAAGGAAAAATACTAGAAATTATACAGTGGGGGAAATAAGTATTTGATACTCTGCCGATTTTGCAAGTTTCCCACCTATAGAGAATGGAGAGGTCTGTAATTGTTATCGTAGGTCACTTCACCTGTGAGAGACAGAATCTAAAAATAAAATCCAGAAAATCCCATTGTATGATTTTTAAATGATTAAATTGCATTTTATTCCATGAAATAAGTATTTGATACAACAGAAAAACAGAACTTACCGTATATTCCGGCGTATAAGACGACCTGGTGTATAAGACGACCCCCCTACTTTCCTGTTAAAATATAGAGTTTAGGATATATTCACCGTATAAGACTACCCCTTTTCCAACGCATACCAAACACCGGTAAAAATTAAAAAAAAACAGACTTGAATTTAACATGGTCCTTTTTTAATTTAAATTCTTATGACATGCAGGTATATAGCAGGAAAACTGTCACTCATAAACATATTAAAATAGGGGGGACCCCACGTCATTTTTTGGGGGGGTCCCCCATTCTAATAGCTAGTAAAGGCTAGGTATTCAGCTGGGGGCTGATATTAGTAGCCTGGGAAGCTCCGTGGGTATTACCCCCTTCCCAGACTTCAAACATCTGCCCCAGCCGTCTGCTTAACCTCCGCTAGAGACTATAATGATGGTGGATCCCACGCCAATTTTCTTTTTAAAAAATCCTTTATTTTAACACTAAATGACAATTGAGGGGTTAATAAAGATGCAGTCCCTAAATTATTATTAATTTTGTAATTAATTTTTCCCAAAAATGTTGACGTGTGCTTCGCCATATTTTTGTGTCCAGCCAGGTACAGCAGGCAGGAACGGGCTGCCCCCAACCACCAGCTGCCTATTTGTACCTGGCCGGACACAACAATATAGGGAAGCCCTTTTTTTTTAAATTATTTCATGAAATAATTAAAAAAAAAAAGACGTGGGGCTTCGCCCTATTTTTGTGTCCAGCCAGGTACAACTAGGCAGCTGGGGGCTGGAATCTGCAGCGCAGGGAGGACCAAGCTTTCTGGGCCCCACCCGCTGCAAATTGCAGTCCGCAGCCACCCCGGAAAATGGTGCGTTCATAGAAGCGCCATCTTCTGGCGCTGTACCCAACTCATCCAGGGCCCTGGTGCGGTGGCTCACTGGGTAATAAAGGGGTTAAGGCCAGCTTGGCATTATCAGCTGGCCCTAAGCCCGAAATTCATGGGGTCACGCTAATATTAGACATGACCACCATGAATTTCTAGTAAAGTAATTAAAGAAAACACAACACCCAGAATAAAGTCCTTTAATTGAAATAAAGACACAATTTTTTAATGTTCTAAATTAAACCATACTTACCATCACGCCCATTCCAGCTGAAGCCAACGATCTCCTGCAATAAAAGTAAAATAATAAAGCAACCTCATCCTTACCTCTCCATGGTTCCCAGGACCGGTCCAGCTCTGCTACATTCACATGACAGGCTGCACCGCAGCAGAACGCTGCCGTTCAGCTTGCCATGCGGCAGACACTGAGAAGCGCAGGCATGCTTGTGCTCCTCAGTGTCTGACTGTGACGGCATCCAGATGAGCCGAGATCATGTCCAATGAACTCGGCTCACCTCATGCACGTCACTGACAGCGTGGGAAAATTCTCCTGCTCCCCGCATGCGCAGTAGAAGTTTCCCACGCTGTCAGTGACGGACGTCCATGAGGTGAGCTGAGTTCATTGTCGGCTCATCTGGATGCCGTCACAGCCAGACACTGAGGAGCGCAAGCATGCCTGCGCTTCTCAGTGTCTGCGGGATGACAGGCTGGATGGCGGCGTTCTGCTGCGGTCCAGCCTGTCATCTCGATGTAGCAGAGCTGGAGCCATCGTGGGAACCATGGAAAGGTAAGGATGAGGTTGCTTTATTATTTTACTTTTATTGCAGGAGATCGTTGGCTTCAGCTGGAATGGGCGTGATGGTAAGTATGGTTTAATTTAGAACAATAAAGAATTGTGTGTTTATTTCAATTAAAGGACTTTATTCTGGGTGTTTGTGTTTTCTTTTAACTTTGACTATGGGGTTAGTAATGGGGGTGTCTTATAGACGCCTCTCCATTACTAACCTGGGCTTGATGTCAGCTGGCATTATAAGCTGACATCAACCCCAGCCCTATTACCCCACTGCCACCGCTACAGGGCAGCGTGGAAGAGCGAGGCTAAGTGCCAGAATTGGCGCATCCTATGAATGCACCATTTCTGGGGCGGCTGACGGCTGGTGTTTCTAGCCTGGGAGGGGGCCAATATTCATGGCTCCCTTCCTGGGCTATTAATATCAGCCCCCAGCTGTCTGCCTAGCCTTTGCTAGCTATTAAATTAGGGGGGACCCCACGTCATTTTTTTTGGGGGGTCCCCCATTTTAATAGCTAGTAAAGGCTATGTATTCAGCTGGGGGCTGATATTAGTAGCCTGGGAAGCTCCGTGGGTATTACCCCCTTCCCAGGCTTCAAACATCTGCCCCAGCCGTCTGCTTAACCTCCGCTAGAGACTAAAATTAAGGGGAACCCCACGCCAATTTTTTTTTAAATAAATCCGTTATTTTAACACTAGATGACAAGTACAGTAATCAACACTATCACTGTACTTCATATATATGTGACTGACATGTTTCTATCTATCTAATCTATGTGTGATGCTCTATCTTTCTGTTATAAATTGTCGGGTACAGATGCTGAATTGCCGGCCGGCTTTCTTAAAGAGACGGTGCATGAAAACACTATTATTTGTTTTAATAAATCCTTTACACTAAATGACAAGTACAGTAAGCAACACTGTCACTGTACTTCATATATATGTGACTGACATGTTTCTATCTATCTAATCTATGTGTGAAGCTCTATTCTTTCTATTCTAAATTGTCGGGTGCCGGCTTATGCCGCTGCTGAATTGCCGGCTTTTCATATATTGTCACAGAAGCGATGGGAACTTCCCTGCTCCGGACACAGCCCAGCGCTTCTGTGACAAGTGAAAGCTGTCGGCACAGAAGCCCTGCGCTGTGTCCGGAGCTGGGAATACGCAGCGATGTGTCCGTTTCAGCACAGAAGCGCTGACTGTCTGGACCTACCGCCGCCGTATTTTAACTCCCTCCACCTTATATTAACTCCGACATGGCAGGGATACGGCCACGGCAGCTTATTAACACCCCCAGAGTATCCCCGCATGTCAATCTCTGAAAGTTCAAAAGCATTACCGGCGTATAAGACGACCCCAGACTAGACAGAAGATTTTTCAGTCTTCAAAAGTCGTCTTATACGCCGGAATATACGGTAATATTTGGCACAGAAACCTTTGTTACAATTACAGAGGTCAGACGTTTCCTGTAGTTCTTGACCAGGTTTGCAGACACTGCAGCAGGGATTTTGGCCCCCTCCTCCATACAGATCTTCTCCAGATTTCGGGGCTGTCGCTGGGAAACATTGAGTTTCAGCTCCCTCCAAAGATTTTCTATTGGGTTCGGGTCTGGAGACTGGCTAGACCACTCCAGGACCTTGAAAAACTTCTTACGGAGCAGCTCCTTAGTTGTCCTGGCTGTGTGTTTTGGGTCATTGTCATGCTGGAAGACTCAGCCACGACCCATCTTCAATGCTCCTAATGAAGGAAAGAGGTTGTTGACCAAAATCATACATGACCCCATCCATCCTCCCCCTTCAATATGGTGCAGTCGTCCTGCCCCTTTGCAGAAAAGCACCCCCAAAGTATGGTATTTCCCCCACCATGCTTTACGGTTGGGACGTTGTTCTTGGGTTGAACTCATCCTTCTTCTTCCTCCAAACACAGCGAGTGGAGTTAATACCAAAAAGTTCTGTTTTGGTCTCATCTGACCACATGACCTTCTCCCATGCCTGCTTTGGATTATGCAGATGGTCATTGGCAAACTTCAAATTGGCCTGGACATGTTCTGCCGTGAGCAGGGGGGGACCTTGCGTGCCCTGCAGGATTTTAATCCATGACGGCATAGGGTATTACTAACAGTAATGTTTGAGACTGTGGTCCCAGCTCTCTTCAGGTCATTGACCAGGTCCTCCTGTGTAGTTCTGTGCTGATTCCTGACCTTTCTCAGAATCATCCTTACCCCACGAGGCGAGATCTTGAATGGAGCCCCAGACCGAGGAAGACTGACAGTCATTTTGTGTTTCTTCCATTTTCTAATAATTGAGCCAACACTTGTTGCCTTCTCACCAAGCTGCTTGCCTATTGTCCCAAAGCCCATCCCAGCCTTTTGCAGGTCTACAGTTCTGTCCCTGGTGTCCTTAGACAGCTGTTTGGTCTTGGCCATGGTGGAGAGATTGGAGTGTGATTGATTGGGTGTGTGGACAGGTGCGATTAATACAGGTAATGAGTGCAGAGTAGGAGGCTTCTTACAGAAAAACTAACAGGTCTGTGAGAGCCAGAATTCTTGCTGGTTGGTAGATGATCAAATACTTATTTCATGGAATAAAATGCAAATTAATTATGTAAAAATCATACAATGTGACTTTCTGGATCTTATTTTTACATTCTGTCTCTCAGAAGGTGAAGTGACCAGCGATAAAAATTACAGACCTCTCCATTCTTTGTAGGTGGGAAAACCTGCAAAATCGGCAAAGTATCAAATACTTATTCTCCCCACTGTATATTATATCCATGATATTGTTCACTGTTCATTCTAGGATGAGGGAAGATCCGAGGCTGCACGTGGGCTGTCATGTGGACATTTCTGCCTTAATATAGGAGTTATTTCCAAAAGAAAGTCCAAGAACCTGGATCTAGGACCCTCATAAGACGGTCAGACATGTAATGCAGAGAAGTAGAGGAGAAACCATGGAGTAGTGTATGCAGTTTCCTATACACAGGTGGCCGACTATAGACCTTGATCAGGCCCAATATTGGGATATTTTGGAATCAAGAATTACAGTTTACATGTAACTCGGAAATAAGACATTCGGTAAAGTTGTCGCTATCCTGTTGCAATGCATTCTGGGGAATTGCAGGCAACTTTCACCATAGAGCCCAGTGGTCATCACTGATCAGACAATTCCCAAATCTCTTAGACCAATGATGAGAGAAACTTCTGGAGCCAACTGTACAGTATGTATAATGGCTGCAGCCAGCACTGGGGCCAGGTACAAGGTGGCAGCCGTCACCCTGGCACAGGCTTCATTGTCACTGGCAATAGATGAGTCCCGTGCACCACTCTCTTGTCCGTGCACCCCTCTCTGTCGTCCGCGCACCCCTCTCTGTCGTCCGCGCACCCCTCTCTCTCGTCCGCGCTACCCTCTCTCTCGTCCGCGCTACCCTCTCTCTCGTCCGCGCTCCCCCCTCTGTCGTCCGTGCTCCCCCCTCTGTCGTCCGCGCTCCCCTCTCTGTCGTCCGCGCTCCCCTCTCTGTCGTCCGCGCTCCCCCCTCTGCCGTCCGCGCTCCCCTCTCTGCCGTCCGCGCTCCCCTCTCTGTCGTCCGTGCACCCCTCTCTGTCGTCCGTGCTCCCCTCTCTCGTCCGTGCTCCCCTCTCTGTCGTCCGTGCTCCCCTCTCTGTCCTCCGCGCACCCCTCTCTGTCCTCCGCGCACCCATCTCTGTCGCCCGCGCACCCCTCTCTGTCGCCCGCGCACCCCTCTCTGTCACCCGCGCACCCCTCTCTGTCGCCCGCGCACCCCTCTCTGTCGTCCGCGCACCCCTCTCTGTCGTCCGCGCACCCCTCTCTGTCGTCCGCGCTCCCCTCTCTGTCGTCCGCGCTCCCCTCTCTGTCGTCCGTGCACCCCTCTCTCGTCCGTGCACCCCTCTCTGTCGTCCGTGCTCCCCTCTCTGTCGTCCGTGCACCCCTCTCTCGTCCGCGCTCCCCTCTCTGTCGTCCGCGCTCCCCTCTCTGTCGTCCGTGCACCCCTCTCTCGTCCATGCACCCCTCTCTGTCGTCCGCGCTACCCTCTCTGTCGTCCGTGCACCCCTCCCTCGTCCGCGCTCCCCTCTCTGTCGTCCGCGCTCCCCTCTCTGTCGTCCGCGCTCCCCTCTGTCGTCCGCGCTCCCCTCTCTGTCGTCCGCGCTCCCCTCTGTCGTCCGCGCTCCCCTCTGTCGTCCGCGCTCCCCTCTCTGTCGTTCGCGCTCCCCTCTCTGTCGTCCGTGCTCCCCTCTCTGTCGTCCGTGCACCCCTCTCTGTCGTCCGTGCACCCCTCTCTGTCGTCCGTGCACCCCTCTCTCGTCCGTGCACCCCTCTCTGTCGTCCGCGCTTCCCTCTCTGTCGTCCGCGCTCCCCTCTGTCGTCCGCGCTCCCCTCTCTGTCGTCCGCGCTCCCCTCTCTGTCGTCCGTGCACCCCTCTCTCGTCCGCGCTCCCCTCTCTGTCGTCCGTGCACCCCTCTCTCGTCCGTGCTCCCCTCTCTGTCCTCCGCACACCCCTCTCTGTCCTCCGCGCACCCCTTTGTCCTCTGCGCACCCCTCTCTGTCCTCCGCGCACCCCTCTCTGTCGTCCACGCACCCCTCTCTGTCGTCCGTGCACCCCTCTCTGTCATCCGTGCACCCCTCTCTCTCATCCGTGCACCCCTCTCTCTCATCCGTGCACCCCTCTCTCTCGTCCGTGCACCCCTCTCTCTCGTCCGTGCACCCCTCTCTGTCGCCCGCGCACCCCCCTCTGTCGTCCGCGCACCCCCCTCTGTCGTCCATGCACACTTTGTTGTACAATACAGAAAAATCACAAGGTTTTGTCCGTGCAGGGTCTTCATCAAGCATATCTCTCTTTTTCTGTAGCTTGATGAAGGCCCTGCATGGCCAAAACGTTGTGATTTTTCTGCACTAATAAAGTTACAAAAAGGTCGACGTTTGGTGCCCGGGTTCCTGGATTTCTCTATAGGCTTCATTGTCATTATCAGTCATGACCCACAACCCCGATCCTTCCATTTGTAATGTCCCCGCAGTCACCGTCACACTGTGGTTTGGACTCCATTCTCCTCTCAGGGGTCATCAGTCTAATATTAGGAGATTATGGCATTAGGTGGAGTTCTACTTTAAGGTCGGCAGTAGTAAATGACTGGGCATATAATTCCCAGGTTTATGTATCACTGGACGATAGGTCAGACGCTCAGAGGATGACAAACATCAGCTGCTCCATAAAGGTCAGAACATGGTGCCGCCGAACAGGTGACATTATGTCAAGCCTTGTGTTGACTTTTGGATTTACAGTAAATGTCAGCGCTGTCCCTTTAAAAGGTGCAGAATCTTCCTTTATTAAGCTAATAACCAGATCTGCATAGTCTGACCTCTACAAAGACAGAAGCCCCGCAATCAAAACCTCCTCAGAAAAGTCTTGTGTTGTCCTCTTACATCAGACATTTCTTAAGATTCCCAAACACGAGATGTAAGACGACCGACCGAGCCCCGATATCAATGGGACTGGACAAGTAATATGTATGGGGGTACCCCACCCTCACACAATGGCTACTGAGGGCAAGGAAAAAGCATGTTGTAGTGGTCTGCGGGAGGACAGAGGGGTCTGGATGAGGACGACAGAGAGGTCTGGATGAGGAGGACAGAGGGGCCTGGATGAGGAGGACAGATGGCCTGGAGAGGACAGAGGGCTCTGGAGAGGACAGAGGGGTCTGGAGGGGGACAGAGGGGTCTGGAGGGGGACAGAGGGGTCTGGAGGGGGGGCAGATGGGCCTGGAGGGGGGGCAGATGGGCCTGGAGGGGGACAGAGGGGCCTGGAGGGGGACAGAGGGGTCTGGAGGGGGACAGAAGGGTCTGGAGGGGGACAGAGTGGTCTGGATGAGGACAGAGTGGTCTGGATGAGGACGACAGAGTGGTCTGGATGAGGAGGACAGAGGGGCCTGGATGAGGAGGACAGATGGCCTGGAGAGGACAGAGGGGTCTGGAGAGGACAGAGGGGTCTGGAGGGGGACAGAGGGGTCTGGAGGGGGACAGAGGGGTCTGGAGGGGACAGATGGGCCAGGAGGGGGGGCAGATGGGCCAGGAGGGGGGGCAGATGGGCCAGGAGGGGGACAGAGGGGTCTGGAGAGGACAGAGGGGTCTGGAGAGGACAGAGGGGTCTGGAGGGGGGCAGAAGGGTCTGGAGGGGGGCAGAAGGGTCTGGAGGGGGGCAGAAGGGTCTGGAGGGAGACAGAGTGGTCTGGATGAGGACGACAGAGAGGTCTGGATGAGGAGGACAGAGGGGTCTGGAGAGGACAGAGGGGTCTGGAGAGGACAGAGGGGTCTGGAGAGGACAGAGGGGTCTGGAGAGGACAGAGGGGCCTGGAGGGGGACAGAGGGGCCTGGAGGGGGACAGAGGGGCCTGGAGGGGGACAGAGGGATCTGGAGGGGGACAGAGGGGTCTGGAGGGGGGGCAGATGGGCCTGGAGGGGGACAGAGGGGCCTGGAGGGGGACAGAGGGGCCTGGAGGGGGACAGAGGGGTCTGGAGAGGACAGAAGGGTCTGGAGAGGACAGAAGGGTCTGGAGGGGGGCAGAAAGGTCTGGAGGGGGACAGAAGGGTCTGGAGGGGGACAGAGGGGTCTGGATGAGGACGACAGAGAGGTCTGGATGAGGACGACAGAAGGGTCTGGATGAGGAGGACAGAGGGGCCTGGATGAGGACGACAGAGGGGCCTGGATGAGGAGGACAGAGGGGCCTGGATGAGGAGGACAGAGGGGCCTGGATGAGGAGGACAGAGGGGCCTGGAGGGGGGACAGAGGGGCCTGGAGGGGGGACAGAGGGGCCTGGAGGGGGACAGAGGGGCCAGGATGAGGAGAACAGAGGGCTCTGGAGAGGAGGACAGAGGGGCCTGGATGAGGAGGACAGAGGGCATTGGAGAGGACAGAGGAGCCCGGATGAGGAGGACAGTGGGGCCTGGAGGAGGAGGAGGAGGAAGGACAGAGGGGTGTGAACAAGGACAGAGAAGTCTGGAGGGGGAGGATGGAGAGGTCTGAATAAAGACAGAGGGGTCTGGAGGAGGAGGAGGAAGGACAGAGGGGTCTGGACGAGGAGGAGGAAGGACAGAGGGGTCTGGAGGAGGAGGACAGGTGTGTATATGTGTAAAATATATTTTTACTATTCGGTCTTCTTAAATCGCGACCCCGTTTGCCTCCTATACCCTGTATATACTCTATGTTGCTCTATTATTGGCGCATGAATGAGTTCGCGGAGATCCTTCTGATGGTGGATGCGGAGTTTCTATTGCTTTTATTTGTCTTTTTCTGACCACAGACCACATCAAAGTTGATCGTGCAGGAAAAAAAAACTTTAAAATCTACACTGTGTTCCAAATTATTATGCAAATAATATTTTCTCAGATTTTCCCAAATTACCCATATGAATTGCAGTCATTGTAATTTTCCAGTCAAATAACTATTAGAGTACAATTGAAAGGTTTTTGTACAAACTGCCTATGATAACAGTATATTTTTTAAAAAATAAAAAACTCAAACTGCACTCAAAATGCATGTTCCAAATTATTATGCACAGCAGAGTTTTCAACCTTTTCATTTTAATAAAGAACAAAAAAATGGTCATTTGTGAAATTATAAGCATTAGCAGGTTATTACACACTGAAATCAAACAGTTTTCAACTCAAAACTTTATTCTAGGTGATGTTACATTTGCACATAGGACCGCTTGTTGGAAAGGAGCTTCTGAACTCTCTCGTCCATTGAATTTGTCAGGTTTTGGATGGTTTCTGCTTCAGTTGTTTTGCATGAGGACAGAATACCCTCCCAGAGCTGTTGCTTAGATGTGAACTGCCTCCCGCCATCATAGACACTCCTTTTGATGATGCTCCAGAGGTTCTCAATGGGGTTGAGGTCAGGGGAGCATGGGGGCCACACCATAAGTTTGTCCCCCTTTTATGCCCATAGCAGCCAGAGATGCAGATGTGTTATGTGCAGCATGAGACGGTGCATTATCATGCATGAAAATGATCTTGCTGTGGAATGCACGGTTCTTCTTCTTGAACCATGGCAGGAAGTGCTGTTTGAGAAACTCAACATACATTATGGAGTTCATCTTTACCCCTTCAGGGATCCTAAAAGGGCCGACAATCTCTCTCCCCATGATTCCAGCCCAAAACATTACTCCACCTCCTCCTTGTTAGCGCCGTAGCCGTGTTTGCATGGGGTGTCCATCAACCAGCCATCCTCCACTCCATCCATCTGGACCATCGAGATCATTTCATGCATGATAATGCCCCGTCTCATGCTGCACATAACACATCTGCATCTCTGGCTGCTATGGGCATAAAAGGGGACAAACTTATGGTGTAACCCCCATGCTCCCCTGACCTCAACCCCATTGAGAACCTCTGGAGCATCATCAAAAGGAGTGTCTATGATGGCGGGAGGCAGTTCACATCTAAGCAACAGCTCTGGGAGGGTATTCTGTCCTCATGCAAAACAATTGAAGCAGAAACCATCCAAAACCTGACAAATTCAATGGACGAGAGAGTTCAGAAGCTCCTTTCGAACAAGCGGTCCTATGTGCAAATGTAACATCACCTAGAATAAAGTTTTGAGTTGGAAACTGTTTGATTTCAGTGTGTAATAACCTGCTAATGCTTATCATTTTAAAATGACCATTTTTTTGTTCTTTATTAAAATGAAAAGGTTGAAAACTCTGCTGTGCATAATAATTTGGAACATGCATTTTGAGGGCAGTTTGAGTGTTTTATTTTTTTAAAAATATCCTGTTATCATAGGCAGTTTGTACAAAAACCTTTCAATTGTACTCTAATAGTTATTTGACTGGAAAATTACAATGACTGCAATTCATATGGGTAATTTGGGAAAATCTGAGAAAATATTATTTGCATAATAATTTGGAACACAGTGTAAATGGTACAAAACATTTTAATGAAACCCAATAGCAAAAAAATATTTTTTTACCCAAAATACATGCATGTAAGAAAGAAACACTAGTGTGGATGTACAATGCGGTACTTCTGGCAGCTATCACTGTGGACCCCGGGTCTGAGAGTGCTGCCCCCATGCGCTGGGATGTTGTGCAGGTGAATTCTCGGTCTTGCGCCTCCTCCTTTTATTTGATGACATTTGCAGATGGTTCCTGGAAAACCTTCACCCCGCTCCGCCTGTGCAGTGCAGGGAACCCGGCGATGGCTTCCTAGTAATGTATGGAAATGACGGTTATATGCTTTGCATATCTGAGCACTAAGAGACTATGCTGCAAAGGGCAGGATCCTGGCCAGCACCCGCGAGCACAAGACGAATGCTAAGTGCTTCATAAATCTTGGTGGACCATTACGCCAGCTTCCGTGCTACGGTCACCGTGAGCCATCCACAGGAGCCAGCTGAGAGGAGAAATTACTCCATGCCGATGCCCATGTGAGGGGCAAACATCAAAGCTGAGGCTGCCAATGAGGGCTCTAGACACAAACACAAAGCGGGACCCCATAACTAAGAATCATACAGGACCCCTGAGATATTGCAAAATGCAGACAATGCAAGAACCAGCGGCCATCAGATAATATACATCTGATCAGAGACCAGAAGTAAAAGGGATTCTCCTCGGCTTACAAAAATGGAAACAATGCAATAGACTGTAGAATGGCGGAGCCTGCAGAGCGCCAGCACAGTGGCCCAGTCCTGGGCCACACACCATTACTACTGATACATTGTAACAACCAGGATCTACTCCTAGCAGCTGCTGGGTAGCAGGTGCCTGAAATCTGACCACATTGATACATTGCATCATTCCTATTGCATATATTAAAGAAATGCAACGGATCTGTAAAAATCGGACGCTACACTGGGGCTCCATGTAGATCCAATTCTCCAATTTTATTTACTTCCATAGACTTGAATTGGTGAGTCTCATCCAAAATATGGAAGATCTGGTCCATGCAAAAAAAAAAAAAAATGCTCACCTGAACAGTCCCATTGATGACATCGGTCCGTCTGATGTCCGCTTTCTCATGGATTCCATTGTGTATTTATCATCACCATGTTAGGGCTCTTTCACACGTCAGTATCTCCGGTACATGTACCAGAGACACTGACACACATAGAAACATTCAAATCTATTGGTCTGTGCACATGTCAGTGTCTCTCCACGGACCGTGTGCTCCACATGTTGACATGTCCATTTTTTGGACGACAGCACGGATCATACGGACCCATTCAAGTCAATGGGTCCGTGTAAACTCGCAACACCACACGGATGCCATCAGTGTGACACGGACCGGCGCCTGGTAATCAGTGGTACAGTTCGTGCTGTTCCCAAGCGCCTCATCATTTCCCTGCCAGCGCTGCAATCAGCACCAGCAGGGACAATGATGAGGGTACTAGTAGTCTGCTCTCACTGTCTCTACCTGTAAAAATAAGAATAAAATGAAAAATCCTTATACTCACCTGTCCTTAGTGTCCTCCGCTGTAATCAATTCGACCAATCAGCAGAGAAGCCGGAGAAAATGAGCCACTGCAGCGAGTGGCCCCGGAGCTGCGCTCAGTAAGTGACAGGACACGGCTCGCTGCAGCGGCTCATTCTCCCCAGCCCCTCTGCTGATCGGTTGCATGGATTACAGCGGGGGACACTTAGGACAGGTGAGTATAAGGATTTTTTATTTTATTCTTATTTTTACAGGTGGACACTGCAGAAGCAGACACTACTACTCTCATCATTGTCCCTGCTGGTGGTGATCACAGCGACGGCAGGGGACAATGATGAGGGCAGCGTTCAGCACCCGGCACCTGGGAACAGCGCGAACTGTACTCTGATTACCAGGCGCCGGTACATGTGCTCCTGATGCGGCATATGGGCAGCATGCGGTTGCCACACACGGACGGTACCGAAATATACGGACATGTGAAACCGGCCTTGTACAAATTATCAATGGAGTCAAAGACCCCGCTTCATCATTTGTGATTTACTGAGGTCAGTTTTGTTTTTTTGTTGTGTGGAATTCGCTGACATGTCGTTCATGAAGTTGGTGCACAATCAAAAACGCTCTTTGTCTTTGCCTTTAAGGAGTAACCGTCTTTTTAATTTTTATGTAATAAATCAATAGTGCACGTAAAAATAAGTAACTTTTGTAATAAATCTAATCAGGGAAATCTGCTTCTTTCTCCTCCAGGACTGATTCATCATTCTCAAAATTCTCAATTCCTGGGTAATATTTGTATTCAGTGGAGACAAATTGTTACATCACTGAGAGGACAGTTAGTGCTGGTAAGATTCTATGTAGAAGTTAGGAGGAGGGGCTCTGTCTCTAGCTCCTCCCACAAGCCCCTCCCCTCTACATAGAATCTTACCAGCACTAACTGTCCTCTCGGTAACGTAGCAATCTGTCTGCACTGAAAACAGATTTTACTCAGGAATTGAGAATTTTGAGACTGGAGGAGAAAGAAACAGATTTATTAACAAAGGTTTTTATTTTCATCTGTGCTATTGATTTATGAAATATATATTAAAATCACGGTGACTCTTTAAACTTTCTTGCGACTTTTTAAATCCGAAAGTCACAAAATCCATTAAAAAGTCGGATCTACGCCAAGCTGAATAATCCTCCAGAAACCTTCCTGCAGGCAGTGACTGGAGCAAGACACGGCAAAAAAATGAATCATTTGCTAAAAAGTCGCATTTCATGAATCTTTCTGAAAACATCTGGAAAAGCAAAAAGTTTTCAATGACAAAAAAAAAACTTCGAAAAGAAAGACAACTTTGAAAATGTTGCAAAACATTAAGAATTAGGAGCAAATACTAAAGCCACTAAAACTGAGCAAATTACTCCAGAAAAGTGGAGAAACCGCGATGAAGAATCGGGAGCAAAGTGTCTATAACTTTCAGCATCTAAATAACACAGGGGACTTAGTTTTGTCTGTCAAATGGCCGCAGTGTGAACGTGCTCTTACACTTTGCACGTATTACAACTTATGCTCCGGCTCATTTCTTTGTTTTGCTGCAGTTTCTTGCACTTTGTACATACAGGAGCTAAGTATTAAATCTATATAGGATCTCATGGGCCTGTGTCTGAACAGTCAGGCGCTGTCCTGCTCTGCTCCCATCGGCTGACACAAGATGAGGCTTTAATACTAGAAGGTAGGATTGTCCCGATGGGCACACCTTGTCGCGGTGGGATGGATTTTACACTTTTTTGATCAAAATAGTGTTAACTAAGTCCTCAATGTTATTTATATGCACTGTTATGATTTAGGGTATTTGCTCATTTTGTTTTCATCTTAGGGTTTATCTGTTAAATGGCCACAGTGTGAACGTGCTCCTACACATTGTACATATACCTACTTATGCTCCGGTTCATTTCTTTGGTTTTTCTTTCCGCAGGTGAGAAGTTGTTACCGGATGAGCCGAGAAATTATGGGGACCTTTACAAAAATATAATAAAAAAGCACAAGTGATGGAATCAGCAAGATATTAAAGGGGAAGATTACTGGGAGCTGATGATCCTGGTCCAGATTCTCCTCTCCGCTCACCTGCTGCACATCTATTAAAATGTAATAAATCGACTTCTAATCAAAAAAGTCTATTCTATTGGTGCCCACCATATCGCTCCCACATAGGACTCTGGAGTTGGCTGATGACGAACCCTAATAATACTGTCAGTCTGGGAACGTTGGGAGGAAACAAAACTTCTCAACTTCTAGGCAAGTTTTCTCTCTATGGCCATGCCTCTTCCTTGGCATCTGCGGATTCTTCCATGGAGCACTTGCACAAAAAAAAGCTTCTAGAAGTTGCGGGGAAGCAACTTTCTGGGGGATTTCGGGAGGCTTTGGATGTGTCTGGAGGAGGTGCCCACTCTTTCAGGAGGTGTACTCCGTACTCCTTTTTCCTGGAGCCTCCTGGCATTGGTAAGAACAACTATGTTGGGTGCGGAGGTAACATTTGTACGCAAAACAGATTTCATTATCCAGAAAGTCTGATAATCTGGCAACTATTGGGCCGAGCTGTTATTGGAGCAGAGTGGGTCATCCATCAGGCGACACAAGGAGGTCATGTGCCAGCTAGCCGTGCGGCCGGTGGGCTATTCTCCAAGCTCTGCTCCAGTTTACAGGGAAAAAAGATGGATTGCGGTCTCTGTGGCTGCGAGGGAAGCGGAGACCCGGAGAGCTCAGATAATTATGAAGTATTTGACTTTCTCGGGTTTCCAGTCTGTAGAAGGGAAAACAAGCGCCAACGGCCGAGACATAAATCTATTTCTGTGACCTTCCATCAGCCGAGGGGGTGGAGGGCACTTTATATATATCTATCTTTTATATTAGATGGGATGAGAGGTGCAGGAGCCTGAGGCGGACCCACGGAGAGGGGAAAAAGGGCAAGAGATCCCCGGCTAAACCCGGCCGGAGATACCATGGAGGTCGTGAATCAAAAGTGTCATCTGTGTGATTTGTGCTGTGAATTGCCCCGAATAGAATAAAATATGATGCACCATTTAAGAACCAATTTGATACAATTTGCACTAATAATTGTCCCCGTGGGGCAGCGCAGCCATAAATGTCATGTCACTTTGTATTTGACACAATACTGCGATTGTAACGGAGCACGTTTCATACGATCCGGTGACACATAAGCTCACGGTTTACACTATGGTGATCATTATGGAGCTTGTATCACAATCCGGCGCCCCGCGCTGACTTTCCGCTGCGTCTCCCTCCCCTGATCTCATTGTACAGATGATTTCATTAGCGGCACCTTTGCTCCATGTTGACCTTTAATCGGACACACATTGCGGCAGGTCTGGGGAGGACGCGCCCCTGGAATTATAATCGTCTTATTCTCCTCGCCGTTTATACGGCTGCCGAAGGAAATGAACAATAATAGCAGCGGCGTCATCCTCTGAACATGAGCGACTGGGAGAAATGATTCCACAGAAATTATCTATCATAACAGAGATGTTTCCAGACACCTATTTATTTATCAAGCGGGGGAAGGATGTCTCCCGGGAGCTGCGGCTCCATCTCTGCTGAATCTGCGCAGAGCGATCTCGACTGCTTCAACTTACAATCGTTACAATGTATCAAGAAAATAAACAATGAACTGTAGATACAGAAGGGCCAGGGACTAATTAGATTAGGTTGTAGCTTAGGGTATGTTCCCGGGACATTTATTTTATTTTTTTTTTGGTAGATTTGGAGCGGGTCCACTACAAAAACAGCCTGAAAAAAAAACTCTCCAAAGAATCTTCCTATTCATTCCTATGAAAAACGACTCCCGGTTCACATGTTCAGGCTTTTGAGCATCTTTTAATTGTTTCAGGTGTCCAAAAAAAACACAAAACTGTTAAACGAAAAGTGCGGACCGTTCCAGTTCTTCAGGCATTTTCCGCTTGGAAGAAGCTTCATACTTTACAAGAACTGTAAATGGGAAGGCAGAAAAAATGCCATGGAGTGTTTTGTTGACGTTTCCACCCCCCCCCAAAAAAAAAAAATCCTTGTGTTTTACTTATTGCAAAACACTAGCAAATTGCCCGACCCCCCAAAAAAACGTTAAAGTTTTTCCCCACCCCCAAAAAAAAGCATATGGAAAACTAACAAAATAAACACAAACTGCTTGAGGAAATGCACAAAAAGACGCTTAAGGAAAAAGCGGTTTCCACTGCTTTTACCCACCTGAAAAAGAAAAACATCAAGCGGTCAGAGTTTGCACGACCCCACCCACTTTTTTTGTATAGGCCACTCCCCTTTGTATATAACACAATTGCTGTAAATAAACTTATGTAAATAAACAAACATTGTATAATAATGTTTATATTAAACTCATTCTTTCTCATCATTGTTTTCTGCTGTCACGGAATGGAAACAACGTTACTTACACGGCGGCTGACAACCCTCTGACCTGGTCCAACTCAGGTGGGGGGGGGGGTTCGCCACAATTGTATCCAATGTACACAATCCCCTAAACTCATCAGAAGCACAAAGGTCTCATGTGCTGATATTTTGCTACATTGTTTTCCATTTTAGAGGAATCCTAACCCTGCAATCAAGGTTGGTAAATACAAGCTTTTATTCTCTGTTATCAGCCATAGGTGAGGATGAGGATGGACATTAGCAGCAGCTGCACATCCCTTCCTACTGCTGCTGTAGGGTTGCTGTTCAGGAGTTGGGGAAAGCTGGGTAACAAGCAAAGTGGGAGCTGCAATGGTGCCATAAATGGGGTCCTGGAGCAGTTGTCCCCCCTCACGCTCTTATATTTGGGGTCTGAAGGGCAGTTAGTGCTGTGCAGCGGGAATCCACTCCAGGTTAGGATTGCTCTTTAAGTGGGCGCCGTAAATTATAAAACGAGTGAACATCTTTTAATTTAACACCCACTTATCTCCTCCGTTCAGAGGCCGCCGAGTCCCTGTAAGTTCTGATCCGTATCTCGGAGGACGCACAGTATCAGGTAAGCACTTGAGTGTAATAATTAATACAGACCTGGGCCGTGTCTCTGCGTCTAATGGAGGGGGCGAGATAGACACGGGGCGAAAACATTACCATAATGGCGAGCGCTGCAGAAATTAGCGGCGGCGGAGCTGGAATAAGACTGCAGCAATTACAGCCAGGAAGGACGGGTGTGAGGTGAAAACGAGACGCAGCTCCTCGAGAAGACCGCTACAAATGGATAGACAGCCAGAGTCCATTAGCGCAGGAAGATCCTGGTAAGATCCCCCTCCTCCATCCCCGGATTCCACCGCTTGATTTTTTTTATTTTTTTTTGCCTTTAAGTACATTTGCCTAATATTTAATTTATAAATAATTCCCAGGTGACCCGGTAATAAAGGGCTGAGGGCGGCAGACAGGAATAGGAGGCTGCAGAACGCCGGCTCTTTACTGAATACGCCGGACGTTCTCCACGTGGAAGCTCCTGTAACGGTGCCACCGAGGAAAGCACCGAACAAAGCCGCAGCGAGGAAAGCACTGAACAAAGCCGCAGCGGGGACTGCAACAACGCAGCAGCTGCAAGGGTTAAAGGCGCGGGATTCTGGAATCCAAACTAATGAAACTTTTTGATAAACTTTTTTTTTTTTTTTTTAAAGATCTCTGCTTGACGTGAAGACAGGGATTTTCTTTAGGAGGAATTTATCAGGAGGGGATTTTTTTGAAGTCGGTTTCGCTTGCGGCCGCGTTGCCGTTATTTGCTAAATCTGGTGCGGGTTAAGAAATTACACTTCTATCGGTAGATTTTACTCCATTTTTTTTTTTTACGCCTCTTTATTTACTCGAGTGAGTTGGTATGAAATGACAAAAAACAAAAAGTGCATGTCCTATAGCTAAATAATACCTGCTGCAAAATGCATTAGAAAGGCGCATGACATATACAACCATCCATCAGGCCTCCTTCACATGTCCATGTTTGCACATATGTGTGGCATCCGTTTTTTCACGGGTACCAGACGTACCCATTATAATCTATGCTGCTGTGCACCTGTCTGTGTTTTTACATGGACCTGTGTTCGTGCAAAGCACACGGAGACATGTTCGTTTTTTGTTACAGGAGATTGTCCAGACTAGATATAATTGTCATACTGCCTGATACATTGTAACAAACTTATCAGAACAGTAGTGCGATTTGTACTTACTGATGTGTTTTGGATTTTTTAGACTGGATGTAGTTGTACCAAACCCTCAGCTGTGAGAAGTATTAAGCCTGGACATGATTTTACCCTCTGGCTGCAATTAATGTTTTCATTCAATGACAGTAAGGTGAGCAGTTTACAATTGAGACATTTTACTTCTGTGCTATTTTGAAGTTCTCTGCATGTAGAAGTCTTCTTGCTTAGTCCTAAATGCTAAAAACCAGTCCTGATACAGCTGAGAGTTTGTTACAATTGTATCCAGTCTGGACAATGCACACCAGCACAGATCTCATAACTGTGGAAATAGCTTGTTACAATGTATCACTGCAAATAAAATGTAACAAATTTTCCCCATGGTAAAGAGATCTGTGTTGATGTGTTTTAGCTCATAGAGGATTATCCAGACTGGACACAATTGTAACAAACCCTCATCTGTGAGAGGTGATAGGTCTGGACAGGATTTTTGCCCTGAAAGTGGAGATGTAACATCTCTTTGGTGGTTCTTGTGATGTATTCATGTACTGATGGTGGTTCTGGTGACGTATTCATTTACTGATGATGTTTCTGGCGCCATATTCATGTACTATTGATGGCTCTGGTGCTCTAATTATGTACTGATGATGATTTTTGTTTCATATTCATGTACTGATGATGGTTCTAGTGATGAATATATAACCAGAATCATCACTACATGAATACAGCTGCAGAACAAAGATCACTACATGAATGTCACCAGAACCACCATCAGTACATAAATACTTTTTTTTAACTTGGTAGCAATTCTAGTGGAAATAGTGGTCAGAGCTTGTTACCTAACCAATCGAAGGGGGAGGTGCATTAGGGGTCCTGTTATCTTAGTCTCTAACCCATTCTTTTGCTTTGGGGGCACCATTGGCTTCATCTGCCTAGGGCACCAAAATACCTTGTTCCGACCCTGCTTTCTATAAAACCACCTAATACGGCGCCAGGACTCTAGTTGTTCATAATGGAGCACCCCGTAGTGAAAGGAAAGCTGCATAGCTGGTCCATGTCCCATGCGAGGCTGCAGAGGCTGATAGAGGTGCCTCCTCTAATGACGGCCCTTCTCCTTAGGATGGGGTCGGCCCACACATCACTGTCACCCCTCGGCCCAACGCAGCGCACAGAAAATGACTACCATAGAAAAACGCCATCCATCATGAGCCTGACACCGAGTCCTGGCTGCGGACGCCGTTCTCGGCTTTCTGAAACTTCACCCAATTAACTGCAGATTAAACGTGGCCTTTACTTCCACGAGATTTTCCCATCTGCAAAATATAAAGATTTTTTTTTTTTTTCATCATTTTCAATGAAGAGCGGAGAATTTCCAATGCAAATCAGGGATTTCAGTGGATAAAATAAAAATTACTGACGATGCAGAATAGGACAGGGCTGGGGCGCAGAGTCCCGCAATCCTCCGCTGCCTGGCAGTGAATAAAGCCACAGTGACACGTCCACAGGTCTGATCTCTTGATCCTATAGGAAGGGTATAAGGTTTTTTTTGCTCTGTTCCAGGAGCGTGTGCAGAATTAATCCGCCGCTAAGCTTCCCGGATCTTCTATCAAAAGGAAGACGCGCGGGAGACGGGCGCAGTCGGGAACTTTACTATGTCAAATGATCCCATATTCTTCCTCTCTGATCCAGGCTAAACCTCTGGACTTTTATCTCTGAGTCTCCAATTAAATGGACAAGCATCGGGGTCCGGGCTGCAGAGCGCTCTGGGAGGCCGCCATACTGACGAACGGACGGGAGACGCAAGACGGGAACTGAATACACATCAAGAAAAGAAAGTTATCAGGACGGAAACGATTGTCACATCTACTGCCAATGTATAATGCAAGAAAGACCAGTGCCCGACTGCGATACACGAGCCCCCCGTGCAAGATACATGAGCCCACCGACAGACATACACACGCTCTTGACTAACATACATGTGCCCCCGACCAACATACAAAAGCCCCCGACCGAGATACATGAGCCCCCTGACAGACAGACCCATGCCCCCGACTGATACACATGAGCCCCCGACTGATACACATGAGCCCCCGACTGATACACATGAGCCCCCGACTGATACACATGAGCCCCCGACTGATACACATGAGCCCCCGACCAACATACATAAGCCCCCGACCGAGATACATGAGCCCCCGGACAGACACATGCCCCTGACCAATCTACATGAGCCCCCGACCAACATACATAAGCCCCCGACCGAGATACATGAGCCCCTGACCAATCTACATGAGCCCCCGACTGATAGTTCTACAATATTTAGAAATCTCAAAATCAAAGAAATGAGCAGGACTATAAGTTGGCATACATGCAAAGTGTAAGAGCACGTTCACACTGCGGCCAAAACCAAGAAAAACAACCAAACAAAACCCAAATTGAGCGTAGACCCTCCAGCAATAAATAAATAGTAATAGTTCATGTACGTAGCATAGGGGGCTTTGCTAACACTATTTTGACCAAAAAAAAGCATAAAAGGTCATCGCACCATGACAAGGTGCACCCGTCGGGAGACAGTCCTATACTGTCTCTAGTATTAAAATCGTACCTTGTGTTAAATGACCTCATTGGATTCCCATGGTTCGGTGTCTCAGTCGGCCCCAGTCCTGCTCTGCCCTTATTCACATTGACGTTGTCTGACACAAGGTAAGGTTTTAATACTAGTGACAGGTTAGGACCATCCCGATGGGTGCACCTTGTCGTGGTAGGATGGCTTTTATGCAGTGCACAAAACTTCATACCGTAATGAGGGGGTTTAGCTTTTACACGGAGTTGATTTTAAATATGGATTAAATGAAAAAATCCTCATCGACCGGAGAACAGAGAACTAATTAATTACTGCAAGAGAGAGTGCACATGACAGAAGTGCGGAGGTGTATAAGTGCACACGTGTGTATGTACAGTGTGTGCGCTCTGCATGTACAGTGTGTGTGTGCGCTCTGTATGTACAGTGTGTGCGCTCTGTATGTACAGTGTGTGCGCTCTGTATGTGAAGTGTGTGCGCTCTGTATGTGAAGTGTGTGCGCTCTGTATGTACAGTGTGTGCGCTCTGTATGTACAGTGTGTGCGCTCTGTATGTACAGTGTGTGCGCTCTGTATGTACAGTGTGTGCGCTCTGTATGTACAGTGTGTGCGCTCTGTATGTACAGTGTGTGTGCGCTCTGTATGTGCAGTGTGTGTGCGCTCTGTATGTGCAGTGTGTGCGCTCTGTATGTGCAGTGTGTGCGCTCTGTATGTACAGTGTGTGTGCGCTCTGTATGTACAGTGTGTGTGCGCTCTGTATGTGCAGTGTGTGAGCTCTGTATGTACAGTGTGTGAGCTCTGTATGTGCAGTGTGTGCGCGCTCTGTATGTACAGCGTGTGTGTGCTCTGTATGTGCAGCGTGTGTGCGCTCTGTATGTGCAGCGTGTGTGCGCTCTGTATGTGCAGTGTGTGTGTGCGCTCTGTATGTACAGTGTGTGTGTGTGCGCTCTGTATGTGCAGTGTGTGTGTGCGCTCTGTATGTACAGTGTGTGTGTGTGCGCTCTGTATGTGCAGTGTGTGTGTGCGCTCTGTATGTACAGTGTGTGTGCGCTCTGTATGTGCAGTGTGTGCGCTCTGTATGTACAGTGTGTGTGCGCTCTGTATGTACAGTGTGTGTGCGCTCTGTATGTGCAGTGTGTGAGCTCTGTATGTACAGTGTGTGAGCTCTGTATGTGCAGTGTGTGCGCGCTCTGTATGTACAGCGTGTGTGTGCTCTGTATGTGCAGCGTGTGTGCGCTCTGTATGTGCAGTGTGTGTGTGCGCTCTGTATGTACAGTGTGTGTGTGTGCGCTCTGTATGTGCAGTGTGTGTGTGCGCTCTGTATGTACAGTGTGTGTGTGTGCGCTCTGTATGTGCAGTGTGTGTGTGCGCTCTGTATGTACAGTGTGTGTGTGTGTGCGCTCTGTATGTGCAGTGTGTGTGCGCTCTGTATGTGCAGTGTGTGTGCGCTCTGTATGTACAGTGTGTGTGCGCTCTGTATGTGCAGTGTGTGCGCTCTGTATGTGCAGTGTGTGTGCGCTCTGTATGTGCAGTGTGTGCGCTCTGTATGTGCAGTGTGTGCGCTCTGTATGTGCAGTGTGTGTGCGCTCTGTATGTACAGTGTGTGCGCTCTGTATGTGCAGTGTGTGCGCTCTGTATGTACAGTGTGTGCGCTCTGTATGTACAGTGTGTGTGTGCGCTCTGTATGTACAGTGTGTGCGCTCTGTATGTACAGTGTGTGCGCTCTGTATGTGAAGTGTGTGCGCTCTGTATGTGAAGTGTGTGCGCTCTGTATGTGAAGTGTGTGCGCTCTGTATGTACAGTGTGTGCGCTCTGTATGTACAGTGTGTGCGCTCTGTATGTGAAGTGTGTGCGCTCTGTATGTGCAGTGTGTGTGCGCTCTGTATGTGAAGTGTGTGCGCTCTGTATGTGAAGTGTGTGTGCGCTCTGTATGTGAAGTGTGTGCGCTCTGTATGTACAGTGTGTGTGCTCTGTATGTGAAGTGTGTGCGCTCTGTATGTACAGTGTGTGTGCTCTGTATGTGAAGTGTGTGCGCTCTGTATGTGAAGTGTGTGCGCTCTGTATGTACAGTGTGTGCGCTCTGTATGTGAAGTGTGTGCGCTCTGTATGTACAGTGTGTGCGCTCTGTATGTGAAGTGTGTGCGCTCTGTATGTACAGTGTGTGCGCTCTGTATGTGAAGTGTGTGCGCTCTGTATGTACAGTGTGTGCGCTCTGTATGTGCAGTGTGTGTGCGCTCTGTATGTACAGTGTGTGCGCTCTGTATGTACAGTGTGTGCGCTCTGTATGTACAGTGTGTGTGTGCGCTCTGTATGTGCAGTGTGTGCGCTCTGTATGTGCAGTGTGTGCGCTCTGTATGTACAGTGTGTGTGCGCTCTGTATGTACAGTGTGTGTGCGCTCTGTATGTGCAGTGTGTGAGCTCTGTATGTACAGTGTGTGAGCTCTGTATGTGCAGTGTGTGCGCGCTCTGTATGTACAGCGTGTGTGTGCTCTGTATGTGCAGTGTGCGCGCTCTGTATGTGCAGTGTGTGCGCGCTCTGTATGTACAGCGTGTGCGTGCTCTGTATGTGCAGCGTGTGTGCGCTCTGTATGTGCAGCGTGTGTGCGCTCTGTATGTGCAGCGTGTGTGCGCTCTGTATGTACAGTGTGTGTGCGCTCTGTATATGCAGTGTGTGTGCGCTCTGTATGTGCAGTGTGTGTGTGCGCTCTGTATGTGCAGTGTGTGTGTGTGCGCTCTGTATGTGCAGTGTGTGTGCGCTCTGTATGTGCAGTGTGTGTGCGCTCTGTATGTACAGTGTGTGTGCGCTCTGTATGTGCAGTGTGTGCGCTCTGTATGTGCAGTGTGTGTGCTCTGTATGTGCAGTGTGTGCGCTCTGTATGTGCAGTGTGTGTGCTCTGTATGTGCAGTGTGTGTGCGCTCTGTATGTGCAGTGTGTGTGCGCTCTGTATGTGCAGTGTGTGTGCGCTCTGTATGTGCAGTATGTGTGCGCTCGGTATGTACAGTGTGTGAGTGCTCTGTATGTACAGTGTGCGTGCTCTGTATGTACAGTGTGTGCGCTCTGTATGTACAGTGTGTGTGCGCTCTGTATGTGCAGTGTGTGTGCGCTCTGTATGTGCAGTGTGTGTGCGCTCGGTATGTACAGTGTGTGTGCGCTCGGTATGTACAGTGTGTGTGCGCTCGGTATGTACAGTGTGTGTGCGCTCGGTATGTACAGTGTGTGTGCGCTCGGTATGTACAGTGTGTGTGCGCTCGGTATGTACAGTGTGTGTGCGCTCGGTATGTACAGTGTGTGTGCGCTCTGTATGTACAGTTTGTGTGCGCTCTGTATGTGCAGTGTGTGTGCGCTCTGTATGTGCAGTGTGTGTGCGCTCGGTATGTGCAGTGTGTGTGCGCTCGGTATGTACAGTGTGTGTGTGCTCGGTATGTACAGTGTGTGTGCTCTGTATGTACAGTGTGTGTGCGCTCGGTATGTACAGTGTGTGTGCGCTCGGTATGTACAGTGTGTGTGCGCTCGGTATGTACAGTGTGTGTGCGCTCTGTATGTACAGTTTGTGTGCGCTCTGTATGTGCAGTGTGTGTGCGCTCTGTATGTGCAGTGTGTGTGCGCTCGGTATGTGCAGTGTGTGTGCGCTCGGTATGTACAGTGTGTGTGTGCTCGGTATGTACAGTGTGTGCGCTCTGTATGTGCAGTGTGTGTGCGCTCGGTATGTGAAGTGTGTGTGCGCTCGGTATGTACAGTGTGTGTGCGCTCGGTATGTACAGTGTGTGTGCGCTCGGTATGTACAGTGTGTGTGCTCTGTATGTGCAGTGTGTGTGCGCTCTGTATGTGCAGTGTGTGTGCTCTGTATGTGCAGTGTGTGTGTGCTCTGTATGTGCAGTGTGTGTGCGCTCTGTATGTGCAGTGTGCGCGCTCTGTATGTGCAGTGTGCGCGCTCTGTATGTGCAGTGTGTGTGCTCTGTATGTGCAGTGTGTGTGTGCTCTGTATGTGCAGTGTGTGTGCGCTCTGTATGTGCAGTGTGCGCGCTCTGTATGTGCAGTGTGCGCGCTCTGTATGTGCAGTGTGCGCGCTCTGTATGTGCAGTGTGTGTGCTCTGTATGTGAAGTGTGTGCGCTCTGTATGTGAAGTGTGTGCGCTCTGTATGTACAGTGTGTGCGCTCTGTATGTGAAGTGTGTGCGCTCTGTATGTACAGTGTGTGCGCTCTGTATGTGAAGTGTGTGCGCTCTGTATGTACAGTGTGTGCGCTCTGTATGTGCAGTGTGTGCGCTCTGTATGTGCAGTGTGTGCGCTCTGTATGTACAGTGTGTGTGCGCTCTGTATGTACAGTGTGTGTGCGCTCTGTATGTGCAGTGTGTGAGCTCTGTATGTACAGTGTGTGCGCTCTGTATGTACAGTGTGTGTGCGCTCTGTATGTGCAGTGTGTGAGCTCTGTATGTGCAGTGTGTGCGCGCTCTGTATGTGCAGTGTGTGCGCGCTCTGTATGTACAGCGTGTGTGTGCTCTGTATGTGCAGTGTGCGCGCTCTGTATGTGCAGTGTGTGCGCGCTCTGTATGTACAGCGTGTGCGTGCTCTGTATGTGCAGCGTGTGTGCGCTCTGTATGTGCAGCGTGTGTGCGCTCTGTATGTGCAGCGTGTGTGCGCTCTGTATGTGCAGTGTGTGTGTGCGCTCTGTATGTACAGTGTGTGTGCGCTCTGTATATGCAGTGTGTGTGCGCTCTGTATGTGCAGTGTGTGTGTGCGCTCTGTATGTGCAGTGTGTGTGTGTGCGCTCTGTATGTGCAGTGTGTGTGCGCTCTGTATGTGCAGTGTGTGTGCGCTCTGTATGTACAGTGTGTGTGCGCTCTGTATGTGCAGTGTGTGCGCTCTGTATGTGCAGTGTGTGCGCTCTGTATGTGCAGTGTGTGTGCTCTGTATGTGCAGTGTGTGCGCTCTGTATGTGCAGTGTGTGTGCTCTGTATGTGCAGTGTGTGTGCGCTCTGTATGTGCAGTGTGTGTGCGCTCTGTATGTGCAGTGTGTGTGCGCTCTGTATGTGCAGTATGTGTGCGCTCGGTATGTACAGTGTGTGAGTGCTCTGTATGTACAGTGTGTGTGCTCTGTATGTATAGTGTGTGCGCTCTGTATGTACAGTGTGTGTGCGCTCTGTATGTGCAGTGTGTGTGCGCTCTGTATGTGCAGTGTGTGTGCGCTCGGTATGTACAGTGTGTGTGCGCTCGGTATGTACAGTGTGTGTGCGCTCGGTATGTACAGTGTGTGTGCGCTCGGTATGTACAGTGTGTGTGCGCTCGGTATGTACAGTTTGTGTGCGCTCTGTATGTGCAGTGTGTGTGCGCTCTGTATGTGCAGTGTGTGTGCGCTCGGTATGTGCAGTGTGTGTGCGCTCGGTATGTACAGTGTGTGTGTGCTCGGTATGTACAGTGTGTGTGCTCTGTATGTACAGTGTGTGTGCGCTCTGTATGTGCAGTGTGTGTGCGCTCTGTATGTGAAGTGTGTGTGCGCTCTGTATGTGCAGTGTGTGTGCGCTCGGTATGTACAGTGTGTGTGCGCTCGGTATGTACAGTGTGTGTGCGCTCGGTATGTACAGTGTGTGTGCTCTGTATGTGCAGTGTGTGTGCGCTCTGTATGTGCAGTGTGTGTGCTCTGTATGTGCAGTGTGTGTGTGCTCTGTATGTGCAGTGTGTGTGCGCTCTGTATGTGCAGTGTGCGCGCTCTGTATGTGCAGTGTGCGCGCTCTGTATGTGCAGTGTGTGTGCGCTCTGTATGTACAGTGTGTGTGCGCTCTGTATGTGCAGTGTGTGTGCGCTCTGTATGTGCAGTGTGTGTGCGCTCTGTATGTGCAGTGTGTGTGCGCTCTGTATGTACAGTGTGTGCGCTCTGTATGTGCAGTGTGTGTGCGCTCTGTATGTGCAGTGTGTGTGCGCTCTGTATGTGCAGTGTATGTGCGCTCTGTATGTGCAGTGTGTGTGCGCTCTGTATGTACAGTGTGTGCGCTCTGTATGTGCAGTGTGTGTGCGCTCTGTATGTGCAGTGTGTGTGCGCTCTGTATGTGCAGTGTGTGTGCGCTCTGTATGTGCAGTGTGTGTGCGCTCTGTATGTGCAGTGTGTGTGCGCTCTGTATGTGCAGTGTGTGCGCTCTGTATGTGCAGTGTGTGTGCGCTCTGTATGTGCAGTGTGTGTGCGCTCTGTATGTGCAGTGTGTGTGCGCTCTGTATGTGCAGTGTGTGTGCGCTCTGTATGTGCAGTGTGTGTGCGCTCTGTATGTGCAGTGTGTGTGTGCGCTCTGTATGTACAGTGTGTGTGTGCGCTCTGTATGTGCAGTGTGTGTGTGCGCTCTGTATGTGCAGTGTGTGCGCTCTGTATGTACAGTGTGTGCGCTCTGTATGTGCAGTGTGTGTGCGCTCTGTATGTGCAGTGTGTGTGCGCTCTGTATGTGCAGTGTGTGTGCGCTCTGTATGTGCAGTGTGTGCGCTCTGTATGTGCAGTGTGTGTGCGCTCTGTATGTGCAGTGTGTGTGCGCTCTGTATGTGCAGTGTGTGTGCGTTCTGTATGTACAGTGTGTGCGCTCTGTATGTGCAGTGTGTGCGCTCTGTATGTGCAGTGTGTGCGCTCTGTATGTGCAGTGTGTGCGCTCTGTATGTGCAGTGTGTGTGTGCTCTGTATGTGCAGTGTGTGTGCGCTCTGTATGTACAGTGTGCGCGCTCTGTATGTTCAGTGTGTGTGCGCTCTGTATGTGCAGTGTGTGTGCGCTCTGTATGTGCAGTGTGCGCGCTCTGTATGTGCAGTGTGTGTGCGCTCTGTATGTGCAGTGTGTGTGCGCTCTGTATGTGCAGTGTGTGTGCGCTCGGTATGTGCAGTGTGTGTGCGCTCGGTATGTGCAGTGTGTGTGCGCTCTGTATGTGCAGTGTGTGTGCGCTCTGTATGTGCAGTGTGTGTGCGCTCTGTATGTGCAGTGTGTGTGCGCTCTGTATGTGCAGTGTGTGTGCGCTCTGTATGTGCAGAGTGTGTGCGCTCTGTATGTGCAGTGTGTGTGTGCGCTCTGTATGTACAGTGTGTGTGTGCGCTCTGTATGTACAGTGTGTGTGTGCGCTCTGTATGTACAGTGTGTGCGCTCTGTATGTGCAGTGTGTGTGCGCTCTGTATGTGCAGTGTGTGTGCGCTCTGTATGTGCAGTGTGTGTGCGCTCTGTATGTGCAGTGTGTGTGCGCTCTGTATGTGCAGTGTGTGTGCGCTCTGTATGTGCAGTGTGTGTGCGCTCTGTATGTGCAGTGTGTGTGCGCTCTGTATGTGCAGTGTGTGTGCGCTCTGTATGTGCAGTGTGTGCGCTCTGTATGTGCAGTGTGTGCGCTCTGTATGTGCAGTGTGTGTGTGCTCTGTATGTGCAGTGTGTGTGCGCTCTGTATGTGCAGTGTGTGTGCGCTCTCTATGTGCAGTGTGTGCGCTCTGTATGTGCAGTGTGTGCGCTCTGTGTGTGCAGTGTGTGCGCTCTGTATGTGCAGTGTATGTGCGCTCTGTATGTGCAGTGTGTGTGCGCTCTGTATGTGCAGTGTGTGCGCTCTGTATGTGCAGTGTGTGTGTGCTCTGTATGTGCAGTGTGTGCGCGCTCTGTATGTACAGTGTGTGCGCTCTGTATGTACAGTGTGTGTGCGCTCTGTATGTGCAGTGTGTGTGCGCTCTGTATGTGCAGTGTGTGCGCTCTGTATGTGCAGTGTGTGCGCTCTGTATGTGCAGTGTGTGTGCGCTCTGTATGTGCAGTGTGTGTGCGCTCTGTATGTACAGTGTGTGCGCTCTGTATGTGCAGTGTGTGCGCTCTGTATGTGCGCTCTGTATGTGCTGTGTGTGTGCGCTCTGTATGTGCAGTGTGTGTGTGCGCTCTATGTGCGCTCTGTATGTGCAGTGTGTGTGCGCTCTGTATGTGCAGTGTGTGTGCGCTCTGTATGTGCAGTGTGTGTGTGCTCTGTATGTGCAGTGTGTGTGTGCTCTGTATGTGCAGTGTGTGCGCGCTCTGTATGTACAGTGTGTGCGCTCTGTATGTACAGTGTGTGTGCGCTCTGTATGTGCAGTGTGTGTGCGCTCTGTATGTGCAGTGTGTGTGCGCTCTGTATGTGCAGTGTGTGCGCTCTGTATGTGCAGTGTGTGCGCTCTGTATGTGCAGTGTGTGCGCTCTGTATGTGCAGTGTGTGTGCGCTCTGTATGTACAGTGTGTGCGCTCTGTATGTGCAGTGTGTGCGCTCTGTATGTGCGCTCTGTATGTGCTGTGTGTGTGTGCTCTGTATGTGCAGTGTGTGTGTGCTCTGTATGTGCAGTGTGTGCGCTCTATGTGCGCTCTGTATGTGCAGTGTGTGTGCGCTCTGTATGTGCAGTGTGTGTGCGCTCTGTATGTGCAGTGTGTGTGCGCTCTGTATGTGCAGTGTGTGTGCGCTCTGTATGTGCAGTGTGTGTGTGCGCTCTGTATGTGCAGTGTGTGTGTGCTCTGTATGTGCAGTGTGTGTGCGCTCTGTATGTGCAGTGTGTGTGCGCTCTGTATGTGCAGTGCGTGCGCTCTGTATGTGCAGTGTGTGTGTGCTCTGTATGTGCAGTGTGTGTGTGCTCTGTATGTGCAGTGTGTGTGTGCTCTGTATGTGCAGTGTGTGTGCGCTCTGTATGTGCAGTGTGTGTGCGCTCTGTATGTGCAGTGTGTGCGCTCTGTATGTGCAGTGTGTGTGCGCTCTGTATGTGCAGTGTGTGCGCTCTGTATGTGCAGTGTGTGTGCGCTCTGTATGTGCAGTGTGTGTGCGCTCTGTATGTGCAGTGTGTGTGTGCTCTGTATGTGCAGTGTGTGTGCGCTCTGTATGTGCAGTGTGTGTGCGCTCTGTATGTGCAGTGCGTGCGCTCTGTATGTGCAGTGTGTGTGCGCTCTGTATGTGCAGTGTGTGTGCGCTCTGTATGTGCAGTGTGTGCGCTCTGTATGTGCAGTGTGTGTGCGCTCTGTATGTGCAGTGCGTGCGCTCTGTATGTACAGTGTGTGTGCTCTGTATGTGCAGTGTGTGTGCGCTCTGTATGTGCAGTGTGTGTGCTCTGTATGTGCAGTGTGTGTGCGCTCTGTATGTGCAGTGTGTGTGCTCTGTATGTGCAGTGTGTGTGTGCTCTGTATGTGCAGTGTGTGTGCGCTCTGTATGTGCAGTGTGCGCGCTCTGTATGTGCAGTGTGCGCGCTCTGTATGTGCAGTGTGTGTGCGCTCTGTATGTGCAGTGTGTGTGCGCTCTGTATGTGCAGTGTGTGTGCGCTCTGTATGTGCAGTGTGTGTGCGCTCTGTATGTGCAGTGTGCGCGCTCTGTATGTGCAGTGTGTGTGCGCTCTGTATGTACAGTGTGTGTGCGCTCTGTATGTGCAGTGTGTGTGCGCTCTGTATGTGCAGTGTGTGTGCGCTCTGTATGTGCAGTGTGTGTGCGCTCTGTATGTACAGTGTGTGCGCTCTGTATGTGCAGTGTGTGTGCGCTCTGTATGTGCAGTGTGTGTGCGCTCTGTATGTGCAGTGTGTGTGCGCTCTGTATGTGCAGTGTGTGTGCGCTCTGTATGTACAGTGTGTGCGCTCTGTATGTGCAGTGTGTGTGCGCTCTGTATGTGCAGTGTGTGTGCGCTCTGTATGTGCAGTGTGTGTGCGCTCTGTATGTGCAGTGTGTGTGCGCTCTGTATGTGCAGTGTGTGCGCTCTGTATGTACAGTGTGTGCGCTCTGTATGTGCAGTGTGTGTGCGCTCTGTATGTACAGTGTGTGTGCGCTCTGTATGTACAGTGTGTGCGCTCTGTATGTACAGTGTGTGTGCGCTCTGTATGTGCAGTGTGTGCGCTCTGTATGTGCAGTGTGTGCGCTCTGTATGTGCAGTGTGTGTGCGCTCTGTATATGCAGTGTGTGTGCGCTCTGTATGTGCAGTGTGTGTGCGCTCTGTATGTGCAGTGTGTGTGCGCTCTGTATGTGCAGTGTGTGTGCGCTCTGTATGTGCAGTGTGTGTGCGCTCTGTATGTGCAGTGTGTGTGCGCTCTGTATGTGCAGTGTGTGTGCGCTCTGTATGTGCAGTGTGTGTGTGCGATCTGTATGTGCAGTGTGTGTGCGCTCTGTATGTGCAGTGTGTGTGTGCGCTCTGTATGTGCAGTGTGTGCGCTCTGTATGTGCAGTGTGTGCGCTCTGTATGTGCAGTGTGTGCGCTCTGTATGTGCAGTGTGTTTGTGCTCTGTATGTGCAGTGTGTTTGCGCTCTGTATGTGCAGTGTGTTTGCGCTCTGTATGTGCTGTGTGTGTGCGCTCTGTATGTGCAGTGTGTGTGCGCTCTGTATGTGCAGTGTGTGTGCGCTCTGTATGTGCAGTGTGTGTGCGCTCTGTATGTGCAGTGTGTGTGCGCTCTGTATGTGCAGTGTGTGTGCGCTCTGTATGTGCAGTGTGTGTGTGCGCTCTGTATGTACAGTGTGTGTGTGCGCTCTGTATGTGCAGTGTGTGTGTGCGCTCTGTATGTGCAGTGTGTGCGCTCTGTATGTACAGTGTGTGCGCTCTGTATGTGCAGTGTGTGTGCGCTCTGTATGTGCAGTGTGTGTGCGCTCTGTATGTGCAGTGTGTGTGCGCTCTGTATGTGCAGTGTGTGCGCTCTGTATGTGCAGTGTGTGTGCGCTCTGTATGTGCAGTGTGTGTGCGCTCTGTATGTGCAGTGTGTGTGCGTTCTGTATGTACAGTGTGTGCGCTCTGTATGTGCAGTGTGTGCGCTCTGTATGTGCAGTGTGTGCGCTCTGTATGTGCAGTGTGTGCGCTCTGTATGTGCAGTGTGTGTGTGCTCTGTATGTGCAGTGTGTGTGCGCTCTGTATGTACAGTGTGCGCGCTCTGTATGTTCAGTGTGTGTGCGCTCTGTATGTGCAGTGTGTGTGCGCTCTGTATGTGCAGTGTGCGCGCTCTGTATGTGCAGTGTGTGTGCGCTCTGTATGTGCAGTGTGTGTGCGCTCTGTATGTGCAGTGTGTGTGCGCTCGGTATGTGCAGTGTGTGCGCGCTCGGTATGTGCAGTGTGCGCGCTCTGTATGTGCAGTGTGTGTGCGCTCTGTATGTGCAGTGTGTGTGCGCTCTGTATGTGCAGTGTGTGTGCGCTCTGTATGTGCAGTGTGTGTGCGCTCTGTATGTGCAGAGTGTGTGCGCTCTGTATGTGCAGTGTGTGTGTGCGCTCTGTATGTACAGTGTGTGTGTGCGCTCTGTATGTACAGTGTGTGTGTGCGCTCTGTATGTACAGTGTGTGCGCTCTGTATGTGCAGTGTGTGTGCGCTCTGTATGTGCAGTGTGTGTGCGCTCTGTATGTGCAGTGTGTGTGCGCTCTGTATGTGCAGTGTGTGTGCGCTCTGTATGTGCAGTGTGTGTGCGCTCTGTATGTGCAGTGTGTGTGCGCTCTGTATGTGCAGTGTGTGTGCGCTCTGTATGTGCAGTGTGTGTGCGCTCTGTATGTGCAGTGTGTGTGCGCTCTGTATGTGCAGTGTGTGTGCGCTCTGTATGTGCAGTGTGTGTGCGCTCTGTATGTGCAGTGTGTGCGCTCTGTATGTGCAGTGTGTGCGCTCTGTATGTGCAGTGTGTGTGTGCTCTGTATGTGCAGTGTGTGTGCGCTCTGTATGTGCAGTGTGTGTGCGCTCTCTATGTGCAGTGTGTGCGCTCTGTATGTGCAGTGTGTGCGCTCTGTGTGTGCAGTGTGTGCGCTCTGTATGTGCAGTGTATGTGCGCTCTGTATGTGCAGTGTGTGTGCGCTCTGTATGTGCAGTGTGTGCGCTCTGTATGTGCAGTGTGTGTGTGCTCTGTATGTGCAGTGTGTGCGCGCTCTGTATGTGCAGTGTGTGCGTTCTGTATGTGCAGTGTGTGTGCGCTCTGTATGTGCAGTGTGTGCGCTCTGTATGTGCAGTGTGTGCGCTCTGTATGTGCAGTGTGTGCGCTCTGTATGTGCAGTGTGTGTGCGCTCTGTATGTGCAGTGTGTGTGCGCTCTGTATGTACAGTGTGTGCGCTCTGTATGTACAGTGTGTGCGCTCTGTATGTGCAGTGTGTGCGCTCTGTATGTGCGCTCTGTATGTGCTGTGTGTGTGTGCTCTGTATGTGCAGTGTGTGTGTGCTCTGTATGTGCAGTGTGTGCGCTCTGTATGTACAGTGTGTGTGTGCTCTGTATGTGCAGTGTGTGTGCGCTCTCTATGTGCAGTGTGTGCGCTCTGTATGTGCAGTGTGTGCGCTCTGTGTGTGCAGTGTGTGCGCTCTGTATGTGCAGTGTATGTGCGCTCTGTATGTGCAGTGTGTGTGCGCTCTGTATGTGCAGTGTGTGCGCTCTGTATGTGCAGTGTGTGTGTGCTCTGTATGTGCAGTGTGTGCGCGCTCTGTATGTGCAGTGTGTGCGTTCTGTATGTGCAGTGTGTGTGCGCTCTGTATGTGCAGTGTGTGCGCTCTGTATGTGCAGTGTGTGCGCTCTGTATGTGCAGTGTGTGCGCTCTGTATGTGCAGTGTGTGTGCGCTCTGTATGTGCAGTGTGTGTGCGCTCTGTATGTACAGTGTGTGCGCTCTGTATGTACAGTGTGTGCGCTCTGTATGTACAGTGTGTGCGCTCTGTATGTGCGCTCTGTATGTGCTGTGTGTGTGTGCTCTGTATGTGCAGTGTGTGTGTGCTCTGTATGTGCAGTGTGTGCGCTCTGTATGTACAGTGTGTGTGCGCTCTGTATGTGCAGTGTGTGCGCTCTGTATGTGCAGTGTGTGTGCGCTCTGTATGTGCAGTGTGTGTGCGCTCTGTATGTGCAGTGTGTGTGCGCTCTGTATGTACAGTGTGTGCGCTCTGTATGTGCAGTGTGTGTGCGCTCTGTATGTGCAGTGTGTGTGCGCTCTGTATGTGCAGTGTGTGCGCTCTGTATGTACAGTGTGTGCGCTCTGTATGTGCAGTGTGTGTGTGCTCTGTATGTGCAGTGTGTGTGTGCTCTGTATGTGCAGTGTGTGTGCGCTCTGTATGTGCAGTGTGTGCGCTCTGTATGTGCAGTGTGTGTGCGCTCTGTATGTGCAGTGTGTGTGCGCTCTGTATGTACAGTGTGTGCGCTCTGTATGTGCAGTGTGTGTGTGCTCTGTATGTGCAGTGTGTGTGTGCTCTGTATGTGCAGTGTGTGCGCTCTGTATGTACAGTGTGTGTGCGCTCTGTATGTGCAGTGTGTGCGCTCTGTATGTGCAGTGTGTGTGCGCTCTGTATGTGCAGTGTGTGTGCGCTCTGTATGTACAGTGTGTGCGCTCTGTATGTGCAGTGTGTGCGCTCTGTATGTGCGCTCTGTATGTGCTGTGTGTGTGTGCTCTGTATGTGCAGTGTGTGTGTGCTCTGTATGTGCAGTGTGTGCGCTCTATGTGCGCTCTGTATGTGCAGTGTGTGTGCGCTCTGTATGTGCAGTGTGTGTGCGCTCTGTATGTGCAGTGTGTGCGCTCTGTATGTGCAGTGTGTGTGCGCTCTGTATGTACAGTGTGTGCGCTCTGTATGTGCAGTGTGTGTGCGCTCTGTATGTGCAGTGTGTGTGCGCTCTGTATGTGCAGTGTGTGCGCTCTGTATGTACAGTGTGTGCGCTCTGTATGTGCAGTGTGTGTGTGCTCTGTATGTGCAGTGTGTGTGTGCTCTGTATGTGCAGTGTGTGTGCGCTCTGTATGTGCAGTGTGTGCGCTCTGTATGTGCAGTGTGTGTGCGCTCTGTATGTGCAGTGTGTGTGCGCTCTGTATGTACAGTGTGTGCGCTCTGTATGTGCAGTGTGTGTGTGCTCTGTATGTGCAGTGTGTGTGTGCTCTGTATGTGCAGTGTGTGCGCTCTGTATGTACAGTGTGTGTGCGCTCTGTATGTGCAGTGTGTGCGCTCTGTATGTGCAGTGTGTGTGCGCTCTGTATGTGCAGTGTGTGTGCGCTCTGTATGTACAGTGTGTGCGCTCTGTATGTGCAGTGTGTGCGCTCTGTATGTGCGCTCTGTATGTGCTGTGTGTGTGTGCTCTGTATGTGCAGTGTGTGTGTGCTCTGTATGTGCAGTGTGTGCGCTCTATGTGCGCTCTGTATGTGCAGTGTGTGTGCGCTCTGTATGTGCAGTGTGTGTGCGCTCTGTATGTGCAGTGTGTGTGCGCTCTGTATGTGCAGTGTGTGTGCGCTCTGTATGTGCAGTGTGTGTGCGCTCTGTATGTGCAGTGTGTGTGCGCTCTGTATGTGCAGTGTGTGTGCGCTCTGTATGTGCAGTGCGTGCGCTCTGTATGTGCAGTGTGTGTGTGCTCTGTATGTGCAGTGTGTGTGTGCTCTGTTTGTGCAGTGTGTGTGTGCTCTGTATGTGCAGTGTGTGTGCGCTCTGTATGTGCAGTGTGTGTGCGCTCTGTATGTGCAGTGTGTGTGTGCTCTGTATGTGCAGTGTGTGTGCGCTCTGTATGTGCAGTGTGTGTGCGCTCTGTATGTGCAGTGCGTGCGCTCTGTATGTGCAGTGTGTGTGCGCTCTGTATGTGCAGTGTGTGTGCGCTCTGTATGTGCAGTGTGTGTGCGCTCTGTATGTGCAGTGTGTGTGCGCTCTGTATGTGCAGTGTGTGTGCGCTCTGTATGTGCAGTGTGTGTGCGCTCTGTATGTGCAGTGTGTGTGCGCTCTGTATGTGCAGTGTGTGTGTGCTCTGTATGTGCAGTGTGTGTGCGCTCTGTATGTGCAGTGTGTGTGCGCTCTGTATGTGCAGTGTGTGTGTGCTCTGTATGTGCAGTGTGTGTGCGCTCTGTATGTGCAGTGTGTGTGTGCTCTGTATGTGCAGTGTGTGTGTGCTCTGTATGTGCAGTGTGTGTGTGCTCTGTATGTGCAGTGTGTGTGTGCTCTGTATGTGCAGTGTGTGTGTGCTCTGTATGTGCAGTGTGTGTGTGCTCTGTATGTGCAGTGTGTGTGCGCTCTGTATGTGCAGTGTGTGTGTGCTCTGTATGTGCAGTGTGTGTGCGCTCTGTATGTGCAGTGTGTGTGTGCTCTGTATGTGCAGTGTGTGTGTGCTCTGTATGTGCAGTGTGTGTGCGCTCTGTATGTGCAGTGTGTGTGTGCTCTGTATGTGCAGTGCGTGCGCTCTGTATGTGCAGTGTGTGTGCGCTCTGTATGTGCAGTGCGTGCGCTCTGTATGTGCAGTGTGTGTGCGCTCTGTATGTGCAGTGTGTGTGTGCTCTGTATGTGCAGTGTGTGTGTGCTCTGTATGTGCAGTGTGTGTGTGCTCTGTATGTGCAGTGTGTGTGTGCTCTGTATGTGCAGTGTGTGTGTGCTCTGTATGTGCAGTGTGTGTGCGCTCTGTATGTGCAGTGTGTGTGCGCTCTGTATGTGCAGTGTGTGTGTGCTCTGTATGTGCAGTGTGTGTGCGCTCTGTATGTGCAGTGTGTGTGTGCTCTGTATGTGCAGTGTGTGTGCGCTCTGTATGTGCAGTGTGTGTGTGCTGGTCATATGGGCAGGGTTCCCCTATATTATTCACAGAGCTCAGCGCTTTCTTCTTTCGGATGCTCAGATGAGAAGATGAATCCATTGCTCCAGAGGAAGAGCTGAAGATCCCGGGGCGCCCAGATTTGTAAGGTCAGGAGCCGAAATATGATTTATTTATTACCATTCTGAGTGATGGACGGAAAAGCAGAGAGGCGGGTGAGGAGGAGCGGAGGCCCGTGTATCTAAGGCCCGTGTATCTAAGTCTGTCTGCTGAGCTGTGTATCTAACCCTATCATGTGTGATACTGCTGAGCTGCACTCTTGTACATATATACAATTTTTTCCACACCTGCCTAGAACTTTTGCAGAGTACAGTATATAGCTGTATTTAGGGGTAGATTCCAGTGTGAGGGAGGATACAGGACGGTATCTCAGCACAACTCTCGGGTTCTCCCTGAGTCCTCGGTTTTTTTGGTATCGGGTCGTGGTTACATCACAGTCACAGATTCTTCCGCAGCCTATAGTATTATTAGATTGTAAGCTCATATCCTCCCTCTTCGCGGCTCGTATCCACCATTTCCTGGCCCAAATTCTCCCTTTTCCTGGCTCGTGTCCTCCCTCTCCCCAGCTCACATATTCCCTCTTCATGGCTTGTGTCTCCCCTCTTCCCGGCTTGTTTACTCTATCTTCCCAGTTCATGTCCCCACTATTCATGGTTCGTGTCCCCCCCTCTTCCTGGATCGTATCCACCATTTCCCGGCGCAAATTCTCCCCTTTCCTGGCTCCTATCCCACCTTTTTCTGGCTCCTATCCTTCCTCGCCAACGCTCATATACACCCTCTTTATGGCTCATATCCCGCCTCTAACCAGCTTGTGTCCCCCCTCTTCCCAGCTCATATACCCCCTATTTATGTCTCGTTTCCCCCCTATTCATGGCTCGTATCCCTCCTCTAACCGGCTCGTGCCCCCCCTATTAATGGCTCGTATCCCTCCTCTTCCCGGCTTGTGTCCCCTCTATTCATGGCTCGTGTCCCCCCTCTTCCCAGCTTGTGTCCCCCTCCTATTCATGGCTCGTGTCCCCTCTATTCACCGCTCGTATCCCTCCTCTTCATCGCTCGCATCACCCCTTTTCCAGGCTTGTATCCACCATTTCCCAGCTCAAATTCTCCCTTTTTCTGGCTCCTATCCTTCCTCTCCCCAGCTTGTGTCCCCCCCCCCATTCATGGCTCGTGTCCCCCCTAATCATGGCTTGTATCCCTCCTCTAACCGGCTCGTGTCCCCCCTATTCATGGCTCGTGTCCCCCCTTTTCCTGCATCGTATCTTCTCTTTTCTTGGCTCGTACCCCTTTTTCCCCCACTCGTATCCCCCCTTTTGACAGCCATTTTCTGGCGGTGATTTCTTCCAGAGATTCCCTCAGCTCTAATGCCTCCAGTTCCTCACAGTGACCTCTCCATACCCCTCGCTAAGACCATGTCCTGTAATGGAGCATCAAACCCCATCACCCGCCCTCTGGGACCCTCCCTGGCACAGCTGAGCCCCCACCCTCTGCTCCGGCTTCATCGCACTGCCAGTATCCAGCATGTCAGGTGGAGACATCCATTATTCATCTACAGCCTCTTTACATGCTGGAAATCACAGCTTCATGGTCCAGACCTGCGCCAGCCCCCACCTCAGCGCCTCACAGGTGAGCACCCACCCACCGGGCGTCAGTGATCCCTCCGCACTGCCTGTCCTGCTATTTTAGGAATTTGCACTTGCACAAGAAATCCATGGAGGGAATTGCATCTTCGACTGATGCAAGATTCCTGTTGCTTTTTTAAACACAATCTCCTTCTTAAAGGGAAAGTCCATTGCTCCTTGAGACAATTCCATAGTCCCCCAAGGAAGACAGATTAGACCTTGTTAATTTACTGTATTGTTGTCTGAGTGTCCCTCCTATAGTTCCTCATGGCAGAGCAGGAATATCTTATTCCTCCTGCTGTGGAAGGAGCTGTATCTGGTGCTCACTGCTGCCCCCTGCTGCTTAGGAATGCAGAGCTGCCAAGAAGAGCGGTGGAAGGGCAGGCAGTGACTGCTCTGAACACATTTCTGATTTAGGGAACTGGTTGTCTGCAGTGAAGCCCATTCTTACTCGCGTTAATAATCCAGCACTTGGGAATTAGTGAATTGCATGAATAAAACTCTCCAATATCCTCCACATCCGACCCCTGCTCCCTCCAACAACTCCCTATGTGGTGCAGTTTATGGGGCTCTGTATTCCACCAATGGAGCAGATGGCATGGACCCTGTATCTGGGGATGGTCTTGTTGGTCGATGGCAGAAATAGTAAAAGCTCATAAACGTCAACGAACCGTGGGCACAAACCGGGCATCGGGTATCTAGATCCAGAGTCCCAGGCGCCGCCCTGGTCGTACCTGGTGCCAGGTTCATGTACATTATTGAGAACTACAGGTGTTATGATGGATATGAGGGGGCGCAGGGGTACAGCCTGGCAGCGGCGGGGTACAGCATGGCAGCGGCGGGGTACAGCCTGGCAGTGGAGGGGTACAGCCTGGCAGCGGCGGGGTACAGCCTGGCAGCAGTGGGGTACAGCCTGGAAGCGGCGGGGTACAGCCTGGCAGCGGCAGGGTACAGCCTAGCAGCAGTGGGGTACAGCCTGGAAGCGGCGGGGTACAGCCTGGCAGCGGTGGGGTACAGCCTGGCAGTGGCGGGGTACAGCCTGGCAGCAGTGGGGTACAGCCTGACAGTGGCAGGGAACAGCCTGGCAGCGGCGGGGTACAGCCTGGCAGCGGTGGGGTACAGCCTGGCAGCAGTGGGGTACAGCCTGGCAGCGGCAGGGTACAGCATTGTAGCGTAGGGGTACAGCCTGGCAGCAGTGGCAGAATACAGCCTGGCAGCGGCGGGGTACAGCCTGGCAGCAGTGGCGTACAGCCTGGCAGTGGCAGGGAACAGCCTGGCAGCGGCGGGGTACAGCCTGGCAGCAGTGGCAGAGTACAGCCTGGCAGCGGCGGGGTACAGCCTGGCAGTGGCAGGGTACAGCCTGGCAGCGGCGGGGTACAGCCTGGCAGCAGTGGCAGAGTACAGCCTGGCAGCGGCGGGGTACAGCCTGGCAGCGGTGGGGTACAGCCTGGCAGCAGTGGGGTACAGCCTGACAGTGGCAGGGAACAGCCTGGCAGCGGCGGGGTACAGCCTGGCAGCAGTGGGGTACAGCCTGGCAGCGGCAGGGTACAGCATTGTAGCGTAGGGGTACAGCCTGGCAGCAGTGGCAGAATACAGCCTGGCAGCGGCGGGGTACAGCCTGGCAGCGGCGGGGTACAGCCTGGCAGCAGTGGCAGAGTACAGCCTGGCAGCGGCGGGGTACAGCCTGGCAGTGGCAGGGTACAGCCTGGCAGCGGCGGGGTACAGCCTGGCAGTGGCGGGGTACAGCCTGGCAGCAGTGGCAGAGTACAGCCTGGCAGCGGCGGGGTACAGCCTGGCAGCGGTGGGGTACAGCCTGGCAGCAGTGGGGTACAGCCTGACAGTGGCGGGGAACAGCCTGGCAGCGGCGGGGTACAGCCTGGCAGCGGTGGGGTACAGCCTGGCAGCGGTGGGGTACAGCATTGTAGCGTAGGGGTACAGCCTGGCAGCAGTGGCAGAATACAGCCTGGCAGCGGCGGGGTACAGCCTGGCAGCAGTGGCGTACAGCCTGGCAGTGGCAGGGAACAGCCTGGCAGCGGCGGGGTACAGCCTGGCAGCAGTGGCAGAGTACAGCCTGGCAGCGGCGGGGTACAGCCTGGCAGTGGCAGGGTACAGCCTGGCAGCGGCGGGGTACAGCCTGGCAGTGGCGGGGTACAGCCTGGCAGCGGCGGGGTACAGCCTGGCAGCAGTGGCAGAGTACAGCCTGGCAGTGGCGGGGTACAGCCTGGCAGTGGCGGGGTACAGCCTGGCAGCGGCGGGGTACAGCCTGACAGCGGTGGGGTACAGCCTGGCAGCAGTGGGGTACAGCCTGGCAGCGGCAGGGTACAGCATTGTAGCGTAGGGGTACAGCCTGGCAGCAGTGGCAGAATACAGCCTGGCAGCGGCGGGGTACAGCCTGGCAGCAGTGGCGTACAGCCTGGCAGTGGCAGGGAACACCCTGGCAGCGGCGGGGTACAGCCTGGCAGCAGTGGCAGAGTACAGCCTGGCAGCGGCGGGGTACAGCCTGGCAGTGGCGGGGTACAGCCTGGCAGCGGCGGGGTACAGCCTGGCAGCGGCGGGGTAGACAGCCCCTTCCATCCTGGATCCCATCTCTCGCGCTCTCATTAACTGCAGCACTGAGAGCACAGAGTCGTCTCCCCCATCCGAACCCAAGCCATTAATTATCTGCTGACAGCCCTCAAACTGTCGTCTCTCAGAAATGACAGAAAAGGCAGCACACAATGGAGGAGAGGGGGCGACCGCCAGTGACATCTGCAGACAGCATCCAGGGGACGGATTGTAAGCTCCGCAGGACACAACGGACCAAGGCGCTGAAGAAACCTGGACTACATCAAAGCAGAGGAGAATCTCAAATCCCACATTACTGTAGTCGAGGTGTCGAGTCTCTGCCAACACAACTGACCCCACAGAGAACTTATCCCCTATAAGAAATGACCGTGTGCGGACCCCACTCAAAACTCCGGAGAGCAACTCACACCCCAATGATATGAAATGTACAGAATATGGCAAACCTGCCAGAAGCTACATCAATCCTTCATAGCAAGATCTCCCCATAATAGTCCCAGGATCAAACACCGGGAGCCATTAACAGCCTAATATATAACTGTGACCTACCACTGCTTGCTGTAAAGAACTGCGACCAGACAGCATGAGATAAAATACACAACCGACACATGTAACTACTATAATACTGCCCCCTGTGTACAAGAATATAACTACTATAATACTGCCCCTATGTACAAGAATATAACTACTATAATAATACTGCCCCCTATGTACAAGAATATAACTACTATAATACTGCTCCCTATGTAGAAGAATATAACTACTATAATACTGCTCCTATGTACAAGAATATAACTACTATAATACTGCTCCTATGTACAAGAATATAACTACTATAATACCGCCCCCTATGTACAAGAATATAACTACTATAATACTGCCCCCTATGTACAAGAATACAACTACTATAATACTCATCCTATGTACAAGAATATAACTACTATAATACTGCTCCTATGTACAAGAACATAACTACTATAATACTGCCCCCTATGTACAAGAACATAACTACTATAATACTGTCCCCTATGTACAAGAATATAACTACTATAATACTGCCCCCTATGTACAAGAATATAACTACTATAATACTGCTCCTATGTACAAGAACATAACTACTATAATACTGCCCCCTATGTACAAGAATATAACTGCTATAATACTGCCCCCTATGTACAAGAATATAACTACTATAATACTGCCCCCTATGTACAAGAATATAACTACTATAATACTGCTCCTATGTACAAGAACATAACTACTATAATACTGCCCCCTATGTACAAGAACATAACTACTATAATACTGCCCCCTATGTACAAGAATATAACTACTATAATACTGCCCCCTATGTACAAGAACATAACTACTATAATACTGTCCCCTATCTACAAGAATATAACTACTATCATACTGCCCCCTATGTACAAGAATATAACTACTATAATACTGCTCCTATGTACAAGAATATAACTACTGTAATACTGCTCCTATGTACAAGAATATAACTACTATAATACTGCCCCCTGTGTACAAGAATATAACTACTATAATACTGCCCCCTATGTACAAGAATATAACTACTATAATACTGCCCCCTGTGTACAAGAATATAACTACTATAATACTGCCCCCTATGTACAAGAATATAACTACTATAATACTGCCCCTATGTACAAGAATATAACATAATACTTCTCCTATGTACAAGAATATAACTACTATAATACTGCTCCTATGTACAAGAACATAACTACTATAATACTGCCCCCTATGTACAAGAACATAACTACTATAATACTGTCCCCTATGTACAAGAATATAACTACTATAATACTGCCCCCTATGTACAAGAACATAACTACTATAATACTGTCCCCTATCTACAAGAATATAACTACTATCATACTGCCCCCTATGTACAAGAATATAACTACTATAATACTGCTCCTATGTACAAGAATATAACTACTATAATACTGCCCCCTATGTACAAGAATATAACTACTATAATACTGCCCCCTATGTACAAGAATATAACTACTATAACACTGCTCCTATGTACAGGAATATAACTACTATAATACTGCCTCCTATGTACAAGAATATAACTACTATAATACTGCTCCTATGTACAAGAATATAACTACTATAATACTGCCCCCTATGTACAAGAATATAACTACTATAATACTGCCCCCTGTGTACAAGAATATAACTACTATAATACTGCCCCTATGTACAAGAATATAACATAATACTTCTCCTATGTACAAGAATATAACTACTATAATACTGCTCCTATGTACAAGAACATAACTACTATAATACTGCCCCCTATGTACAAGAACATAACTACTATAATACTGTCCCCTATGTACAAGAATATAACTACTATAATACTGCCCCCTATGTACAAGAACATAACTACTATAATACTGTCCCCTATCTACAAAAATATAACTACTATCATACTGCCCCCTATGTACAAGAATATAACTACTATAATACTGCTCCTATGTACAAGAATATAACTACTATAATACTGCCCCCTATGTACAAGAATATAACTACTATAATACTGCCCCCTATGTACAAGAATATAACTACTATAACACTGCTCCTATGTACAGGAATATAACTACTATAATACTGCCTCCTATGTACAAGAATATAACTACTATAATACTGCTCCTATGTACAAGAATATAACTACTATAATACTGCCCCCTATGTACAAGAATATAACTACTATAATACTGCTCCTATGTACAGGAATATAACTACTATAATGCTGCCTCCTATGTACAAGAATATAACTACTATAATACTGCTCCTATGTACAAGAATATAACTACTATAATACTGCCTCCTATGTACAGGAATATAACTACTATAATACTGCCCCTATGTACAAGAATATAACTACTATAATACTGCCTCCTATGTACTAGAATATAACTACTATAATACTGCCTCCTATGTACAGGAATATAACTACTATAATACTGCCCCTATGTACAAGAATATAACTACTATAATACTGCCCCTATATACAAGAATATAGCTACTATAATACTGCTCCTATGTACAGGAATATAACTACTATAATACTGCCTCCCATGTACAAGAATATAACTACTATAATACTGCTCCTATGCACAGGAATATAACTACTGTAATACTGCCCTATAGTACAAGAATATAACTACTATTATACTGCCTCCTATGTATAGGAATATAACTACTATAATACTGCCCCTATGTACAAGAATATAACTACTATAATACTGCCCCCTATGTACAAGAATATAACTACTATAATACTGCCCCCTATGTACAAGAATATAACTACTATAATACTTCCCTTATGTACAAGAATATACTATAATACTGCTCCTATATACAAGAATATAACTACTATAATACTGCCCCCATGTACAAGAATATAACTACTATAATACAGCTCCCTATGTACAAGAATATAACTACTATAATACTGCCCCCTATGTACAAGAATATAACTACTATAATACTGGTCATATGTACAAGAATATAACTACTATAATACTGCCCCCATGTACAAGAATATAACTACTATAATACTGCTCCCTATGTACAAGAATTTAACTACTATAATACTGTCCCCTATGTACAAGAATATAACTACTATAATACTGCTCCTATGTACAAGAATATAACTACTATAATACTGCCCCCATGTACAAGAATATAACTACTATAATACTGCTCCCTATGTACAAGAATTTAACTACTATAATACTGCTCCTATGTACAAGAATATAACTACTATAATACTGCCCCTATGTACAAGAATATAACTGCTATAATACTGCTCCCTATGTACAAGAATATAACTCCTATAATACTGCTCCTATGTACAAGAATATAACTACTACAATACTGCCCCCTATGTACAGGAAAATAACTACTATAATACTGCTCCTATGTACAAGAATATAACTACTATAATACTGCCCCTATGTACAAGAATATAACTGCTATAATACTGCCACCTATGTACAAGAATATAACTACTATAATACTGCCCCCTATGTACAAGAATATAACTACTATAATACTGCCCCTATGTACAAGAATATAACTACTATAATACTGCCCCCTATGTACAAGAATATAACTACTATAATACTGCCCTGTATGTACAAGAATATAACTACTATAATACTGCCCCCTATTTACAAGAATATAACTACTATAATACTGCCCCCTATGTACAAGAATATAACTACTATAATACTGCCCGTCTACAGATTAGATTTTCTCTTGCAGAACTGCAGAACCTCTTTAAGGCTGAAGCTGTCAGTCACTGTAATGTAGTGCTTGCTCAATTAGCCGGTCAGTAATTGACAGATGTATTCCCCTGGAGGATTCTGGGTAATGGAAGTCGTTTTACTTTCTTTCTTCAGGTCAATTCCAATTTTCCCTGTCTCCTGGGTGAGCGCATTAGTGAGGTGTGCAGTCCGGCATGACTCCCCGGAGCAGCGGTCAGCGTTCTTACCGCCACGTGACCTGTGACAGGATGACGCGCGGCTCATTATATCTGCGCAGAGATGGAGGAGGAGCGTCACCATCACATTACTCCCGGACTGGAGTGGACAAACCATTGTTGCAACCTGTACAGCCGTGCAGGGGCCCGAGAGGTCAGGGGCCACCATCTTCAGAGCAGCTTCTGCCACAGACACAATGTCAGGGGCCCATATTCTGTTTTTGCACAGGGGCCCCTCCTGCCTGTGTCCACGACTCCTCTAGGGGCCGCAGCTCTGGACACAGTTGTCGCCATCTCCGTGCTTTGTATAGTTGTTACATTTTCCAGGTTGCGCCCTCCGCAGGCAATGCTTTGTACTGTATAACGTTCCCAGAGATGGCGGCAGGGGGAGACGATAGACAGCGGCGGCACGAGGAGGCAAGGGACGATGACGGCTCAGGGAGGCGATGGTGGCACGGGGAGGCAACGGACGAAGGTGGCTCAGGGAAGCAATAGACAGTGGTGCAGGGAGGCAACGGATGATGGTGGCGCGGGGAGGTGATAGACAGTGGTGCAGGGAGGCAACGGATGATGGTGGCGCGGGGAGGCCACGAACAATGGCGGCTCAGGGAGGCGATGGATGATGGCTGCACGGAGAGGCAATAGACAGTGGCGTGGGGAGGTGATGTACGATGGTGGTGTGGGGAGGCGACGGACGATAGCTGCTCAGGGAGGTGACGGACGATGGCTCCACGGAGAGGCAATAGACAGTGGCTTTGGGAGGTGATGTACGATGGTGGCGTGGGGAGGAGACGGACGATGGCGGCTCAGGGAGGCGACGGATAATGGTGGCGCGGAGAAGCGATAGACAGTGGCGCGAGGAGGCGACTGACGATGGCGGCTCAGGGAGGCGACGGATGATGGTGGGTCATGGAGGCGACGGTGGCGTGGGGAGGCGATGGATGATGGTGGCGCAGGGAGGCGACGGACGATGACGGCTCAGGAAGGCGACGGTGGTGCGGGGAGGCAACGGACGATGGTGGTGCAGGGAGACGATGGATGATGACGGCTCAGGAAGGCGACATGGCGCGGGGAGGCGATGGACGATGGTGGCGCGGGGAGGCGAGGGATCATGACGGCTCAGGAAGGCGACATGGCGCGGGGAGGCGATGGACGATGGTGGTGCAGGGAGATGATTAGTTTTTGTCCTCATGTGATCAGGGCTTCAGGAAGGAGTGCGCCTCTGGAGGAAGCAGGGCATAACCTCGCAGCAGGTACTCTCGTGGCACCGCTGATGCTGATGTGTGAAGTGCCAGCTTGCTCTACACAGGAGGTGTCACTCGCTGGCTGTCGTGGGGGAAGGGAAGCTGGAAATCAGGTCAGGAGCCTACAGCGCAGAGGGATGATAAGTGAGGTGACAATCCGCAGCCCGGACCCTCCGTACAGAATGAGGACAGCGCAGAGCCGAGACTGCGACACGCGAGCCTCCGATATATATTACATAGTCAGGATCCCACAGGAGAGGATTAGATACACGGCTCAGCAGTCAGTATCACACATGATAGGATTAGATACACGGCTCAGCAGACAGTATCACACAGGAGAGGATTAGATACACAGCTCAGCAGACAGTATCACACAGGATAGGATTAGATACACAGCTCAGCAGACAGTATCACACAGGATAGGATTAGATACACAGCTCAGCAGACTGTATCACACAGGATAGGATTAGATACACAGCTCAGCAGACTGTATCACACAGGATAGGATTAGATACACAGCTCAGCAGACAGTATCACACAGGATAGGATTAGATACACAGCTCAGCAGACAGTATCACACAGGATAGGATTAGATACACAGCTCAGCAGACAGTATCACACAGGATAGGATTAGATACACGGCTCAGCAGACAGTATCACACAGGATAGGATTAGATACACAGCTCAGCAGACAGTATCACACAGGATAGGATTAGATACACGGCTCAGCAGACAGTATCACACAGGAGAGGATTAGATACACGGCTCAGCAGACAGTATCACACAGGATAGGATTAGATACACGGCTCAGCAGACTGTATCACACAGGATAGGATTAGATGCAGCGGTGCAGGTGTGATATTTCCGTGCGGTCTCGTACCTTGGGTACACTCCCTGTGCTAGCGCCCCTCTGTGGTGCGTTGGATTTTCTGCCTCTCACAGTTACACTTAATTACATCATGCAGAAAAATCGAACGATTCGACCCCAGGGGGGAGACGTCACAATTTGTCCCTGTAGATATGGATCCTGCGCTGCTCTCTAGTGCACACACAGATATAGCCCCTAATATCAGAGACCCCCATAACATGCACCTAATTGTGTTCTGCCATTTCTCAGACTCGAGTGACAACCCTAGAGAAAGCTGTGCTGGGCGTGCTGCAGGTTGTCGCGCTGCAAGTTGTCGCGCTGCAGGTTGTCGCGCTGCAAGTTGTCGCGCTGCAGGTTGTCGCGCTGCAGGTTGTCACGCTGCAGGTTGTCACGCTGCAGGTTGTCGCCCCGCTGCAGGCTGTCGCCCCGCTGCCCTGGCTCATCTCCTGGCTGCGCAGTGCGTGGCCCCCACCTGTTGTATATGAGATAATGGCGGCCGGTCAGATCGTCTGTCGCTCAGAACGGACTGACTGCAAATAAAAGAGAAACGGCACAAACAATGTTTCCTGCAAGTGTTACGTAAATCCGGAGCGGTCACATTATCGGCACAGAGGGCGCCTCGTACCCCGGATCCTCACACAGGGCGGTTATTGCTTCTACCCTATAAAATAGTTGCTATGCAACAGCACGGAGCACGATATAAAGGAGGCATAAAAAAAAAAAAAAATGCCAAAATGCCGTAGAAATGCGAAAACTCTGCATAAATCCTGCGGCCACGACACACAAACGTTTCATTTACAGCGCGCAGCCTTCGAGGGGAACGAGAGATTTACATTGTGAACCTGACATTGATGGGGGACAATACTAAGGGGGTGGATCGCTTCGCAATTTTCAATTATTCCAGTGCATTACCGGAAGCCATCTCCATCTCTGAGCGAAAGATCAAAAGAGCCGACGTTTCAATGGGAAATCCGCCAGAGATCCGAGTCCGAGGCTTGGACCCGGCAGCTGATAACAGCGCTCTGTCTCCTTGGTTCAAAGACTCTTTGACATCTGCCTCCGAGTTTTGATGGCTCCTTTGTAAGAAGAGTCTTTTTCTCGGGTTGTAGATCAGACTGTGCGGTGATTTCTATGCTGTTTTATATATGGCGATATATATACGGTTGAATTCTGGATGCACAATACTAGAAAATTCCATGTTGACCCCAGAGGGGGTTCGAACCCAGGTCTCCAGAAAACTTTAAAGAACACCAGCAATTTAATATAAAACGTCATTTTCTATAGTACTATCTTGAAACAAAAAATGATTAAGGAATGTAACCAAACTTTTTCCAAAACGACACTGCCCCTTTAAGAAAACCACAAACAAAAAGGAAAAAGTCATTTTTTTAAACAACACAAGAAGTTGTCACATTGTATCTAATATAAACAACTTGTGCATTAGAACCCTGTGCTTGACAATGAGACTCTGCGGCCAAGGACTGATTGGAGCTAACTTTATGGTACTTTTCAACCTGTAAAGTTATTTAAATTTGGACGTCTCCTGTTTATATTCCAGGGGGGGAAGTCTCCTGTTTATGAGAACTCTATGTTCTTCTTTTGCCACTGGGGGAGCTACTGAGCAATTGCTTGATACTGGAAACCGAGATTGAATTGTTGATCTTAGAGATCTCTGCGCTTCTACTGATTCCATTCTATCGGGGATAAAAGATCCCACTTCTGCTGATCGAGGTGGTTCCCAGCGATTGGACCACCACTGATCAATAATGCAGACTTCAAACATTGCGTCTTTATTATTTCCTCCTTATTATTGCATTGTCAGTAGCTCGCCTATTACATCATCTATTTAGTCTATGGAGCCTTCAGTCTTCAGGGCGACCAATCAAAAAATTCCAATTCCGCTCCGATCCTATTCACAGTTTCTTCGCCTACTGTTATAAACGCTGTCTGTGTAAGGTATACAGGTTCAGGATGTCTTAGCTTAGTTTCTTAGCGTATTGACGTGTTTCTGTATGTTTTTCAGATATGCCTCGTTCTTGCATTAACAAAGCGGACAGTTTTTGGAACATATGCGGAGAAGTCACTTTTGAGTCACATAGGGGAAACTTGACTACCATGATAAGGAAAGCCGACTACCATGATAAGGAAAGCCTACAACCTGTATTTTGGCTGCAGAATAGGAGATCAGGACAAGAGTTGGGCTCCACACATATGCTGCAATAGATGTGCATCATGTCTTACCCAGTGGTTGCATGGAAAGAGGCCATCTATGATCTGGAGAGAGCCAACCGATCAAACTACCTATTGCTATTTCTGCATGGTGCCCACCCATTAGGGAAGGAGTTTCATGGAAGAAGTAGAAGTGGGCTTTACAGTATCCAAACCTTCCATCAAAAATATGCGCAGTACCACATACAGAAGAACTGCCGGCTCCAAAAGCACCAGAAACATTTTCAGTTGAGTCAAGTGAGGAAGAAGATGGCGCTTGGTGTCGTGAGGCATCTTCCTCTCACAGCCCAGACTTTCTGTCAGCATCTTCAACCGAACACAAAGTGAACTGAACCATCTTGTGAGAGATTTGGATCTGCCCAAGAGTAATCCTGAGCTCTTAGGTTCCCGGCTACAGCAGTGGAGTCTCATAGCGGCCGATGGTCGGAACTTCTTTGTTCCACAACCGCGATAAAGATCTTGTCCACTACTTCTTCATGGCAACAACATCAACAGATTAATGGAAGCTCTGAAGAGGAGTCATAATCCAGAGGAATGGAGGCTCTTCATCGATTCGTCCGAAACAAGGAAAATCTCCACAAAACATATAAGGATCTTGGCTGTAACTTATCCTTAAAGATTAATTTCTTACATTCGCATCTAGACCTTGTTCCACCAAACTCCGTAGCAGCGAGCGACGAGCACGGTGAGAGATTTCACCAAGATGTTGCGGCCATGGAGAAAAGATGTCAAGGGGAATGGAATCCATCAATGCTCAAGAGATTGTAAGAGATGATCCAAGAGACGAGCAAAAAAGAGGCGTCACTGAATGCGGAGAAAATGTTGGAGAGCAAGTTCTGTAACTGTTTATAATTTACAATAGTGTTTAGACGTCTTACTTATTGGAATTGTTACTAAGTTTCTACTAAATAAATATCAGAAATTTGTCATAACAAAATATTCTGCATCTTTATATTTGCAAAAATAATAATGTTTCAAAGTTTTGAAAACTTTTATGCGTTAATTATATGTAGCAGCAAAAAAGAAAACTCTGTAATATCATAGAAACAAGAGACAACGAAGGATTGTCATTGTTAGATTCGAATTCAGGAGGTGAAAATCATTAAGAATCGGCTCATCTCATAACGGAACCTGACGACATCTCATAACAGAACCTGACGACATCTCATAACGGAACCTGACGACATCTCATAACGGAACCTGACGACATCTCATAACGGAACCTGACGACATCTCATAACGGAACCTGACGACATCTCATAACGGAACCTGACGACATCTCATAACGGAACCCGACGACAGCTCATAACGGAACCCGACGACAGCTCATAACGGAACCCGACGACAGCTCATAACGGAACCTGACAACATCTCATAACAGAACCTGACAACAGCTCATAACGGAACCTGACAACATCTCATAACAGAACCTGACGACATCTCATAACGGAACCTGACGACCGCTCATAACGGAAGCTGACGACATCTCATAACGGAAGCTGACGACAGCTCATAACGGAACCTGGCGACAGCTCATAACGGAACCTGACAACATCTCATAACGGAACCTGACGAAAGCTCCTAACGGAACCTGACGAAAGCTCCTAACGGAACCTGACGACAGCTCATAACGGAACCTGACGACATCTCATAACGGAACCTGACGACATCTCATAACGGAACCTGACGACATCTCATAACGGAACCTGACGACATCTCATAACAGAATCTGACGACATCTCATAACAGAATCTGACAACATCTCATAACGGAACCTGACAACATCTCATAACGGAACCTGACAACATCTCATAACGGAACCTGACGACAGCTCATAACGGAACCTGACGACAGCTCATAACGGAACCTGACGACATCTCATAACGGAACCTGACGACAGCTCATAACGGAACCTGACAACATCTCCTAACGGAACCTGACAACATCTCCTAACGGAACCTGACGACAGCTCATAACGGAACCTGACGACAGCTCATAACGGAACCTGACGACAGCTCATAACGGAACCTGACGACATCTCATAACGGAACCTGACGACAGCTCATAACGGAACCTGACAACATCTCCTAACGGAACCTGACGACATCTCATAACAGAACCTGACGACATCTCATAACGGAACCTGACGACATCTCATAACAGAACCTGACGACATCTCATAACGGAACCTGACAACATCTCATAACGGAACCTGACAACTTTTGAAGCCGATAATGTCTGTAAAGCGCTGCGGAATTAATGGCGCTATATGAGTGAGTAAAATAAATAAAAACATGTAGAACAGTGTAACTAGTATGAAGGGTCATGGGGTTATTGTCCTACAAGAAACAGTATGGCACCTATGGGATTACACTAATTGGGAAGACATAATAAAGGGCTTCTGGGACCCCCATGACGAGCTGAGGACAGCCACCTTTTCATCCATGAAATGATAAATATCTGTACTGGAAACTGAGCCGTCACAGAGCTCCCACAGCCATGAATTGAGCTTATTAATTCAGAAGGACCCTAGTCTTCCACCAAATGGACAAATCCTTTAAGCCATGTTCATGGCAGTCTATGTAACCATGTGCACAGTCCCACACCAAGGCTATTTTTGCATTACATCTTACTGTATTATGTTGCAGGGAATCTGGGGGCTGCAGTGGGTCACATCCCTTTCAGCACCAGATGTATGAAGGGGAGGATTCGGGCCATGAGAATATTGATTACTCAGGTCGCCCTCCAGCTTTAGTCCAGGTCATTCACTTTGCATCAGCCGGTGGCTGTGCCGCTGCTTATAAAGCTTTGGACACTATACCGCTACAGTAGAGTGATATATAAATGCCGCAGATGATTGACAGGCGGCGTAAATCGTGGCTTAGCCCTATGCATTGGGTTAAGGAGGCATGAGCAATGAGGCGCAGTCTCCTCGTCCCGTCTCTGCCATGTGTTAGATACTAACGAGATTGTCACATTGTAGCGCGCAGGACGCAGATTCTGCATTTCTGCCTGAGGGGAGCAGCGGAGGGACGTGCAGCGCCGGCGCCTTTCATTACCCAATTATTTATCTCTTTACACCGGCCGGGGAGGAGAAGTCATTTTCTGCATGAGAAAACTTGTGTTTCTATTCTGCGGACCTTTACACGTACACCGCGATATCATTATTAGGAGATATCGCGCCGAAATTAACACGGTCAGATCATAAAGATGGAAAAGACCCTGAACCTCTGCCACCAGCCCCCTCCATTATTCAGATGCATGGAAAATAAAAATAAAAAAAAACACTGATCAGTAATAATGAAAGCTTCGAATCACCGTACAGCACCCAAGGCAGAGAAAAATGAGGGCGTGTATATTTATGCAACTGGAGGTATCGGACCGACGTGAAACTTCAGGGCTTTTCTATTATTGTCATTCCTTCAATGTCTGAGTAATTACAATGCATGACCCAAAGTAAATAATTAGGGGCGTGTATAATTATGCAATTTGCAGAATCGGGCTCATGTCATGACTTCGAATTATGCGGAGTGAGAACATTAAAAAAATTGCTAGAAAAGCATTGATGATATCTAATAAGTCACAATTAGGGCCCCGAATACAGCCGAAAAAGTAAAAATAAAATATATGAGGGGTGTGTATATTTATGTAAGAGTGTGAGAGTTTCAAGATGATGTGCAACGTCTGCGTTTTTATTGAGTAATGGTGAAAATTTTCTCTTTCCCCATCATTTAATGACGTCTGATAAGTAATAAATCACAAACCAGCCCTCAAAGTAAATAATAATTAGAGGGTATGAATTTTTATGCAACTAGAGAAAATTAATTGATTAATATGTGCTTACTTCCTATCATTTGATGATGGCTAATAAGTCTTAATTTAGTTTGAAGAATCACGATATGACCCTCAGTCAAATATTCGAGGGTGTGAATAATTATGCAATTTGGAGGTTTCAAATCGATTGTCTTTTTTTTTTTTTTTATTAATGGTGAATATATGCTCTCTTCCTATCGTTTGACGTTATCTAATAAGTCATAACTTACAGTGACGAATCACGACATAACCCTCAGTCAAATATTCGAGGGTGTGAATAATTATGCAATTGGGGGGCACAGATTTGATTGTGCTTTTTTTAATGAATGCTATGTGCTCACTTCCCATCGTTTGCTCATTTCCATGGAGTCTTGAATAGGTGAAACCCCCAAAACAGTTGTAAAAGTAAAAAATTAAAGGATGTGTATATTTATGCAATCGGGGGGGTTACAAACACGACATGCAATTCCAGTGCTTTTTAGATCATTGGTGATCGTGTTATGAAAATATTGTCACGTCTAGATGCAGCCGGGTGTTAAAATAATAATAATAATAAAAAAAAAAAAAAATGTAAAAATCAGGGATGCGTAAAAGAGGCCGAAATCCCATCGCAGGGAGGCGACGTCTCCGAGTGTCACCGGGCGGCAGGAGAGGAGAATTTTCCAATTCATTGTGACAGCGCTCAGAAAGGACAAGCGGATCCGAGAGTGGAAACATCTCTAAACTCAATATACATTAGGAGTTAAGAGCTCTGGAGCTGGTTGGGATGATGTGACTTTAAGCCTTAAAGGGGACATGTGATTATTTTCTTTATTTCCTGTGTGCAGAGCAGATATCAGTTATAGCCATTCTCCTTCCATCACTAATTTCCCTTCACCTCCCTGTAGTTACAATAAAGTCCCTTTAAGGAGCAGAATAAACTCACAGGGTCTCTTTAAGGATCAGATTAAACTTGGGGGTGTGGCTAAGCAGTTGTAACATTGTAACAAATGTATCACTCCACAGTTACATGTAAATAAACAATAAATCTTTCTCCCATTGGTGCAGGTTCCCCGGGGGAACTTCCCCCCTATTATTTGTTATATATTTTGGGGGATTTCATTAAATTCTATGAATCTCCATAAATTTCCTGACAATGGGTGGAAATCGTTGTAGCGCGCCGCCCCCCGCAGCCTTCAGTTTTCCAATAATCCCGGAGTTTCCTAACAAGATGTCAGCAGGAAATATTGGTTGTCAGTAATTTTATTTATAAAACTTCCAGTAAAACCTTATTTACAAGGTCTGCGAGCAGCGGCCACCAGATTTATAGAAATAAATTTGCAATAAAGGAAATAAAAGGTTATTAACAGCGAAGCTGAACCCGGCCAACCCCATAAAGCATCTCAGCCGGGATCGGACATCCATCAGGATTTTAAAGGGGCCTCAGCTGCCCCGATACTAAAAAGGATCCGTATAATGTATGGTCAGGAATAGTGACTTAGCGAGTGTATCTAAGCCCATCATAGCTGCCGACTCTGTGTATCCAAGTTATTATAAGTAATATGGCTGCCTAGCTATTATACCAAGACATTTATATGTGATACTGTCTGTTAAAGCAGAGTATCTAAGCATATCATGCGGGACACTGTTTCTTTGTCCACTGAACCTAAGCCTATCATGTGTTATCTGCTGAGATGCAGTATCTAAACTTATCTTGTGTGATACATTCTGCTGTATGGTGTCTCTAATCCTATCATATCTGATACTGACTGCTGAGCTGTGTATCTAATCATATCCAGTGTGATACTGTCTGCTGAGCCGTGTATCTAATCCTCTCCTGTGTGATACTGTCTGCTGAGCCGTGTATCTAATCCTGTCCTGTGTGATACTGACTGCTGAGCTGTGTATCTAATCCTATCCTGTGTGATACTGTCTGCTGAGCTGTGTATCTAATCCTATCCAGTGTGATACTGTCTGCTGAGCTGTGTATATAATCCTCTCCTGTGTGATACTGTCTGCTGAGCCGTGTATCTAATCCTATCCTGTGTGATACTGTCTGCTGAGCCGTGTATCTAATCCTCTCCTGTGTGATACTGTCTGCTGAGCCGTGTATCTAATCCTGTCCTGTGTGATACTGACTGCTGAGCTGTGTATCTAATCCTATCCTGTGTGATACTGACTGCTGAGCCGTGTATCTAATCCTCTCCTGTGTGATACTGTGTGCTGAGCCGTGTATCTAATCCTCTCCTGTGTGATACTGTCTGCTGAGCTGTGTATCTAATCCTCTCCTGTGTGATACTGTCTGCTGAGCCGTGTATCTAATCCTCTCCTGTGTGATACTGTCTGCTGAGCCGTGTATCTAATCCTATCCTGTGTGATACTGTCTGCTGAGCCGTGTATCTAATCCTCTCCTGTGTGATACTGTCTGCTGAGCCGTGTATCTAATCCTCTCCTGTGTGATACTGTCTGCTGAGCCGTGTATCTAATCCTATCCTGTGTGATACTGTCTGCTGAGCCGTGTATCTAATCCTATCCTGTGTGATACTGTCTGCTGAGCTGTGTATCTAATCCTATCCTGTGTGATACTGTCTGCTGAGCTGTGTATCTAATCCTCTGCTGTGTGATACTGTCTGCTGAGCTGTGTATCTAATCCTCTGCTGTGTGATACTGTCTGCTGAGCCGTGTATCTAATCCTCTCCTGTGTGATACTGTCTGCTGAGCCGTGTATCTAATCCTATCCTGTGTGATACTGTCTGCTGAGCCGTGTATCTAATCCTATCCTGTGTGATACTGTCTGCTGAGCTGTGTATCTAATCCTATCCTGTGTGATACTGTCTGCTGAGCCGTGTATCTAATCCTATCCTGTGTGATACTGTCTGCTGAGCCGTGTATCTAATCCTATCCTGTGTGATACTGTCTGCTGAGCTGTGTATCTAATCCTATCCTGTGTGATACTGTCTGCTGAGCCGTGTATCTAATCCTATCCTGTGTGATACTGTCTGCTGAGCTGTGTATCTAATCCTATCCTGTGTGATACTGTCTGCTGAGCTGTGTATCTAATCCTCTCCTGTGTGATACTGTTTGCTGAGCTGTGTATCTCATTTTTTGGATACTTGCAGTCTGAGCAGTGGGTGCAGGTATCCGGCTGATGGGATCGGTGAAGAAATACCACAATCTCCCATTTATTTCAAAGTTGCAGAACTTTTCATTACACTATTTCTATAAAATGTGATGAATCCTTCTTCAATATGTGGCCAGTGGGATTTGTTATGCATGAAGTGGACCTCTGTCTCCCACCAGGCAGCCCCCTGCGATTCCCCTTTAAGACCTCCAGATATGTGGACATTTCAGGGACAATGCACCTTGTTATTTCCTAGATACAAAAATAAATAACTAAATAAATGGAGGAAAAAAAGGATAAAACAAATCTGTCTCAGGAAAATAAAGGACATTTGGTCACAAAACAGTGAAGTCTGTGCAGTAATGGTGAAGAACGAGCAATCTGGAAGACAAAAACGTGAAGTGCGGAATACGCAGGGAATGACGTTACACGCCGCCGCCGCCATGCTTTCTTCCAATATTTCTGTGACATTGGAATATGGACAGACAAGGCGAGAGGGAAATTGTTATCTGTCTTCAGCTGCTGTTTGCCAACTTAGATGATGCCCAAAATGAAAACAACCCAAGGAAGCAGATTGTGTGAAAATATGGGGGAGCACATGGAGCAGGGACACGAGGAGCACGGGAAGCGCGTGGAGCAGGGACGCAGGGCCACGAGGAGTGTGTGTAGCAGGGATACAAGGGGCAGGGACACAGGGAGCAGGGACACGAGCAGCAGGGATGCAGGGACACAAGGAGCGCATGGAGCAGGGACACGAGCAGCAGGGACGCAGGGACACGAGGAGCAGGGACGCAGGGACACGAGGAGTGCGTGGAGCAGGGACACAAGGAGCAGGGACACAGGGAGCAGGGACACAGGGAGCACATGGAGCAGGGACACAAGCAGCAGGGATGCAGGGACACAAGGAGCACATGGAGCAGGGACATGAGCAGCAGGGACGCAGGGACACGAGGAGCAGGGACACGAGGAGCAGGGACGCAGGGACACGAGGAGCACAAGGAGCAGGGACACGAGGAGTGCGTGGAGCAGGGACACAAGGAACAGGGACACAGGGAGCAGGGACACAGGGAGCAGGGACACAGGGAGCAGGGACACAGGGAGCACATGGAGCAGGGACACAAGCAACAGGGATGCAGGGACACAAGCAGCAGGGATTCAGGGACACAAGGAGCACATGGAGCAGGGACACGAGCAGCAGGGATGCAGGGACACGAGGAGCAGGGACGCAGGGACACGAGGAGCATAAGGAGCAGGGACGCAGGGACACGAGGAGTGCGTGGAGCAGGGACACAAGGAGCACATGGAGCAGGGACACGAGCAGCAGGGATGCAGGGACACAAGCAGCAGGGATGCAGGGACACAAGGAGCACATGGAGCAGGGACACGAGCAGCAGGGACGCAGGGACACGAGCAGCAGGGATGCAGGGACAAGAGGAGCACATGGAGCAGGGCACGAGGAGCAGGGACGCAGGGACACGAGGAGCACAAGGAGCAGGGACACGAGGAGTGCGTGGAGCAGGGACACAAGGAGCAGGGACACAGGGAGCAGGGACACAGGGAGCACATGGAGCAGGGACACAAGCAACAGGGATGCAGGGACACAAGCAGCAGGGATTCAGGGACACAAGGAGCACATGGAGCAGGGACACGAGCAGCAGGGATGCAGGGACACGAGGAGCAGGGACGCAGGGACACGAGGAGCACATGGAGCAGGGACACAAGGAGCAGGGACACAAGGAATGCGTGGAGCAGGGACACAAGGAGCAGGGACGCAGGGAGACGAGGAGTGCGTGGAGCAGGGACAAGGGGAGCGCTTATAATAGAGACACGGGGAGGACGTGGAGCAGGGACACAGGGAGCGCGTGGAGCAGGGACACAGGGAGATGGAGATGGGTCACGAGGGGCACATGAAGGATAAGGACGCTGACACTTGGGGTGCAGCATAATGGGGCTGACACTTGGGGTACAGGATAATGAGTCACTTTCCCCTTTGTAATAGACATAAGCAAAAAAAAAAAAGAGCACATATAGAGTGAGGAAGTACTGGTAACAAAGGAGATCCACATAACTTAGGAGTGCTCACCTTGAGAGGTTGTGCCAGACGAGCACATCTCCACTAATTGATAAAACACGATGCAGCCCGTCTTGCATCCACAGCTGAGCTTGTCACAGAACAAAACCAAGTGGTAACTATAATGCATCCAAGTGTCGGTTGGGTAATTCCCAACTAAACTCCAAAATAGACCTGGTGCAAAGTGAGTGTTATAACTGCTAAAGCATATTCACACGGGCAACGTACAAACCAGAGGGACAAATACCTGAACCTAACAGATCCCTGTTCAGACTAGGAAAAGCTCTCCTCTGACCTTGGTCTGTCCCTGCCTGACCGTGGAGGTTGGCACCCCAAGACAATTCAATGGCGCCCACACTTGACGTGCACCCTGAATGTTCTTAGCAGCTACTAGTATCACTAAAGTAGCAGTTCCCTAAGGGATATAGGATCGCACACAAAGCAACTGTAACCAACAAACTGCAAAAAATAGAACGAATCGAACAAAGTCTATCACCAGCACGAAACACCAGCAGGAGAAGGTATTTAAAGCTGCACCCGAAAGGTGATAGGACAGACAAACAGAGTGAATGAAAAACACCTGTTACCCAAAACCGACAGGAATAAAGATAACAGAACTAAAGCACACAAAGAAAAGATGAATCTGCTGTGGCTCAGAGGGAAGAAACGCCGACCACAGAATCAAGGATTCGAATCCAGACACATGACAGTGACTAAAAACGTCTTCATTCAAAATCTCAGTGCACAACTCATTTCTGCCGCTTGGTGAAGGGGTCCTTGAGCTCAAAAACACATTGGGCACTGAGATTTTAAATCAAGAAGTTTTTTTATAACTTTGCACCAGGTCTGTTTTGGATTTAAGTTGGGAATTACCCCACAAACGCTTTAGATATATTTCCCCTTCACAAGGCTTTTGCCGTCACACTGCATCGGCTTCGCTGCTGGTAGATGACAGATCAGCATATGAGGCATGAGGCGCTGCATGTATGAGATACATGGTGACAGGCGCCTCGTGCCTCACACTCCACCACTGCTGATCCATGCACCCACTGCGGAGCCTCATACTATATCAGCTCATTCATATTAATAATCTGCTTAGCCAGAGAGACAATTTCATCAGCAGAGGATCAGGGCCGGCTCCACGACACGCCATATAGCAGACTGCGCCTCACACGGGACACAGACTTCTATATCATTTATCAGAGGCCGTCCTGCTCCAACCTTTACAGCTCAAGATATAGTGTCATACAGAACCTAAATGACATCTCTGGGCAGAGCCCAATTATCAGTATCACACTGTCCCCGAATATTACTGTGACTAAATATTAGCATTACACAGCGCCTAAATAATAGCGCCACACAGCACCTAAATATTACTGCAATACAATCCCAAAATATTAGTATCATGCAGTGCCGAGATATTAATATTGCCCAGTGTACACACAGTGCAACAATGAAATTATAACACCTGGAAGAAAATGTCGTGGAAAGAAGGAAATGCCAGGATGGAGACATCACTCATCTGCAAATGATGAAAAATGGAAACTAAATTATCACAACCTCTGGATTCTCCGGCCTCGGCTGCTGTCAATGGTCGTTTGAGGAAGGTTCTGCCACTGAAATCATTAGGATTCGCTTCCGGCAGCTCCTGTGTAATAACCGACCAATGACGTCCCTGATGTGCTGGATGAAGACAAGTCTGGAGATGCTGCCGCCGTGGGAGACAAGTCTGGAGATGCTGCAGCTGTGGGAGACAAGTCTGGAGATGCTGCAGCCGTGGGAGACAAGTCTGGAGATGCTGCAGCTGTGGGAGACAAGTCTGGAGATGCTGCCGCCGTGGGAGACAAGTCTGGAGATGCTGCAGCCGTGGGAGACAAGTCTGGAGATGCTGCAGCTGTGGGAGACAAGTCTGGAGATGCTGCAGCCGTGGGAGACAAGTTTGGAGATGCTGCAGCCGTGGGAGACAAGTCTGGAGATGCTGCCACCGCGGGAAGACAAGTCCGGAGATGCTGCCACCGCGGGAAGACAAGTCCGGAGATGCTGCCACCGCGGGAAGACAAATCCGGAGATGCTGCCACCGCGGGAAGACAAGTTCGGAGACATGTGAGGACCATGCGGCCTGTGAGTGTCATGTGAAAAACGTCTCCTGGGACACTGGAGAAATGGCCACATTGCTGATTCCACTGCCAAATCATGGTAACGCCGAGCTGTTATTGCACCTGGATTCTGGCCAGCATGTTGTCTTGCTTTGCACCATGATAACCTTGGAGAGCAGTGGTTTGAGGTTATGAAGAGGTCTCAACGAGGGAACATCACACCAGTCCTACTCCGGAGACCTGCCAGCAGCGGATCTTGATGATTTGTGGTCCCAAGTGCATTCAGTGGCAGAACCTTCCCCAGACGACCATTAATGACCTCAGTGATAGCAGCCGAGGCCGCAGGTGCTTGGATTTCTGCACGAGGTTCAGACTCCGGAATGGAGAAATCCAGATAGTGTGGAAATGTTGTTTCCATGTGTTCATCATTCTCAGATCAGTGACGTCGACATCATTCACTTTTTCTTCTCAGTTGAGGAATTTCAATCATATTATGCCAAATATTACTATCACATAGTGCACAAATATCAGTGTTACGCAGTGCCTAATAACAGTGGCATGCACTAACCAAACGAGGATCATACAGTGCGGAATTCTTAGTATCGTACATCGCCTACAGAATACCGCCATATAGATCCCAAACCGTGCACAAACGTACCTATCATACAGTGAGCACGTTAGGGTCATACAGGGCTAATATCAGCGCCTTATACAAGACCCAAATAGCGGGTACACATATGAAATACTCGGTCCACATCATCCAAATAATAGCATTACCATGCTGAAGTGACCCTGCCGAAATCTGAGCGTCACAAAGTACAGACTCACCAGTTCTGCTGATCCAGGGCAGCCGGACGGTAGAATCTGTGATCGGGTCCTGCTCAATATTCCATGTGCCGCCTCCGCTGACAGTTCAGACCTAGAAATTACATTATAAAGTTATAAAATCAAAAGGTGAGCAAAAAATGCCCAAATTCTAAAATGTGAAAAGGTCACGGTGAGTTTTTCATCCCACACCCTGCACAGTGTCAGGTGCAGGGCCGGTTACAAGAAGCGCTGATACAATGTAACGAGCCCTGTGCTGTGTCAGGTGAACAGAATCAGGACAAGATTTTATCCTCCATTCATCGACAGCAAGCACAGATAGTAAAGACTGGTAAAGAGTCAAGACGCAAAGTCTACTAGAAAGTGCAGAACTTTCCGTTATATAATAATGTAATAAATTGTAGAAACCGGAGAAATTCTGGAGAAACACTAAATACTTTGTGCTGCAAATCCCCATCATTGTCTCCATCTCTGCTGGCGGAGAATAGAATTCTTATTCACACACAGAGGCCTCAATCTGATCAGGCCCAGGTGACAGAGCTGCAGAGCTCGTTACAGTGTGTCAGGCCTGAAGTGTTACCGCTGCAGGGATCTCTGGCTAATTGCTGCTGCCGGAGGGAATGTCATTGCCCTGGGTTATAAAGGAAGAACATTACAATTAGTGGCAGCTACAACTCCCATCAGGTCCCGGGAGTATTCCCTCCGCTGCCCCAATCCAAACATACAGAATTACCCCCTTATCACAACTCAGGAGATAGATAATAGATAGATAATAGATAGATAATAGATAGATAATGGAGAGCTGACACCCCCAGTAGAGGATACGTTCCTCGGTATATTCATAGCTATGTCTGCAGGAGGAGCCCCGGGCTCCGGCAGGAGAGCTGCGGATGGTGCGGCAGATGGCACCGGCAGCCCCTCCTCACCTGCAATCAGCGGATACGGATCCCCGTCCTCCTCCCTAGTGTGTGCGGGTAATGGAGAGGGCAGCGGATGAGCCGGACCGGGCATGAACATTCAACGTCAGAGACAGAGAGACCTGGTGATGAGCGAGAAAATCCCTCCTCTCACAGCACAGGATGAAGGAGGAGAGGTGAGGATACAGAGGATGGAGGAGGAGAGGTGAGGATACAGAGGAGGGCACAGGAGGAGAGGTGAGGATACAGAGGAGGGCACAGGAAGAAAGGTGAGGATACAGAGGAGGGCACAGGAGGAGAGGTGGGGATACAGAGGATGGAGGAGGAGAGGTGAGGATAGAGAGGATGGAGGAGGAGAGGTGAGGATACAGAGGAGGGCACAGGAGGAGAGGTGAGGATACAGAGGAGGGCACAGGAGGAGAGGTGAGGATACAGAGGAGGGCACAGGAAGAAAGGTGAGGATACAGAGGAGGGCACAGGAGGAGAGGTGGGGATACAGAGGATGGAGGAGGAGAGGTGAGGATAGAGAGGATGGAGGAGGAGAGGTGAGGATACAGAGGATGGCACAGGAGGAGAGGTAAGGATACAAAGGAGGGCACAGGAGGAGAGGTGAGGATACAGAGGAGAGCACAGGAGGAGAGGTGAGGATACAGAGGAGGGCACAGGAGGAGAGGTGAGGATACAGAGGAGGGCACAGGAGGAGAGGTGAGGATAGAGAGGAGAGTACACAGGAAGAGAGGTGAGGATACAGAGGAGAGCACAGGAGGAAGTGAGGATACAGAGGAGGGCACAGGAGGAGAGGTGAGGATACAGAAGAAGGCACAGGAGGAAAGGTAAGGATACTAAGGAGGGCAAAGGAGGAAAGGTGAGGATACAGAGGAGGGCACAGCAGAAGAGGTGAGGATACACAGGAGGGCATAGGAGGAGAGGTAAGGATACAAAGGAGGGCACAGGAGGAGAGGTGAGGATACAGAGGACGGCACAGAAGGAGAGGTGATACAGAGGAGGGCACAGGGGGAGAGATGAGGTTACAGAGGGGGGCACAGGAGGAGAGGCGAGGATATAGAGGAGGGCACAAGAAGACAGGTGAGGATACAGAGGAGGGCACAGGAGGAGAGGTGAGGATATATATAGAGGAGAGCACAGTAAAATGGGTGAGGATACAGAGGAGGGCACAGGGGGAGAGGTGAGGAGATAGAGGAGGGCACAGGAAGACAGGTGAGGATACAGAGGAGGGCACAGGAGAAGAGGTGAGGATATAGAGGAGGGCACAGGAAGACAGGTGAGGAAACAGAGGAGGGCACAGGAGGAGAGGTGAGGATACAGAGGAGGGCACGGGAAGACAGGTGAGGATAAAGAGGAGGGCACAGGAGAAGAGGTGAGGATATAGAGGAGGGCACAGGAAGACAGGTGAGGATACAGAGGAGTGCACAGGAGGAGAGGTTAGGATACAAAGGAGAGCACAGGAGAAGAGGTGAGGATATAGAGGAGGGCACAGGAGGAGAGGTGAGGATAAAAAGGAGAGCACAGGAGAAGAGGTGAGGATATAGAGTAGGGCACAGGAGGAATGGTGAGGATGCAGAGGAAGGCACAGGAGGAGAGGTAAGGATACTAAGGAGGGAAAAGGAGGAAAGGTGAGGATACAGAGGAGGGCACAGCAGAAGAGGTGAGGATACAGAGGAGGGCACAGGAGGAGTGGTAAGGATACAAAGGAGGGCACAGGAGGAGAGGTGAGGATACAGAAGAGAGTACACAGGAGGAGAGGTGAGGATACAGAGGAGGGCACAGGAGGAGAGGTGAGGATACAGAGGAGGGCACAGGAGGAGAGATGAGGTTACAGAAGGGGGCACAGGAGGAGAGGCGAGGATATAGAGGAGGGCACAAGAAGACAGGTGAGAATACAAAGGAGGGCAGAGGAGGAGAGGTGAGGATATATAAAGAGGAGGGCACAGTAAAATGGGTGAGGATACAGAGGAGGGCACAGGAGGAGCGGTGAGGATATAGAGGAAGGCACAGGAAGACAGGTGAGGATACAGAGGAGGGCACAGGAGAAGAGGAGAAAATATAGAGGAGGACACAGGAAGACAGGTGAGGATACAGAGGAGGGCAGAGGAGGAGAGGTGAGGATATAGAGGAGGGCACAGGAAGACAGGTGAGGATACAGAGGAGGGCACAGGAGGAGAGGTGAGGATACAGAGGAGGGCGCAGGAAGACAGGTGAGGATACAGAGGAGTGCACAGGAGAAGAGGTGAGGATATAGAGGAGGGCACAGGAGGAGAGGTGAGAATAGAAAGGAGGGCACAGGAGAAGAGGTGAGGTTATAGAGTAGGGCACAGGAGGAAAGGTGAGGATGCAGAGAAGGGCACAGGAGGAGAGGTGAGGATACAGAAGAGGGAACAGGTGGAGAGGTGAGGGTACAGGGGAGGGCACAGAAGGAGAGGTGAGGATGCAGAGGAGGGCACCGGAGGAGAGATGAGGATAAAGAGGAGGGCACCGGAGGAGAGGTGAGGATATAGAGGAGTGCACCGGAGGAGAGGTGAGGATACAGAGGAGGGCAAAGCAGAAGTGGTGAGGACACAGAGGAGATCAAAGGGGGAGAGGTGAGGATAAAGAGGAAGGCACAGAAGGAGAGGTGAGGATACAAATTAGAGAACACAGGAAGAGAGGTGAGGATACACAGTAGAGCACAGGAGGAGGTGAGGATACAGAGGAGGGCACAAGAGGAGAGGTGAGGATACAGAGGAGGGCACAGGAGGAGAGCTGAGGATACAGAGGAGAGTACACAGGAAGAGAGGTGAGGATACAGAGGAGGGCACAGGAGGAGGTGAGGATACAGAGGAGGGCACAGGAGGAGAAGTGAGGATACAGAGGAAGGCACAGGAGTAGAGGTAAGGATACAAAGGAGGGCAAAGGAGGAGAGGTGAGGGTACAGAGGAGGGCACAGCAGAAGAGGTGAGGATACAGAGGAGGGCACAGGAGGAGACGTGAGGATACAGAGGAAGGCACAGGAGGAGAGGTAAGGATACAAAGGAGGGCAAAGGAGGAGAGGTGAGGATACAGAGGAGGGCACAGGAAGAGAGGTAAGGATACAAAGGAGGGCACAGGAGGAGAGGTGAGGATACAGAGGAGAGTACACAGGAGGAGAGGTGAGGATACAGAGGAGGGCACAGGCGGAGAGGTGAGGGTACAGAGGAGGGCACAGGAGGAGGTGAGGATACAGAGGAGGGCACAGGAGGAGAGGTGAGTATACAGAGGAGGGCACAGGAGGAGAGGTGAGTATACAGAGGAGGGCACAGGAGGAGAGGTGAGGATACAGAGGAGTGCACAGGAGAAGAGTTGAGGATACAGAGGAGGGCACAGGAGGAGGTGAGGATACAGAGGAGGGCACAAGAGGAGAAAGGTGAGGATACAGAGGAGGGCACAGGAAGAAAGGTGAGGATACAGAGGAGGGCAAAGGAGGAGGTGAGGATACAGAGGAGGGCACAGGAGGAGAGGTGAGGATACAGAGGAGCGCACAGGAGGACAGGGGAGGATACAGAGGAGGGCACAGGAGGAGGTGAAGATACAGAGGAGGGCACAAGAGGAGAGGTGAGGATACAGAGGAGGGCACAGGAGGAGGTGAGGATACAGAGGAGGGCACAGGAGGAGGTGAGGATACAGAGGAGGGCACAGGAGGAGGTGAGGATACAGAGAAGGGCACAGGAGGAGGTGAGGATACAGATGAGGGCACAGGAGGAGGTGAGGATACAGAGGAGGGCACAGGAGGAGGTGAGGATACAGAGAAGGGCACAGGAGGAGGTGAGGATACAGAGGAGGGCACAGGAAGAGGTGAGGATACAGAGGAGGGCACAGGAGGAGGTGAGGATATAGAGGAGGGCACAGGAGGAGAGGTGAGGATACAGAGGAGGGCACAGGAGGAGAGATGAGGATAAAGAGGAGGGCACCGGAGGAGAGGTGAGTTTATAGAGGAGGGCACCGGAGGAGAGGTGAGGATACAGAGGAGGGCAAAGCAGAAGAGGTGAGGATACAGAGGAGGGCACAGGAGGAGGTAAGGACACAGAGGAGGTCAAAGTGGGAGAGGTGAGAATACAGAGGAAGGCACAGGAGGAGAGGTGAGGATGCAGAGGAGGGCACAGGAGGAGAGGTGAGGATACAAAGGAGGGCAAAGGAGGAGACGTGAGGATACAGAGGAAGGCACAGGAGGAGAGGTAGGGATACTAAGGAGGGCAAAGGAGCAGAGGTGAGGATATAGAGGAGGGCACAGGAAGACAGGTGAGGATACAGAGGAGGGCACAGGAGGAGAGGTGAGGATATAAAGGAGGGCACAGGAAAACAGATGAGGATACAGAGGAGGGTACAGGAGGAGAGGTGAGGATACAGAGGAAGGCACTGGAGGAGAGGTGAGAATACAGAGGAAGGCACAGGAGGAGAGTTAAGGATACTAAGGAGGGCAAAGGAGGAGAGGTGAGGGTACAGAGGAGGGCACAGCAGAAGAGCTGAGGATACAGAGGAGGGCACAGGAGGCGAGGTAAGGATACAGAGGAGAGTACACAGGAGGAGAGGTGAGGATACAGAGGAGAGTACACAGGAGGAGAGGTGAGGATACAGAGGAGGGCACAGGAGGAGAGGTGACGGTACAGAGGAGGGCACAGCAGAAGAGGTGAGGATACAAAGGAGGGCACAGGAGAAGAGGTGTGGATACAGAGGAGGGCACAGGAGGAGAGGTGAGGATACTGAGGACAACACAGGAGGAGAGGTGAGGATACAGAGGAGGGCAAAGGAGGAGAAATGAGGAAACAGAGGAGGGCACAGGAGGAGAGGCGAGGATATAGAGGAGGGCACAGGAAGACAGGTGAGGATACAGAGGAGGGCACAGGAGGAGAGGTGAGGATATTCAGGAGGGCACAGGAAAACAGGTGAGGATACAGAGGAGGGTACAGGAGGAGAGGTGAGGATACAGAGGAGGGCACAGGAAGACAGGTGAGGATACAGAGGAGGGCACAGGAGAAGAGGTGAGGATATAGAGGAATTCACAGGAAGAAAGGTGAGGATACAGAGGTGGGCACAGGAGGAGAGGTGAGGATATAGAGGAGGGCACAGGAAGACAGGTGAAGATACAGAGGAGGGCACAGGAGAAGACATGAGGATATAGAGGAGGGCACAGGAGGAGAGGTGAGGATACAGAGGAGGGCACAGGAGAAGAGGTGAGGATATAGAGTAGGGAACAGGAGGAGAGGTGAGGATACAGAGGAGGGCACAGGAGGAGAGGTGAGGATACAGAGGAGGGCACAGGAGGAGAGGTGAGGATACAGAGGAGGGCACAGGAGGAGAGGTGAGGATACAGAGGAGGGCACAGGAGAAGAGGTGAGGATACAGAGGAGGGCACAGGAGGAGAGGTGAGGATGCAGAGGAGGGCACCGGAGGAGAGATGACGATAGAGAGGAGGGCACCAGAGGAGAGGTGAGGATATAGAGGACGGCACCGGAGGAGAGGTGAGGATAGAGAGGAGGGCACAGCAGAAGAGGTGAGGATACAGAGGAGGGCACAGGAGAAGAGGTGAGGATACAGAGGACGGCACAGGAGGAGAGGTGAGGATACAGAGGAAGGCAAAGGAGAAGAGATGAGGAAACAGAGGAGGGCACAGGAGGAGAGGTGAGGATATACAGGAGGGCACAGTAAAACAGGTGAGGATACAGAGGAGGGTAAAGGAGGAGTGGTGAGGATATAGGGGAGGGCACAGGAATACAGGTGAGGATACAGAGGAGGACACAGGTGAAGAGGTGAGGATATAGAGGAATTCACAGGAAGACAGGTGAGGATACAGAGGAGGGCACAGGAGAAGACATGAGGATATAGAGGAGGGCACAGGAGGAGAGGTGAGGATACAGAGCAGGGCACAGGAGAAGAGGTGAGGATATAGAGTAGGGAACAGGAGGAGAGGTGAGGATGCAGAGAAGGGCACAGGAGGACAGGTGAGGATACACAAGAGGGAACAGGTGGAGAGGTGAGAATACAGAGGATGGCACAGGAAGAGAGGTGAGGATAGAGAAGAGGGCACAGCAGAAGAGGTGAGGATACAGAGGAGGGCACAGGAGGAAAGGTGAGGATACAGAGGAGGGCACAGGAGGAGAGGTGAGGATGCAGAGGAGGGCACCGGAGGAGAGGTGAGGATATAGAGGAGGGCAGGAAGACAGGTGAGGATACAGAGGATGGCACAGGAGAAGAGGTGAGGATATAGAGGAGGGCACAGGAGAAGAGGTGAGGATGCTGAGAAGGGCCTAAGAAGAGAGGTGAGGATACAGAAGAGGGAACAGCTGGAGAGGTGAGGGTACAGAGGAGGGCACAGGAGGAGAGGTGAGGATACAGAGGAGGGCACAGAAGGAGAGGTGAGGATATAGAGGAGGGAACAGGAAAACAGGTGAGGATACAGAGGTAGGCACAGGAGAAGAGGTGAGGATAAAGAGGAGGACACAGGAAGATCGGTGAGGATACAGAGGAGGGCACAGGAGGAGAGGTGAGGATATAGAGGAGGGCAGGAAGACAGGTGAGGATACAGAGGATGGCACAGGAGAAGAGGTGAGGATATAGAGGAGGGCACAGAAGAAGAGGTGAGTATGCCGAGAAGGGCACAAGAGGAGAGGTAAGGATACAGAAGAGGGAACAGCTAGAGAGGTGAGGGTACAGAGGAGGGCACAGGAGGAGAGGTGAGGATACAGAGGAGGGCACAGGAGGAGAGGTGAGGATACAGAGGAGAGCACAGGAGGAGAGGTGAGGATATAGAGAAGGCCCCGGAGGAAAGGTGAGGATACCGAGGAGGGCACAGGAGGAGAGGTGAGGATACAGAGGAGAGTACACAGGAGGAGAGGTGAGGATAGCACAGGAGGAGAGGTGAGGATACAGAGGAGGGCACAGGAGGAGGAGAGTATACAGAGGAGGGCACAGGAGGAGAGGTGAGGATACAGAGGAGGGCACATGAGGAGAGGTGAGGATACAGAGGAGAGTACACAGGAGGAGAGGTGAGGATACAGAGGAGGGCACAGGAGGCGATGAAGATATAGTGGAGGGCACAGGAGGATGTGAGGATACAGAGAAGGGCAAAGAAGATGTGAGAATACAGAGGAGAGTACACAGGAGGAGAGGTGAGGATATAGAGGAGGGCACAGCAGAAGAGGTGAGACTACAGAGGAGGGCACAGAAGGAGAGGTAAGGATAAAGAGGAGGGCAATGGAGGAGAGGTGAGGATACAGGGGATGGAAGACGAGAGGTGAGGATATAGAGGAGGGCAGAGCAGAAAAGGTGAGGATACAGAGGAGGGCACAGGAGGAGAGGTGAGGATACAGAGGAGGGCACAGAAGGAGATGTGAGGATACAGAGGAGAGTACACAGGAGGAAAGGTGAGGACACAGAGGAGGGCACAGGAGGAGGGGTAAGGATACAGAGGAGGGAACAGGAGCAGATGTGAGGATACAGAGGAGAGTACACAGGAGGAAAGGTGAGGATACAGAGTAGGGCACAGGAGGAGGTAAGGATACAGAGTAGGGCACAGGAGGAGGTGAGGAAAGAGAGAAGGGCACAGGAGGAGATGTGAGGATACAGAGGAGGGCACAGGAGAAGAGTTGAGGATATAGAGGAGGACACAATAGGACAGGTGAGGATACAGAAGAGGGCACAGTAGGAGAGGTGAGGATACAGAGGAGGGCACAGGAGGAGAGGTGAGGATATAGAGTAGGACAGATGAGGAGAGGTGAGGATACAGAGGAGGGCACAGTAGCAGAGGTGAGGATACAGAGGATGACACAGAAGAGGAGGTGAGGATACAGAGGAGGGCACAGGAGGAGAGGTGAGGATACAGAGGAGGGCACAGGAGAAGAGGTGAGGATACAGAGGAGGGCACAGGAGGACAGGTGAGGATACAGAGGAGGGCACAGGAGAAGAGGTGAGGAGACAGAGGAGGGCACAGGAGGACAGGTGAGGATACAGAGGAGGGCACAGGAGAAGAGGTGAGGATACAGAGGAGGGCACAGGAGGACAGGTGAGGATACAGAGGAGGGCACAGTAGCAGAGGTGAGGATACAGAGGACGACACAGAAGAGGAGGTGAGGATACAGAAGAGGGCACATGAGGAGAGGTGAGGATACAGAGGAGGGCACAGGAGAAGAGGTGAGGATACAGAGGAGGGCACAGGAGGACAGGTGAGGATACAGAGGAGGGCACAGGAGGAGAGGTGAGGATACAGAGGAGGGCACAGGAGGAGATGTGAGGATACAGAGTAGGACAGATGAGGAGAGGTGAGGATACAGAGGAGGGCACAGTAGCAGAGGTGAGGATACAGAGGACGGCACAGAAGAGGAGGTGAGGATACAGAGGAGGGCACAGGAGGAGAGATGAGCATACAAAGGAGGGCACAGGAGAAGAGGTGAGGATACAGAGGAGGGCACAGGAGGACAGGTGAGGATACAGAGGAGGGCACAGAAGGAGAGGTGAGGATATAGAGGAGGGCACAGGAGGAGAGGTGAGGATACACAGAGGAGGGCACAAGAGGAGAGGTGAGGACGCAGAGAAGGGCACAGGAGGAGAGGTGAGGATACAGAAGAGGGAACAGGTGGAGACGTGAGAATACAGAGGAAGGCACAGGCGGAGAGGTGAGGATACAGAGGATGGAGGAGGGGAGGTGAGGATACAGAGGAGGGCACAGGAGGGGAGTTGAGGATACAGAGGATGGAGTTGGAGAGATGAGGATACAGAGGATGGAGGTGGAGAGGTGAGGATACAGAGAATGGCACAGGAGTAGAGGTGAGGATACAGAGGAGGGCACAGGAGTAGAGGTGAGGATACAGAGGAGAGAACACAGGAGGAGAGGTGAGGATACAGAGGAGGGCACAGTAGGAGAGGTGAGGATAGAGAGGAGGGCAAAGGAGGAGACATGATGATATTGAGGATGGAGGAGGAGAGGTGAGGGTACAGAGGAGAGCAGAGGAGGAGAGGTGAGGATACAGAGGAGGGCACAGGAAGAGAGGTATGGATACACAGGAGGGCACAGGAGGAGAGATGACTATATAGAGGAGATCACAGCAGAAGAGGTGAGGGTACAGAGGAGGGCAGGAGGACAGGTGAAGATACACAGAGGAGGGCACAAGAGTAGAGGTGAGGATGCAGAGAAGGGCACAGATGGAGAGGTGAGGATACTGAAGAGGGAACAGGTGGAGAGGTGAGGATACAGAGGGATGCACAGGTGGAGAGGTGAGGATACAGAGGATGGAGGAGGAGAGGTGAGGATACAGAGGAGGGCACAGGAGGGGAGTTGAAGATACAGAGGATGGAGTGGGAGAGATAAGGTTGTAGGAGAAGAGGTGAGCATACAGATGAGGGCACAGGAGGAGGTGAGGATACAGAGGAGGGCACAGGAGGAGAGGTGAGGATACAGAGGAGAGAACACAGGAGGAGAGGTGAGGATACAAAGGAGGGCACAAGAGGAGAGGTGAGGATACTGAGGAGGGCACATTAGGAGAGGTGAGGATACAGAGGAGGGCAAAGGAGGAGACGTGATGATACAGAGGATGGTGGAGGAGAGGTGAGGATACAGAGGATGGAGGAGTAGAGGTGAGGATAGAGACGAGGGCACAGGAGGAGAGGTGAGGGTACAGAGGAGAGCAGAGGAGGAGAGGTGAGGGTACAGAGGAGGAGATGTGAGGATACAGAGGAGGGCACAGGAAGAGAGGTGAGGATACAGAGGAGGGCACAGGAGGAGAGGTGTGGATATAGAGGAGGACACAGCAGAAGAGGTGAGGGTATAGAGGAGGGCACAGGAGGACAGGTGAGGATACAGAGGAGGGCACAGGAGGAGAGGTGAGGATATAGAGGAGGGCACAGGGGGAGAGGTGAGGATACAGAGGATGGAGGAGGAGAGGTGAGGATACAGAGGAGGGCACAGGAGGGGAGTTGAGGATACAGAGGATGGAGTGGGAAAGATGAGGATACAGAGGATGGAAGAGTAGAGGTGAGGATACAGAGGAGGGCACAGGAGGAGAGGTGAGGATACAGAGGAGGGCACAGGAGGAGAGGTGAGGATACAGAAGAGAGAACACAGGAGGAGAGGTGAGGATACAAAGGAGGGCACAGGAGGAGAGGTGAGGATACAGAGGAGGGCACAGGAGGAGAGGTGAGGATACAGAAGAGGGCAAAGGAGGTAACGTGATGATACAGAGGATGGAGGAGGAGAGGTGAGGATACAGAGGATGGAGGAGCAGAGGTGAGGATAGAGAGGAGGGCACAGGAGGAGAGGTGAGGGTACAGAGGAGAGCAGAGGAGGAGAGGTGAGGATACAGAGGAGGGCACAGGAAGAGAGGTGAGGATACAGAGGAGGGCAAAGGAGGAGAGGTGAGGATACAGAGGAGAATACAGGAGGAGAGGTGAGGATACAGAGGAGGGCACAGGAGGAGAGGTGAGGATACAGAGGAGAATAAGGGAGGAGAGGTGAGGATACAGATGAGAATACAGGAGGAGAGGTGAGGATACAGAAGAGAATACAGGAGGAGAGGTGAGGATACAGAGGAATTCACAAAAGAGGAGAAGTGAGGATAAAGAGGAGAATACACAGGAGAATACTGACACTGATGATGGAGACAACAGGCGGTCACTAGATACTGATGATGAAAGCGACAGGCGGTCACCAGATACTGATGATGGAGGTGACGGGTGGTAACTAGACACTGATGATAGAGGTGACGGGAGATCACCAGAGACTGATGATGGAGGTGACGGGTGGTCACCAGATACTGATGATGGAGGTGATGGGTGGTAACTAGACACTGATGATAGAGGTGACGGGAGATCACCAGAGACTGATGATGGAGGTGACGGGCGGTCACCAGATACTGATGATGGAGGCGACAGGCGGTCACCAGATACTAATGATGGAGGTGACGGGTGGTCACCAGAGACTGATGATGGAGGTGACGGGTGGTCACCAGAGACTGATGATGGAGGTGACGGGCGGTCACCAGAGACTGATGATGGAGGTGATGGGTGGTCACTAGATACTGATGATGGAGGCGACGGGAGGTCACTAGATACTGATGATGGAGGTGACGGGCGGTCACCAGATACTGATGATGGAGAAGACGGGAGGCCACCAGATACTGATCATAGAATCATAGAATGGTAGAGTTGGAAGGGACCTCCTGGGTCATCTGGTCCAACCCCCTGCTCAAAGCAGGATTCACTAGATCATCTCAGACAGATGTCTGTCCAGCCTCTGTTTGAAGACGTCAATTGAAGGGGAACTCACCACCTCTCGTGGCAGCCTGTTCCACTCATTAATCACCCTAACTGTCAAAAAGTTTTTTCTAATATCTAATCTGTGTCTCCTCCCATTTAGTTTCATCCCATTGCTTCTAGTCTTTCCTTGTGCAAATGAGAATAAAGATGATCCTTCTACAATGTGACAGCCCTTGACATATTTGTAGACAGCTATTAAGTCTCCTCTCAGTCTTCTTTTTTGCAAGCTAAACATTCCCAAATCCTGCAACCGTTCCTCATAGGACATGGTTTGCAGACCAGTCACCATTCTGGTCGCTCTTCTCTGAACTTGCTCCAGTTTGTCTATGTCTTTTTTAAAATGTGGTGCCCAAAACTCTACACAGTACTCCAGATGAGGTCTGACCAAAGAGGAGTAAAGACCGATAATGACTTCACGTGATCTAGACTGTATGCTTCTGTTAATACATCCCAGAATTGTATTTGCCTTTTTTGCTGCTGCATCACACTGTTGACTCATGTTCAGTCTATGATCTATTAGTATACCTAAGTCTTTTTCACATGTACTGTTGCTTAGCTCTATTCCTCCCATTCTGTATATGCTTTTTTCATTTTTATTGCCCAGATGTAGTACTTTGCATTTTTCCCTGTTAAAAACCATTCTGTTGGTTGCTGCCCACTGCTCCAGTTTATTTAGGTCTTTTTGAATCCTCTCTCTCTCTTCTCTAGTATTAGCTATCCCTCCTAGCTTTGTGTCATCAGCAAATTTAATCAGTTTACCCTCAATTCCTTCATCTAAATCATTGATAAAGATGTTGAACAATACAGGTCCCAGGACGGAGCCCTGTGGTACCCCACTTGAGACATTCATCCAGCTGGATGTGAAGCCATTTACAACCACCCTTTGAGTCCGATCACTAAGCCAGTTATGAATCCACCTAACAGTTGCCTGGTCCATTGCATACTTGGTCATTTTTTCAATAAGGATGGTGTAAGATACTTTGTCAAATGCTTTGCTGAAGTCAAGATATACTATATCTACAGCATTTCCCTGATCCACCCAGTCAGTGATTCTGTCATAGAAGGAAATTAAGTTAGTCTGACATGACTTGTTAGTTACAAACCCATGCTGACTCTGGTTAATCACTTAATTCTTATCCATGTACTTACATACATGTTGTTTAATAATTTGTTCAAATATCTTTCCTGGTATAGAAGTCAGACTCACCGGCCTATAGTTCCCTGGGTCCACCTTCTTCCCCTTTTTGAAGATAGGAACAACATTTGCTCTTCTCCAGTCTTCTGGGACTTCTCCTGTTCTCCAAGAATTTTCAAAGATTATGGAGAGTGGTTCTAAAATTTCTTCTACGATCTCCTTCAGTACTCTGCGGTGTAATTCATCTGGACCTGGAGACTTGAACTCATTTATGTTAGCTAAATATTCCCTCACAATCTTTCTGTTTACAGATAACTTGGATTCCTCTATTCCTTTAAAAGGACAGTGAAGATCAGTTGATGTTACATTTTCTTTCTGAGAGAAAACAGATGCAAAATAGGAATTAAAAAGTTCGGCCTTCTCAACATCCTCTCTTACCATTTCTCCATTTTCATCCTGATGGAGGCGATGGGCGGTCACCAGATACTGATGATGGAGAAGACGGGCAGTCACAAGATACTGATGATGGAGAAGACGGGAGGCCACCAGATACTGATGATGGAGAAAACGGGACGCCACCAGATACTGATGATGGAGGCGGCGGGAGGTCACCAGATACTGATGATGGAGGTGACAGGCGGTCACCAGAGACTGATGATGGAGGTGACGGGTGGTCACTAGATACTCATATATGTAAGTACATGGATAAGAATGAAGTGATTAACCAGAGTCAGCATGGGTTTGTAACTAACAAGTCATGTCAGACTAACTTAATTTCCTTCTATGACAGAATCACTGACTGGGTGGATCAGGGAAATGCTGTAGATATAGTATATCTTGACTTCAGCAAAGCATTTGACAAAGTATCTCACACCATCCTTATTGAAAAAATGACCAAGTATGCAATGGACCAGGCAACTGTTAGGTGGATTCATAACTGGCTTAGTGATCGGACTCAAAGGGTGGTTGTAAATGGCTTCACTTCCAGCTGGATGAATGTCTCAAGTGGGGTACCACAGGGCTCCGTCCTGGGACCTGTATTGTTCAACATCTTTATCAATGATTTAGATGAAGGAATTGAGGGTAAACTGATTAAATTTGCTGATGACACAAAGCTAGGAGGGATAGCTAATACTAGAGAAGAGAGAGAGAGGATTCAAAAAGACCTAAATAAACTGGAGCAGTGGGCAGCAACCAACAGAATGGTTTTTAACAGGGAAAAATGCAAAGTACTACATCTGGGCAATAAAAATGAAAAAAGCATATACAGAATGGGAGGAATAGAGCTAAGCAACAGTACATGTGAAAAAGACTTAGGTATACTAATAGATCATAGACTGAACATGAGTCAACAGTGTGATGCAGCAGCAAAAAAGGCAAATACAATTCTGGGATGTATTAACAGAAGCATACAGTCTAGATCACGTGAAGTCATTATCGGTCTTTACTCCTCTTTGGTCAGACCTCATCTGGAATACTGTGTACAGTTTTGGGCACCACATTTTAAAAAAGACATAGACAAACTGGAGCAAGTTCAGAGAAGAGCAACCAGAATGGTGACTGGTCTGCAAACCATGTCCTATGAGGAACGGTTGCAGGATTTGGGATTGTTTAGCTTGCAAAAAAGAAGACTGAGAGGAGACTTAATAGCTGTCTACAAATATGTCAAGGGCTGTCACATTGTAGAAGGATCATCTTTATTCTCATTTGCACAAGGAAAGACTAGAAGCAATGGGATGAAACTAAATGGGAGGAGACACAGATTAGATATTAGAAAAAACTTTTTGACAGTTAGGGTGATCAATGAGTGGAACAGGCTGCCACGAGAGGTGGTGAGTTCCCCTTCAATGGACGTCTTCAAACAGAGGCTGGACAGACATCTATCTGAGATGATCTAGTGAATCCTGCTTTGAGCAGGGGGTTGGACCAGATGACCCAGGAGGTCCCTTCCAACTCTACCATTATATGATATATGATATATGATTATATATGATGATGGAGGCGACGGGAGGTCACCAGATACTGATGATGGAGGTGACGGGCGGTCACCAGATACTGATGATGGAGAAGACGGGAGGCCACCAGATACTGATGATGGAGGCGATGGGCGGTCACCAGATACTGATGATGGAGAAGACGGGGGGTCACAAGATACTGATGATGTAGAAGACGGGAGGCCACCAGATACTGATGATGGAGAAAACGGGACGCCACCAGATACTGATGATGGAGAAAACGGGACGCCACCAGATACTGATGATGGAGGCGACGGGAGGCCACCTGATAGTGATGGGATTTTCATTTCTCTTTTCTTCAGTCACTTTGTATTTTGTTATTTGATACAAATACTGTAACTTATTAACCCTTCTAACTACAAAGCTTTTTACTAGATAGCATTTTCACATCTGCCTAAAGATTTGCACAGTGCGGTATATCTACATATGTTTGTATAGATTTATACAGTTTTGTATATTACAGTTTTGAAGCTTTTTTTTGTAACTTTTTTATTTTGTACATTTTCTTGTACACACCTGGTCAATATTGTTGGTACTCCTCTTTAAATGAAAGAAAAACCCACAATGGTCAGAGAAATAACTTGAATCTGACAAAAGTAATAAATTAAAAATCTATGAAAATGAACAAATGAAAGTCAGACATTGCTTTTCAACCCTGGTTCCACAGAATTAAAAAAAAAAATGAAACTCATGAAATAGGCCTGGACAGAAATGATGGTACGCCTGAAAATAATATGACAAAATGGATAATATGACGGATATGACGCATAATACGAATGGCAACAAAAGAGCCCAGGATAACTTCTAAAGAGATTAAAGGTGAACTTCAAGCTCAAGGAACATCAGTGTCAGATCGCACCATCCGTCGTTGTTTGATCCAAAGTGGACTTCATGGGAGACGACCAAGGAGAAAACCATTGTTGAAAAAAAATCATAAAAAAGCCAGACTGGAATTTTCCAAACTACATGTTGACAAGCCACAAAGCTTCTGGGAGAATGTCCTATGGACAGATGAGCCAAAAATGGAAAGTTTTTTGCAAGGCACATCAGCTCTATGTTCACAGATGGAAAAATGAAGCATATCAAGAAAAGAACACTGTCCCTACTGTGAAACATGGTGGAGGCTCTGTTATGTTCTGGGCTGCTTTGCTGCATCTGGCACAGGGTGTCTTGAATCTGTGCAGGGTACAATGAAATCTCAAGACTATCAAGGGATTCTAGAGAGAAATGTGCTGCCCAGTGTCAGAAAGCTTGGTCTCAGTCGCAGGTCATGGGTCTTGCAACAGGATAATGACCCAAAACACCCAGCTAAAAACACCCAAGAATGGCTAAGAGGAAAACATTGGACTATTCTGAAGTGGCCTTCTATGAGCCCTGACCTAAATCCTATTGAGGATCTTTGGAAAGAGCTGAAACATGCCATCTGGAAAAGGCAACCTTCAACCACGAGACAACTGGAGCAGTTTGCTCATGAGGAGTCTCCAAAATACCTGTCGAGAGGTGCAGAAGTCTCATTGACAGTTACAGGAATCGTTTGATTGCAGTGATTGCCTCAAAAGGTTGTTCAACAAAATATTAAGTTAAGAAGAAGAACCATCATTTCTGTCCAGGCCGATTTCATCATGACTTTTGGTGAAGAGAGTGTGCACTTAGTGGACCAAAAACTGTACCTCTCTGTAAACTTTAGGCAACTGTTTGCAGTGATGTTTCCTATTTATGGCTTTCAGAGGTTGTGTCCTGATACCCCAGTAATCAAATCCCATTTAAAACCTTAAGGCTTCTGCTGGGACATCCTATCACTGGTGATACTCCCCTCTATTTACCCTTTATGAATGTTTACGCTGAGACAATTCCCCAATATTCTCCTGTTATAGTAATGAGGTTATATTAAGCCGAGCTCCGCTAATATTTGAGCTCAGTTCTCTCCAGGACCATTGCTATAGGGCTGCAGCCTGGACCTGGTACTTGAGGAGGCCCAGAGACCCCACAGATACGTGGCAGATGGGGTCTTTATATATTGGAGTAATGGAAAGTGTGAATGGATCCCAATAGGAGGAGCAAAGGAAAGGATCATATTTGTGAAAGAAGAAACGAGTTCAGTTAATGGAGCCAAGGATGACGGATTTCTGGGACTGGCTCTAGATCCTATACATGGCCAATGGCGCTCAGTGAGTATAGGGAGGATGAGAATAACGATACAATGTATCATTACAATATACAATGAACCAGACCTGGAACTGATCACTGAGCGCCCAATGGAAAAATCCAACTGGAAAAAGTCCCAGTAACTCCTGGAATCCCCATTAGATATAATGTCTCACGTAAGAAGCTTCATGCAAAACCTTCGTCATTGAGCAACGGATGACGCCTCCAGTAATGGATGAATGTTTCCAATCTCGGGGTCATTATTTTTCTTCTCGCCTGAAGGATCTTAGGCGATTCGTTTCCCGACTGTGACACTATCGGCACAATGGTCAGCAATGACCGCCATACGTGGCTCGCCGCCGCACACTTCACCTCCGCAGTCGCCACTCTCTGTAAGGATTAGGGTAAAGAGCTGTCGGTTAATTAAAACTAGAGCCATCTATCTCTGTCCTACATCCTCCTCTCCCCAGGACACGGCAGCTACCTGTCACTCTCAGGTTTTTCTTATTTCATTATCTTTATGAGCAGAAATTCCCTTCAGCGAGCCTCGGATATTGATCCTGAGCGAGGATCCTGTCTTACAAACGACTTTAACCTGTTAGTGGCTGATGGGCAACGGGACGCAGTATCCTTGAGTCTTCGGCCCTGATGGTTAAGGGGTTAACTCCGCTCTGCCTAAAATTTAGCTGGCAATGTAAAAAAAAAAAAATTTTTTAAAACGTGAAGGGTCTAATCCCGCAGAGACGACATCACCTCGCTCCGTGCCCTACAAAGACAAGGAGAGGGAATTCATTAATATCCAGCCTACCTAGAGGAATGACAGGCCATGTAATTACTGAACAAAGGGAGAGAGGTTAATGGCGAGCAGGAATTCATAGATATAAATGAGAATGCTGAAATTCCACAGGTCTATGTAGGAAAGTGACAGATGTAATAGATTTGCGGCTCTGCTGCTAGTTAACACCAATCAACTGGGAAATAGGAATGAATGAGCTCAATCCTGCAGCCGCCAGGGGCACAAACGCAGGAGCAGACCCTGACGTCTGTATAGAAGGTGCTCCTCTGTGACTCTGAGGGTCCTGTTTACTGTGAGTCTGCAATTATGGGCGCTGCTCTGGTGCTATGTAATCTGCTATAAGATTAGTACTGGGCACTGCTCTGAGTCTGGTGCTATGTAATCTGCTATAAGGCTAGTACTGGGCACTGCTCTGAGTCTGGTGCTATGTAATCTGCTATAAGGCTAGTACTAGGCACCGCTTTGAGTCTGGTGTTATGTAATCTGCTATAAGGCTAGCACAGGGCAGTGTTCTGAGTCTTGTGCTATGTAATCAGCTATAAGACTAGCACAGGGCACTGCTATAAGGCTAGTACAGGGAACTGCTATAAGGCTAGTACAGTGCACTTCTATAAGGCTAGTACAGGGCACTGCTATAAGGCTAGTACAGGGCACTGCTATAAGACTAGTACAGTGCACTGCTATAAGGCTAACACAGGGCACTGCTATAAGGCTAGTACAAGGCACTGCTATAAGGCTAGTACAGGGCACTGCTATAAGGCTAGTACAGGGCACTGCTATAAGGCTAGTACAGTGCACTGCTATAAGGCTAACACAGGGCACTGCTATAAGGCTAGCACAGGGCACTGCTATAAGGCTAGTACAGGGCACTGCTATAAGGCTAGTACAGGGCACTGCTATAAGACTAGTACAGTGCACTGCTATAAGGCTAACACAGGGCACTGCTATAAGGCTAGTACAGGGCACTGCTATAAGGCTAGTACAGGGCACTGCTATAAGGCTAGTACAGTGCACTGCTATAAGGCTAGTACAAGGCACTGCTATAAGGCTAACACAGGGCACTGCTATAAGGCTAGTACAAGGCACTGCTATAAGGCTAACACAGGGCACTGCTATAAGGCTAACACAGGGCACTCCTATAAGGCTAGCACAGGGCACAGCTATAAGGCTAGCACACGGCACTGCTATAAGGCTAGCACAGGGCACCGCTATAAGGCTAGCACAGGGCACTGCTATAAGGCTAGCACAGGGCACTGCTATAAGGCTAACACAGGGCACTCCTATAAGGCTAGCACAGGGCACTGCTATAAGGCTAACACAGGGCACTGCTATAAGGCTAGTACAGTGCACTGCTATAAGGCTAACACAGGGCACTGCTATAAGGCTAACACAGGGCACTGCTATAAGGCTAGCACAGGGCACTGCTATAAGGCTAGCACAGGGCACTGCTTTAAGGCTAGTACAAGGCACTGCTATAAGGCTAACACAGGGCACTGCTATAAGGCTAACACGGCACTGCTATAAGGCTAACACAGGCACTGCTATAAGGCTAACACAGGGCACTGCTATAAGGCTAAGACAGGGCACTGCTATAAGGCTAGTACAAGGCACTGCTATAAGGCTAATAGAGGGCACTGCTATGAGTCAGGTACTATATAATTTACTATAAGGCTAGCACAGGGCACTGCTATAAGGCTAACACAGGGCACTGCTATAAGGCTAGCACAGGGCACTGCTATAAGGCTAACACAGGGCACTGCTATAAGGCTAGTACAGGGCACTGCTTTAAGGCTAGTACAAGGCACTGCTATAAGGCTAACACAGGGCACTGCTATAAGGCTAACACGGCACTGCTATAAGGCTAACACAGGGCACTGCTATAAGGCTAGCACAGGGCACTGCTATAAGGCTAACACAGGGCACTGCTATAAGGCTAACACGGCACTGCTATAAGGCTAACACAGGGCACTGCTATAAGGCTAACACAGGGCACTGCTATAAGGCTAGCACAGGGCACTGCTATAAGGCTAACACAGGGCACTGCTATAAGGCTAACAGGGCACTGCTATAAGGCTAACACAGGGCACTGCTATAAGGCTAATAGAGGGCACTGCTATGAGTCAGGTACTATATAATTTACTATAAGGCTAGCACAGGGCACTGCTATAAGGCTAACACAGGGCACTGCTATAAGGCTAACACAGGGCACATAGGGCACTGCTATGAGTCAGGTACTATGTAATTTACTATAAGGCTAGAACAGGGCACTGCTTTGAGTCCAGGCACCACTATTGAGGCTGACACTCTGGGCACTACTATGAGTCAGGTACCCCTCATGGCTGAAGTCAGCAACCAACAAACTGGAGTAAAATGCAGGATCACTGGGCTTGACTGGCTGATGGTGATCCGGGTGAATGGGCAATATGCCTAACATGGGGGTGTCAGGGAGTCCATTGTGATTGATGTATTCTGGGAGTTGGCACAGAATTGGCACTTTTAGGGTCCGTGTACACGGTCAGGAGACGCTGGGGGATTGAAGCTGCGTGTTATGCATCGTCCAGATGTTACAGCATGGTGGATGTTATTTCTAGAAATCCCATGTCCACTACGCGTCTGCGGCTCACCTGCAGAAACTGACATTCCAGACCGCAGTATGTCAATTCCTCCGGAGGGTCCGCATGAGGGCTTTCCCCATAGACCTAAGCTCTAGGGGGAAAGTCCTCAGGTGAAAAAAAAATGGCGCCGCTCATTTGCATAAAATGCTGGCGGCCATCCCGCTGTGTCAGGCCGGCAGGCGGCTCCGGACAGTGTGCACATACCCTTAAATAAAAGCACCAGAAATCTGTGGGACCGCCACATAATAACAGGTGTTGCACATAGTTTTACATAGGACTGCCGTAGAACTGGTTCATTATCTTGAGCTTCATTACACTACGTCCCCAGATTATCGGCATCATCTCTGCTGCCGGTAGATGGTATATGACTTGGCAAACAATCAATACTTAAATCCAGGGACATTTTTAGGGACAAATATTTCCAGGAAATCAGGGACAGTCGGCGCTGACAAGAGTCTGCAGATCAGAGGAAGCATCTGCTGCAAATGCTGAACGCAGGAATTCATTATTCAGTGCAAATCTGGGCGATGAGTCCATACAGAGCCGCAGAATGAAAGGTAGGTGAGCGGCTCCTGGAAGACGAGTCAAGAAGAACACAAGAAGACATCAAACACATGGTACATAAAACTCATCCTGAGATAAGAACAAATAAATAATGGGAGCTGCAAGTACGGCGAGAGTCCAGAAAGAACCAAGGTATGTACTACACCATATATAACCTGTGTGTGAGGGAATCCGACAGTCCTTATATTCCACATACTCACTGCAAAACTATCATACTGTGCTATAATACTGCCCCCTATGTACAAGAATATAACTACTATAATACTGCCCCCTATGTACAAGAATATAACTACTATAATACTGCCCCCTATGTACAAGAATATAACTACTATAATACTGCCCCCTATGTACAAGAATATAACTACTATAATACTGCTCCTATGTACAAGAATATAACTACTATAATACTGCCCCCTATGTACAAGAATATAACTACTATAATACTGCCCCCATGTACAAGAATGAAACTACTATAATACTGCTCCTATGTACAAGAAAATAACTATTATAATACTGCCCCTATGTACAAGAATATAACTACTATAATACTGCCCCTATATACAAGAATATAACTACTATAATACTGATCCTATATACAAGAATATAACTACTATAATACTGCCCCCTATGTACAAGAATATAACTACTATAATACTGCCCCCTATGTACAAGAATGTAACTACTATAATACTGCTCCTATGTACAAGAATATAACTACTATAATACTGCCCCTATGTACAAGAATATAACTACTATAATACTGCCCCCTATGTACAAGAATATAACTACTATAATACTGCTCCTATGTACAAGAATACGACGACTATAATACTGCCTACTATGCACAAGAATATAACTACTATAATACTGCCCCCTGTGTACAAGAATATATCTACTATAATACTGTCCCCTATGTACAAGAATATAACTACTATAATACTGCCCCTATGTACAAGCATATAACTACTATAATACTGCCCCCTATGTACAAGAATATAACTACTATAATACTGCCCCTATGTACAAGCATATAACTACTATAATACTGCTCCCTATGTACAAGAATATAACTACTATAATACTGCTCCTATGTACAAGAATATAACTACTATAATACTGCCCCTATGTACAAGAATATAACTACTATAATACTGCTCTCTATGTACAAGAATATAACTACTATAATACTGCTCCTATGTACAAGAATATAACTACTATAATACTGTTCACTATGTACAAGAATATAACTACTATAATACTGCCCCTATGTACAAGAATAGAACTACTATAATACTGTCCCTATGTACAATAATATAACTACTATAATACTGCCCCTGTGTACAAGAATATAAATACTATATTACTGCTCCTATGTACAAGAATATAACTACTATAATACTGCTCCTATGTACAAGAATATAACTACTATAATACTGCCCTTATGTATAAGAATATAACTACTATAATACTGCCCTTATGTACAAGAATATAACTACTATAATACTGCCCTTATGTATAAGAATATAACTACTATAATACTGCCCTTATGTACAAGAATATAACTACTATAATACTGCTCCTATGTACAAGAATATAACTACTATAATACTGCCCTTATGTACAAGAATATAACTACTATAATACTGCTTCTATGTACAAGAATATAACTACTATAATACTGCCCTCTATGTACAGGAATATAACTACTATAATACTGCTCCTATGTACAAGAATATAACTACTATAATACTGTCCCTATGTACAAGAATATAACTACTATAATACTGCCCCTATGTACATGAATATAACTACTATAATACTGTCCCTATGTACAATAATATAACTACTATAATACTGCCCCTGTGTACAAGAATATAAATACTATATTACTGCTCCTATGTACAAGAATATAACTACTATAATACTGCTCCTATCTACAAGAATATAACTACTATAATACTGCTCTTATGTACAAGAATATAACTACTATAATACTGCCCTTATGTACAAGAATATAACTACTATAATACTGCTCCTATGTACAAGAATATAACTACTATAATACTGCATCCTATGTACAAGAATATAACTACTATAATACTGCCCTTATGTATAAGAATATAACTACTATAATACTGCCCTTATGTACAAGAATATAACTACTATAATACTGCCCCCTATGTACAAGAATATAACTACTATAATACTGCCCCTATGTACAAGAATATAACTACTATAATACTGCCCCCTATGGACAAGAATATAACTACTATAATACTGCCCTCTATATACACGAATATAACTACTATAATACTGCTCCTATGTATAAGAATATAACTACTATAATACTGCCCCCTATGTACAGGAATATAACTACTATAATACTGCTCCTATGTACAAGAATATAACTACTATAATACTGTCCCTATGTACAAGAATATAACTACTATAATACTGCCCCTATGTACATGAATATAACTACTATAATACTGTCCCTATGTACAATAATATAACTACTATAATACTGCTCCTATGTACAAGAATATAACTACTATAATACTGCTCACTATGTACAAGAATATAACTACTATAATACTGCCCCTATGTACAAGAATATAACTACTATAATACTGTCCCTATGTACAATAATATAACTACTATAATACTGCCCCTGTGTACAAGAATATAAATACTATATTACTGCTCCTATGTACAAGAATATAACTACTATAATACTGCTCCCTTTGTACAAGAATATAACTACTATAATACTGCCCCCTATGTACAAGAATATAACTACTATAATACTGTCCCTATGTACAAGAATATAACTACTATAATACTACCCCTATGTACAAGAATATAACTACTATAATACTGTCCCTATGTACAAGAATATAACTACTATAATACTGTCCCTATGTACAAGAATATAACTACTATAATACTGCTCCCTATGTACAAGAATATAACTACTATAATACTACTCCTATGTACAAGAATATAACTACTATAATACTGCTCCTATGTACAAGAATATAACTACTATAATACTGCCCCTATGTACAAGAATATAACTACTATAATACTGCCCTTATGTACAAGAATATACCTACTATAATACTGTCCCTATGTACAATAATATAACTACTATAATACTGCCCCTGTGTACAAGAATATAAATACTATATTACTGCTCCTATGTACAAGAATATAACTACTATAATACTGCTCCCTATGTACAAGAATATAACTACTATAATACTGCCCCCTATGTACAAGAATATAACTACTATAATACTGCCCCTATGTACAAGAATATAACTACTATAATACTGCTCCCTATGTACAAGAATACAACTACTATAATACTGTCCCTATGTACAAGAATATAACTACTATAATACTACCCCTATGTACAAGAATATAACTACTATAATACTGTCCCTATGTACAAGAATATAACTACTATAATACTGTCCCTATGTACAAGAATATAACTACTATAATACTGCTCTCTATGTACAAGAATATAACTACTATAATACTACTCCTATGTACAAGAATGTAACTACTATAATACTCCTCCCTATGTACAAGAATATAACTACTATAATACTGCCCCTATGTACAAGAATATAACTACTATAATACTGCCCCTATGTACAAGAATATAACTACTATAATACTGCCCCTATGTACAAGAATATAACTACTATAATACTGCCCCTATCTACAGGAATATAACTACTATAATACTACTCCTATGTACAAGAATGTAACAACTATAATACTCCTCCCTATGTACAAGAATATATCTACTATAATACTGCTCCTATGTACAAGAATATAACTACTATAATACTGCCCCTATGTACAAGAATATAACTACTATAATACTGCCCTTATGTACAAGAATATAACTACTATAATACTGCCCTTATGTACAAGAATATAACTACTATAATACTGCTCCTATGTACAAGAATATAACTACTATAATACTGCTCCTATGTATAAGAATATATCTACTATAATACTGCTCCTATGTACAAGAATATAACTGCTATAATACTGCTCCTATGTATAAGAATATATCTACTATAATACTGCCCCTATGTACAAGAATATAGCTACTATAATACTGTTTTTATGTAAAAGAATATAACTACTATAATACTGCCCTTATGTACAAGAATATAACTACTATAATACTGCTCCTATGTATAAGAATATATCTACTATAATACTGCCCCTATGTACAAGAATATAACTACTATAATACTGCTTTTATGTAAAAGAATATAACTACTATAATACTGCCCCTATGTACAAGAATAAAACTATTATAATACTGCCCCCTCTGTACAAGAATAAAACTACTATAATACTGCCCCCTATGTACAAGAATATAACTACTATAATACTGCTCCTATGTACAAGAATATAACTACTATAATACTGCTCCTATGTACAAGAATATAACTACTATAATACTGCTCCGATATACAAGAATATAACTACTATAATACTGCTCCCTATGTACAAGAATATAACTACTATAATACTGCCCCCTATGTACAAGAATATAACTACTATAATACTGGCCCTATGTACAAGAATATACCTACTATAATACTGCTCCTATGTACAAGAATATAACTACTATAATACTGCTCCTATGTACAAGAATATAACTACTATAATACTGCCCCTATGTACAAGAATATAACTACTATAATACTGCCCTTATGTACAAGAATATACCTACTATAATACTGTCCCTATGTACAATAATATAACTACTATAATACTGCCCCTGTGTACAAGAATATAAATACTATATTACTGCTCCTATGTACAAGAATATAACTACTATAATACTGCTCCCTATGTACAAGAATATAACTACTATAATACTGCCCCCTATGTACAAGAATATAACTACTATAATACTGCCCCTATGTACAAGAATATAACTACTATAATACTGCTCCCTATGTACAAGAATACAACTACTATAATACTGTCCCTATGTACAAGAATATAACTACTATAATACTACCCCTATGTACAAGAATATAACTACTATAATACTGTCCCTATGTACAAGAATATAACTACTATAATACTGTCCCTATGTACAAGAATATAACTACTATAATACTGCTCTCTATGTACAAGAATATAACTACTATAATACTACTCCTATGTACAAGAATGTAACTACTATAATACTCCTCCCTATGTACAAGAATATAACTACTATAATACTGCCCCTATGTACAAGAATATAACTACTATAATACTGCCCCTATGTACAAGAATATAACTACTATAATACTGCCCCTATGTACAAGAATATAACTACTATAATACTGCCCCTATCTACAGGAATATAACTACTATAATACTACTCCTATGTACAAGAATGTAACAACTATAATACTCCTCCCTATGTACAAGAATATATCTACTATAATACTGCTCCTATGTACAAGAATATAACTACTATAATACTGCCCCTATGTACAAGAATATAACTACTATAATACTGCCCTTATGTACAAGAATATAACTACTATAATACTGCCCTTATGTACAAGAATATAACTACTATAATACTGCTCCTATGTACAAGAATATAACTACTATAATACTGCTCCTATGTATAAGAATATATCTACTATAATACTGCTCCTATGTACAAGAATATAACTGCTATAATACTGCTCCTATGTATAAGAATATATCTACTATAATACTGCCCCTATGTACAAGAATATAGCTACTATAATACTGTTTTTATGTAAAAGAATATAACTACTATAATACTGCCCTTATGTACAAGAATATAACTACTATAATACTGCTCCTATGTATAAGAATATATCTACTATAATACTGCCCCTATGTACAAGAATATAACTACTATAATACTGCTTTTATGTAAAAGAATATAACTACTATAATACTGCCCCTATGTACAAGAATAAAACTATTATAATACTGCCCCCTCTGTACAAGAATAAAACTACTATAATACTGCCCCCTATGTACAAGAATATAACTACTATAATACTGCTCCTATGTACAAGAATATAACTACTATAATACTGCTCCTATGTACAAGAATATAACTACTATAATACTGCTCCGATATACAAGAATATAACTACTATAATACTGCTCCCTATGTACAAGAATATAACTACTATAATACTGCCCCCTATGTACAAGAATATAACTACTATAATACTGGCCCTATGTACAAGAATATACCTACTATAATACTGCTCCTATGTACAAGAATATAACTACTATAATACTGCCCCCTATGTACAAGAATATAACTATTATAATACTGCCCCCTCTGTACAAGAATATAGCTACTATAATACTGCCCCCTATGTACAAGAATATAACTACTATAATACTGCTCCTGTGTACAAGAATATAACTACTATAATACTGCTCCTATGTACAAGAATATAACTACTATAATACTGCACCCTATGTACAAGAATATAACTACTATAATACTGCCCCCTATGTACAAGAATATAACTACTATAATACTGCACCCTATGTACAAGAATATAACTACTATAATACTGCACCCTATGTACAAGAATATAACTACTATAATACTGCTCCTATGTACAAGAATATAACTACTATAATACTGCTCCGATATACAAAAATATAACTACTATAATACTGCTCCCTATGTACAAGAATATAACTACTATAATACTGCACCCTATGTACAAGAATATAACTACTATAATACTGCCCCCTATGTACAAGAATATAACTACTATAATACTGCACCCTATGTACAAGAATATAACTACTATAATACTGCACCCTATGTACAAGAATATAACTACTATAATACTGCTCCTATGTACAAGAATATAACTACTATAATACTGCACCCTATGTACAAGAATATAACTACTATAATACTGCATCCTATGTACAAGAATATAACTACTATAATACTGCTGCTATGTACAAGAATATACTGTAACTACTATAATACTGCTCCGATATACAAGAATATAATTACTATAATACTGCTCCCTATGTAAAAGAATATAACTACTATAATACTGCACCCTATGTACAAGAATATAACTACTATAATACTGCTCCTATGTACAAGAATATAACTACTATAATACTGCACCCTATGTACAAGAATATAGCTACTATAATACTGACCCTATGTACAAGAATATAACTACTATAATACTGCACCCTATGTACAAGAATATAACTACTGTATTACTGCACCCTATGTACAAGAATATAACTACTATAATACTGCTCCTATGTACAAGAATATAACTACTATAATACTGCTCCGATATACAAGAATATAACTACTATAATACTGCTCCCTATGTAAAAGAATATAACTACTATAATACTGCACCCTTTGTACAAGAATATAACTACTATAATACTAGCCCTATGTACAAGAATATAACTACTATAATACTGCTCCTATGTACAAGAATATAACTATTATAATACTGCACCCTATGTACAAGAATATAACTACTATAATACTGCCCCCTATGTACAAGAATATAACTACTATAATACTGCACCCTATGTACAAGAATATAACTACTATAATACTGCTCCTATGTACAAGAATATAACTACTATAATACTGCACCCTATGTACAAGAATATAACTACTATAATACTCCTCCCTATGTACAAGAATATAACTACTATAATACTGCCCCTATGTACAAGAATATAACTACTATAATACTGCCCCTATGTACAGTAATATAACTACTATAATACTGCCCTTATGTACAAGAATATAACTACTATAATACTGCCCCTATGTACAAGAATATAACTACTATAATACTACTCCTATGTACAAGAATGTAACTACTATAATACTCCTCCCTATGTACAAGAATATATCTACTATAATACTGCTCCTATGTACAAGAATATAACTACTATAATACTGCCCCTATGTACAAGAATATAACTACTATAATACTGCCCTTATGAACAAGAATATAACTACTATAATACTGCCCTTATGTACAAGAATATAACTACTATAATACTGCTCCTATGTACAAGAATATAACTACTATAATACTGCTCCTATGTATAAGAATATATCTACTATAATACTGCTCCTATGTACAAGAATATAACTGCTATAATACTGCTCCTATGTATAAGAATATATCTACTATAATACTGCCCCTATGTACAAGAATATAGCTACTATAATACTGCTTTTATGTAAAAGAATATAACTACTATAATACTGCCCTTATGTACAAGAATATAACTACTATAATACTGCTCCTATGTATAAGAATATATCTACTATAATACTGCCCCTATGTACAAGAATATAACTACTATAATACTGCTTTTATGTAAAAGAATATAACTACTATAATACTGCCCCTATGTACAAGAATAAAACTATTATAATACTGCCCCCTCTGTACAAGAATATAACTACTATAATACTGCCCCCTATGTACAAGAATATAACTACTATAATACTGCACCCTATGTACAAGAATATAACTACTATAATACTGCTGCTATGTACAAGAATATAACTACTATAATACTGCTCCGATATACAAGAATATAACTACTATAATACTGCTCCCTATGTACAAGAATATAACTACTATAATACTGCCCCCTATGTACAAGAATATAACTACTATAATACTGGCCCTATGTACAAGAATATAACTACTATAATACTGCTCCTATGTACAAGAATATAACTACTATAATACTGCCCCCTATGTACAAGAATATAACTATTATAATACTGCCCCCTCTGTACAAGAATATAACTACTATAATACTGCCCCCTATGTACAAGAATATAACTACTATAATACTGCTCCTGTGTACAAGAATATAACTACTATAATACTGCTCCTATGTACAAGAATATAACTACTATAATACTGCCCCCTATGTACAAGAATATAACTACTATAATACTGCCCCCTATGTACAAGAATATAACTACTATAATACTGCACCCTATGTACAAGAATATAACTACTATAATACTGCACCCTATGTACAAGAATATAACTACTATAATACTGCTCCTATGTACAAGAATATAACTACTATAATACTGCTCCGATATACAAAAATATAACTACTATAATACTGCTCCCTATGTACAAGAATATAACTACTATAATACTGCACCCTATGTACAAGAATATAACTACTATAATACTGCCCCCTATGTACAAGAATATAACTACTATAATACTGCACCCTATGTACAAGAATATAACTACTATAATACTGCTCCTATGTACAAGAATATAACTACTATAATACTGCACCCTATGTACAAGAATATAACTACTATAATACTGCACCCTATGTACAAGAATATAACTACTATAATACTGCTCCTATGTACAAGAATATACTGTAACTACTATAATACTGCTCCGATATACAAGAATATAATTACTATAATACTGCTCCCTATGTAAAAGAATATAACTACTATAATACTGCACCCTATGTACAAGAATATAACTACTATAATACTGCTCCTATGTACAAGAATATAACTACTATAATACTGCACCCTATGTACAAGAATATAACTACTATAATACTGCCCCTATGTACAAGAATATAACTACTATAATACTGCACCCTATGTGCAAGAATATAACTACTGTATTACTGCACCCTATGTACAAGAATATAACTACTATAATGCTGCTCCTATGTACAAGAATATAACTACTATAATACTGCTCCGATATACAAGAATATAACTACTATAATACTGCTCCCTATGTACAAGAATATAACTACTATAATACTGCACCCTTTGTACAAGAATATAACTACTGTAATACTAGCCCTATGTACAAGAATATAACTACTATAATACTGCTCCTATGTACAAGAATATAACTATTATAATACTGCACCCTATGTACAAGAATATAACTACTATAATACTGCCCCCTATGTACAAGAATATAACTACTATAATACTGCACCCTATGTACAAGAATATAACTACTATAATACTGCTGCTATGTACAAGAATATAGCTACTATAATACTGCACCCTATGTACAAGAATATAACTACTATAATACTGCACCCTATGTACAAGAATATAACTACTATAATACTGCTCCTATGTACAAGAATATACTGTAACTACTATAATAGTGCTCCGATATACAAGAATATAACTACTATAATACTGCACCCTATGTACAAGAATATAACTACTATAATACTGCTGCTATGTACAAGAATATAGCTACTATAATACTGCTCCCTATGTACAAGAATATAACTACTATAATACTGCACCCTATGTACAAGAATATAACTACTATAATACTGAACCCTATGTACAAGAATATAACTACTATAATACTGCTCCTATGTACAAGAATATAACTACTATAATACTGCTCCCTATGTACAAGAATATAACTACTATAATACTGCTCCCTATGTACAAGAATATAACTACTATAATACTGCTCCCTATGTACAAGAATATAACTACTATAATACTGCACCCTATGTACAAGAATATAACTACTATAATACTGCACCCTATGTACAAGAATATAACTACTATAACACTGCTCCTATGTACAAGAATATATCTACTATAATACTGCTCCCTATGTACAAGAATATAACTACTATAATACTGCTCCCTATGTACAAGAATATAACTACTATAATACTGTCCCCTATGTACAAGAATATAACTACTATAATACTGTCCCCTATGTACAAGAATATAACTACTATAATACTGGCCCTATGTACAAGAATATAACTACTATAATACTGCTCCTATGTACAAGAATATAACTACTATAATACTGCACCCTATGTACAAGAATATAACTACTATAATACTGCACCCTATGTACAAGAATATAACTACTATAATACTGCACCCTATGTACAAGAATATAACTACTATAATACTGCCCCTATGTACAAGAATATAACTACTATAATACTGCCCCCTATGTACAAGAATATAACTACTATAATACTGCCCCTATGTACAAGAATATAACTACTATAATACTGCCCTCTATGTACAAGAATATAACTACTATAATACTGCTCCTATGTACAAGAATATAACTACTATAATACTGCCCCCTATGTATAAGAATATAACTACTATAATACTGCCCCTATGTACAAGAATATAACTACTATAATACTGCCCCCTATGTACAAGAATATAACCACTATAATACTGCCCCCTATGTACAAGAATATAACTACTATAATACTGCCCCCTATGTACAAGAATATAACCACTATAATACTGCCCCCTATGTACAAGAATATAACTACTATAATACTGCACCCTATGTACAAGAATATAACTACTATAATACTGCACCCTATGTACAAGAATATAACTACTATAATACTGCTCCTATGTACAAGAATATAACTACTATAATACTGCTCCGATATACAAGAATATAACTACTATAATACTGCTCCCTATGTACAAGAATATAACTACTATAATACTGCCCCCTATGTACAGGAATATAACTACTATAATACTGCTCCTATGTACAAGAATATAACTACTATAATACTGCTCCTATGTACAAGAATATAACTACTATAATACTGCACCCTATGTACAAGAATATAACTACTATAATACTGCTCCTATCTACAAGAATATAACTACTATAATACTGCCCCCTATATGCAAGAATATAACTACTATAATACTGCTCCCTATGTACAAGAATATAACTACTATAATACTGCTCCTATGTACAAGAATATAACTACTATAATACTTTCTTCCTGTTACCTGAAAGGTGGTTACGTTTTGTCACACTGTGTCTCGCCTTGTCTGTGGTGCTGGGTCCGGTCTGTAGACTTCTGCAGCCTTTTCTTTTCCTGGTAGTGATATATATATATATTCTAGTTGTGGAGACGTTTGTCATTCTCCTTTCTCCTTGCGGCTCCATATTCAGTAATCAGTGGTGTTTCCTCCATACTGATTCTCTCCCCGCGCTCTTCAGAAGTGAAGGAATCATTCATATTTATTCATCATTATTTTTGGATCAGACCCTGAGCAGATGAAGATGGCGTCCCGGCACTGGGGGGTGCTTACTGGTTACATGAAGTGACTCCCATCATATTGACATGAGTTGTTAAAGGGTCGCAGGCAGACGTCGTACACATATAAATATTATGTATGGTGAATCGTCTCTTCCGCGGCTCGGGGCTCAGATCTTCGCTGTGGATTTTATTTCAGGCCTCAAATAATAAGTGTATAATGTGTGTGACTGACGCCTGATCCACGCCTCTTGCTTTTAATGCTCAGTCCTATATATCGCTTTAATAAAGGCAGGCCAGTAATTGCGCGGCTCAAAGAGTGACAGCCCTAATGTGGAAATGTACAAGAATATAACTACTATAATACTGCCCCCTATGTACAAGAATATAACTACTATAATACTGCCCCCTATGTACAAGAATATAACTACTATAATACTGCACCCTATGTACAAGAATATAACTACTATAATACTGACCCCTGTGTACAAGAATATAACTACTATAATACTGCCCCCTATGTACAAGAATATAACTACTATAATACTGCCCCTATATACAAGAATATAACTACTATAATACTGCCCAATGTGTACAAGAATATAACTACTATAATACTGCTCCTATGTACAGGAATATAACTACTATAATACTGCCCCTATGTACAAGAATATAACTGCTATAATACTGCTCCTGTGTGCAAGAATATAACTACTATAATACTGCTCCCTATGTACAAGAATATAACTACTATAATACTGCTCCCTATGTACAAGAATATAACTACTATAATACTGCTCCTATGTACAAGAATATAACTACTATAATACTGCCTCCTATGTACAAGAATATAACTACTATAATACTGCTCCTATGTACAGGAATATAACTACTATAATACTGCTCCTATGTACAAGAATATAACTACTATAATACTGCTCCTATGTACAAGAATAGAACTACTATAATACTGCTCCTATGTACAGGAATATAACTACTATAATACTGCCCCTATGTACAAGAATATAACTGCTATAATACTGCTCCTGTGTGCAAGAATATAACTACTATAATACTGTCCCCTATGTACAAGAATATAACTACTATAATACGGCTCCTATGTACAAGAATATAACTACTATAATACTGCCCCCTATGTACAAGAATATAACTACTATAATACTGCTCCTATGTACAAGAATATAACTACTATAATACTGCCTCCTAGCTGTGAGGACGTGTCTGAGTAGCTCTCCTGATGTCTGGAGCAAGCCCGGGTAGGGGCCACCCTGGGCGGGGAAGCTCCCCAAGCAAGGCCCAGGCTTCCCGGCCTACACTGGGAGACAACTCCCAGGCTTCTTCTAATGGGAATACAAATCCCAGAGTCATCGTTAAGCAATGCAAAGCAACAAGCCAAAGCTCCACTGTTTCCAAGAAGGAAGAAAGATGAGTGAATGTGAGTAAAGTTATGGAAGGAACAGCAGCTGCAGTTACAGCAAAGAAACCTGAAGTGAAACTGTCAGTAAGTAAAGAAATGCAGCAAAGTCCAAAAACAAGTAATTCCCCAAAGGAATCTTCTGTCAGCAAACAGAGGCAGCCTGGTGCAGAGAAGGTGAGGCAGCTCCCATCACCGGCCTCAGGTGAGGCAGCTCCCATCACCGGCCTCAGGTGTGCAGCTCACTCCTCCACACAGGCAGAGACGGACATCTCTGGAGAGGCTGACATTGCAAGAAAACCTGCAGCAGCAAGACACGGTGACCGGCATGGCGCGCTCAGGACGCACAAGGGCACAGGCGAGTGGCAGCAGTAAGAGTGCTGTGGAGCCCGGAGCCAGCAGTGGTACCATAAAGTCATCTGTGGTAAAACCAAAGGAGACCTCTGTGTTCAAAAACCCAGAGCCATTGTCCAAGCCTCAGATGGAGACGGCGCGTGCACCCGAGCTGCAGCTGGCAGAGGAGATACCTGGCCTGGTAAAGAAGATGGGTGAGTTACAGCAGCAAAGACAAATGCTGCAAATGGAGATTGATGTTATCTATAAACTGAAGGCTGCTAATCCTGACAGTAATGCTATGTGTGACCAGAGACTTTACTCACTGGGTGTGGAGCTGGCGAATGTGGTCAGGGACATAGACTGTATCCTGGAGAGGATGGGGCCCCTGGCAGAGACCTACAGAAACCGGGAGCGGTTCACCTCTCACAAGCAGGACTTTGTTGTGGAGTCCAGGACCTCTGATGCTGGATTAGGGTCAGAGACTGTACAGGATGAACCCCTGAAGCAGCAGACACGACCTGTGTTACAAGCTGCACGTTTCTGTTTCCAGGAGGGACAAATACTGCAGCAGCAGCAGACTGTAGCTGAGCCTGAGCAGCAACATGTACCTCAGAATCCAGTAGAGGCACCACAAGTCCCAGAATGCTCAACACAAGAGCAGGACATTGCATGTATGACTGTGTGTATTGATGGTGCACAGCACAGCCCTAATGCTGATGCACAGGCTGGGGATGACCCCACTGTACCCAGGGGCTCTGAGGCTGGAGGGGGCTCGCAGTCTGTGGTGGATGTCACATTGCCTCATAAAGATATTGTGGTTGATAATAATGTGTGTGATTTTCCCCCTTTGATACCTAATGCACAAGAGGTGACAGGTCCCCCTGCAGCGGACCCTCCCCCTGTTAGTCAGCCCAGTGTGACCCCACAGGTTCCCCACAGTAATGCCTGGAGCCGTGGTGCTCCGTCCTTCACCTCTGGCACCAACTATACCGGCCAGGCCTTCAAAAGAAGGAACGTGGTGCGATTTAAGCCTAGAGGTCTCAAGGAGGATCTGCCGGACAGCAGGTTTGTGGTCAGGGAGCTCCTGTGTCGTCAGATGGGGTTTGCGCCATTAAATATCTTGGCGGTGATTAATCTTCCAGACAGACAGGGATATGATGTCAGTTTTAAAATCATGCCTGATCTGGACAGATTCTGGGCTAATTTCCCTAAGTTCAGGGACACGGATGGATGGAACAAATTTATCTTTGTTCCCATTTCCAGGCCAGATACAGTTACTGTAAATATCATCTTCTGGAATGAGGCTGTTCCCCCGCAGGACATTGTGGTGTGGCTCCGGAGGCATTGTGACCTCGTCTCTGACCTCACCAAGAATCGTGACGTTGATGGTATCTGGACGGGAGGGTGGAAGGTCCTGGTGAAGCTGCGCCAGTGTAACAATGTCACTGCCCACTTACCCAACTCCTTCTTCATTGGGCGGGAGAAAGGTGTTTGCTTCTATCCTGGGCAGCCTCGTAAGTGTTTTAAATGTGGCAAAGCGGGTCACCTGGCAAATTCCTGTACTGTGGTCAAGTGCAGTCTGTGCGGGGAAGTCGGCCATGTAACTGCAGACTGCCAGAATATAAGGTGTAACCTGTGTGGGAAGATCGGCCACCCTCACAAGGACTGTCCCGATGCTTGGCATAACATCTGCAGGGACTTTCCTGATGAGGATTTGGTGGTAGGAGCAGAGGCTCAGGAGGAGGAGGCCTTAATGTCAGGGGAGACACTCACTAGATCAGAGGTCCACCAAGGGTCAGACCATGTAACACCAGAGCAGCAGTGTGAAGAGGGTGCACAGGGGAGCATGGAGGTTGTCCTTCAAGGCCAGCCGCCCCAAGAGGCCTGCACATCTGTATCACCATCTCTACCTGATAATAGTAACAGCAAGCAGACCAAAAGGAGGAAAAAAAGACACGTCCTCCCGTAAACCCGAGGAACAATATGATGCTGACCATAAAGCCAAGAAAAAAGTCAGCAGTGGTGTTGGTGTGATGGTCGTATCTAACAGATATGAAGTTCTATCTGAGTCAGATGGAGATTTTGATCAGGAATTGAAAAGAATAGAGGCCGAGTGTGAGAGGGAAACAGAGGACCCTCCGCCTACAAAGCGGAAACCCTTACCTATAGACTCTAATGTAGCGTCAGACATGGAGACCAGTAGTGGACAGAACACCTCTGAGTTATGATGACGGGTTCTACTTCTCTGCTCCCCTTATACTGTGTTCTTATGGCCGGATTTTCCCTAAAATTTACATCAAGTAATGTGAACAGCATTAAGGTGAGGAGGACGAGACATGCGGTGTATGACCATCTGAGATACCTTGATGCAGATGTCTTTTTCCTACAGGAAACAAGATTGACATCTCTGGGGCTTATGAGAGAGGCTGAGAGGGAATGGAGATCTGGTCCGTCATTCTGGTCACTGGCTGTGGAGCCTTATGCCGGGGTCGCTATCCTGTTTAACACCAATAATGTGACTTTACATAGAATGACGGAGGTGGTTATGGGAAGGTGTCTGGTCCTGGAAGCCACTGTTCAGGGTAGACGGCTCCGGCTTATTAACATCTATGGGCCTCAGACAGTGACTGACAGGATCCAGCTGTTCAATAATGTGAAGCCATATCTCTTCACCTCTCTCCCGGTGGTGATGGCGGGTGACTTTAATGCCATAATGACATCTGGTGACAGTATCTCAGGCAGGACAGTGACCAGGGATGGCAAAGTCTTAAAAAACATAATTTTGCAGACCGGACTGACTGATGCTTTTACGCAAAGAGGTCGGACGCCAAAATTTACTTACTCATGTTCCAACAGAAGTAGTAGGATAGATTTGGCTTTTGTGAGTCCTACTGAAGTTGTCAGTGCCATCAGTGAGAAAACCGTTCCTTTCTCTGATCACCTTGCCTTGTGTTTCTGCCTGGGGGCCACTAACCGTCCTGACATCGGTAGAGGGTTGTGGAAGCTAAACTCCAGCCTCCTGGATGACATGCATGTTCGGAATTGTGTCCACTTCCTTTTTCAGGGTCATTTACAGAGGGTAGATTTCTATGACAACATGGCCGACTGGTGGGAGGACGTCAAGGATGATATCAGATCCCTCTTGAAGAGACTGTCAGTTAATAAAGGGAGGAACAAGTACAGCCAGTACCTAAGACTGCGTAAGGAATTGGAGTCACTCTATTCGGCGGGTGGGGATGACAAAGAGAGGATTGACCGGCTGAAATCTGAGATAAGGCAGTATCAGTACAGCAGGTATACCTCCCTGATTCTTGAGCGGGATTATGGGACCTTGGGGGCACCTGATCCCTTTGAGAATTGCCGGGAGCGGGTGGCTAATAAATTGGTCACAGGTCTCACCAACTCCCAGGGTGTATTGCAGGAATCTCGGGAGGGTATCCTGGGGGTCGTGAGATCTTATTATACTGACTTGTTTCAGAGGAAAGTTTTGGATAAAGACAAGATGACTCAATTCTTGGAGGCAACTCCAATGCCTGACACTAACGATCTGGACTTTTCTCCTTTGACAGCAGAATTAACGGTGCAGGAAGTTAAGGAGGCCATTAATAAGTTACATCTGAAGAAGGCACCAGGTCCAGATGGTTTAACAGCAGAATTCTATAAGAAATTCAGAGACCTCCTGGCTCCAATTCTTGTGGATGTTTACAAAAATTGTCTAGAAAATCACCTGATGCCTCCATCCATGAGAGTGTCTTCGTTAATTCTCCTGTCTAAAGGTAAAGAGCCAAGCGACATCAAGAACTGGAGGCCGATTGCCCTCTTGAATGTAGACAGGAAGATTCTGGCAAAGATCCTGTTTTCTAGGTTAGTTTGTTTGTCCCCGGCATTGTTGGCAGGCTCTCAGTTTGGCACAGTAAAAGGGCGGAATATCTCTGGAGCAGTCATCTCGATACGGGAGATGTTTGAGAGATGTAAAGTTCTGCGGTGTGGGAGATATGTTGTCAGTCTGGACCAGGCTAAAGCCTTTGACAGGGTTGATCACGATTATCTGTGAGCCACTTTGTCAAAGTACGGTGTTCCGGGACAATTCGTGGATTGGCTGAAGACTTTGTATAGAGAGGCGGTGAGCTTTCCTCTGATTAATGGTTGGCAGGGTGATACTTTTGGAGTTGAGGCAGGGGTGAGACAGGGCTGCCCGCTCAGTCCGCTCCTGTATGTTTTTGCCATAGACCCGTTTTTGAGGTCACTACAGGAGTGTGACTTTCAGGGGGTGCCGGTCCCCCACTGCTTGCCTCTGACTGTTGTCGCCTACGCGGATGATGTGACGTTGGTGATATCTGATCCTCCTGAGGTGCGGATGTTATCGGCGGCAATCAGAAGCTACTCGGAGGCCTCTGGGTCTCTGGTCAATCTTGAAAAGAGTCAAGCTCTGTGGACATTGGATTCTGAACCAGGCTTTGATCTGCCACAGTTTGCCAAAGCCTCCACCCATATTAAGATCCTAGGGGTTAAATTTGGGAGGGATGATAATGGCAAGCTAAATTGGGAACAGAAATTGGAAACCGGAAATGCAAAGGTTCAGCGATGGAAGAACTGGAGGCTGACCTACAGAGAAAGGGTCGCTATGTTGAAGACTTACTTGGTTCCCGTCTTCTTGTACGTCTCTGTTATTTTTCCTTTGCCAGAATCTTTCTCGTCGAGGCTCCTCAGCCTGTTCTTCCAACTCTTGTGGGGGAATAGGTTGAACCCAGTAAAAAGAGGGATTACTTACCTGCAGCGGAGAGAGGGTGGGCTGGATATGCTAAATCCGAGGGTCTTCTTTGACTCCATGTTTCTGAAAGTTAATTTTGGTAACCTGGACTCAAGTGCCCTGTGGGTAAATAGTATCAGGGATTGGATATTGCCTTTTGCAGAGTCTTGGGTGCGAGGCGGCAGTCTCAAGAGGAGGAGATGGACAGGTGACCACCTCCCCCAGTATCTGGAATATGGTCTCAGGTGTCTGAAGAAGTGGGGAGCAGAGAAGTATGAAATTGAGAATAAGACCAGGAAGGACCTGTATGTCAGGATATGCCAGACTTTCTTTTGTGTGCAGCCTGCACTGAGAGATGGCACAACTACCACCTTGCTGGAAAGTCTGAGGTTTCTCAATGCAGCGAGACTCCCAGCTAAGTTTTTTGACATCGCCTGGCTGTCGCTACATGGAAGACTATATGTTCGGGGTAACCTTAAGTACCTTAGTGTGTCAGATCGAATGTGTCCCCTGGGCTGTCAGCAAGAAGAGACAATGGCACATTTTATAACGGAGTGCTGGGGCGGGAGGAAAATATGGGAGGAAATATCTTGTAGGATAAAAGTCCCAAGATTGCTGACCCTAAAATACCCAGATATCATCTATGGTGTCCCATCTCCTGTAAGTAACATTGACCGGGGGACCATGTATCTGATAATAACAGTCATAAAATACTATCACTGGCATACGAGAACCCGCGTCTCCATCAGCAGTGAACCCTTCCATCATACCGCAGCCGTGAGCCTGATCCTGTCTGAATTGAGGTGTATAAAATGTCTAGAGATCAGGAAAAATGGTAAAAACAAAACATTATGGAGGAATGTACACATGGATTAATGTTGATATACAATAACAAATCAATTTTTGTTGGTTAATCGTTTCATTTTTTTTTTTTTCCTCTCGCCCTATTTCGAGAGCAATGGACTTGAGCTAATTCTACTGTAATATTTTTATGTTATTAGATTTTTATTGTTTTTGTTTCTGTTGAATGATTATGGTTTTGCTTTTGTTTTTTGATCGGATTGTATTGTAATATGTACTGTTTGTTTTTTACTAATAAAAATTGCCCCTATGTACAAGAATATAACTACTATAATACTGCCCCTATGTACAAGAATATAACTACTATAATACTGCCCCCTATGTACACGAATATAACTACTATAATACTGCTCCTTTCTTCCCTGCACTTATTAAGCATTTCATACAGGGGGCGACAGAGAGGACAGGAAAAAAGATCTAAAAGCTGTCCTGAGTCCTGACTGTCCTGTCTAGCTGCTCTCTGCTACAATGTGTCAATGAAGCCATGTGTGCTGTCACTTCTGCTATTTCAGCTGGTTGATACAATGTAACCCCCTATAGGAAACTAAACAGAGACTCTAATGTTACAGGAATGTTTCCATTTACTGACTGTGAGCAGAGATATTTTGTTTCCAACATATAAAGCCTTCTCCACCATTCTAAGTATTTTGTCTTGTCCTAAGGCCACAAAATAAAATAAAAAACCCTATTACTTACAAATTCTTATTATTTTGTAGATAAATCTCCTTTGTTGATCTATGTATCTCCATGGTAACAGACTACAAACAAACCCTTTGTAGTCTGGTCCTGTGGTAGCCTTCCTTTCTATCGCTCACGTGTCTTTGGTAAATTACAGATAAAGTAAGTGTAATAGCCGTGGAGTTTGCAGGATTTCTTGGTGGCCGGTTTCTATGGAGACTCATTGTTGTGCACAGGAGTTGTAAACACACAGCTTTAGAAGTTTTCTAGAGAAAAAATATTTCCATAGATGCTTCAGTTTTCATTTTAGATGTTTTGGCAGGAAAAAAAATCCTCAAGATGCTGGACTGAGGGGTCGGTTCATTGAGCATTTTTCTCCAGAATTTTGGTATAAAACTGGAAATTTCACTAGATTTTGCATCTTTTTGGCGTTTTGTTACTTGTCCGAGACAACTTTTTGAAATGTAGGCTGAGATTGGTCGGCAAAGGGCACGGCCTGGGAAAGTTATAATCACTTACACAACAAAAGTGGTGAAAATTACTACAGAAATCAAAGCCAGTCCCCGTCTGACATGCACGTCTTCCAGCTGCACATGCCATTTGAGTGATACCCCAATTTCAACAGACGCCTCTTAAACAAACCCTCCTCCTCCTCATCATCCTCCTCCCATCAAGTCTTTATCCTCTTAATATATTCAAGTCACCATATTATATTGCACTGTGCGCATTTTGTCTTTCTACCCAGCTAATTCTTCTCTTGCCCATTAGGTTTAGATTTCACTTGTGCATCGGAAGGTGAGAGACATTACTGAGCGGAGACCACCAAGCCCAGGATGGACGGCACGTCAGTAGTGCCTCTCACCAGCCAATGGACATCAGTCGTGCCTCTCATCAACTGATGGATGTCAGTAGTGCCTCTCACCAGTCAATGGATGTCATTAGTGTTTCTCACCAACCGATGGATATCAGTAGTGCCTCTCACCAGTCAATGGACGTGAGTAGTGCCTCTCACCAACCAATGGACATCAGTAGTGCCTCTCACCAATCGATGGACATCAGTAGTGCCTCTCATCAACTGATGGACATCAGTGGTGCCTATCACCAACCAATGGACATCAGTAGTGCCTCTCACCAGCCAATAGATGTTAGTAGTGCCTCTCACCAACCGATGGACATCAGTAGTGCCTCTCATCAACCGATGGACGTTAGTAGTGCCTCTCACCTACCGATGGACATCAGTGGTGCCTATCACCAACCAATGGACGTCAGTAGTGCCTCTCACCAGCCAATAGACGTTAGTAGTGCCTCTCACCAACCGATGGACATCAGTAGTGCCTCTCATCAACCCTTGGACGTCAGTAGTGCCTCTCACCTACCGATGGATGTCAGTAGTGCCTCTCACCAACCGATGGACATCAGTAGTGCCTCTCATCAACCGATGGACATTAGAAGTGCCTCTCACCAACCGATGGATGTTAGTAATGCCTCTCACCTAATGATGGATGTCAGTAGTGCCTCTCACCAACCGATTGACGTCAGTAGTGCCTCTCACCAACTGATGGACGTCAGTAGTGCCTCTCACCAGTCAATGGATGTCAGTAGTGCCTCTCACCAACCGATGGACATCAGTAGTGCTTCTCACCAACCGATGGACGTCAGTAGTGCCTCTCACCAACCGATGGACATCAGTAGTGCCTCTCACCAACTGATGGACGTTAGTAGCGCCTCTCACCAACCGATGGACATCAGTAGTGCCTCTCACCAACCGATGGACATCAGTAGTGCCTCTCACCAACCGATGGACATCAGTGGTGCCTATCACCAACCAAAGGACGTCAGTGTAGCGCCGGCGTCCCTGCCCTCTGCTAGGCAGGGACGCTGTTCCCCTCACCTCTCTGCTCCTAGCCCGGCGTCCTCCTCCCGCTCTGCTGGCAGCGCGCGCTCCTTCCCGGCCACTGTGCTTAGGGCGCGCGCGCGCTCCCTCCCTCTTAAAGGGGCCGCGCGCGCCGTCCTAAGGAGTCCCCGGCCAATGGAGGACTTCACCATATATAAGGCACCTCCTCCAAAATGGAGGTGCCCGAGCAATGTTGTTGCACTGTTCACTACTCTGCTTCAGCCCTCAGGTCCCGTTGCCAGTTACCTGCCAGATACCTGCCAGATTCCTGCCAGCTTGCTGTCTTATTCCTGCCTGATATTCTGCTACCTGCCTGCTAGCCTGAGGTCCGACGGTCTGCCTTACAACTCCTGTCAATCTGTCTAAGGACCAGCTTGCCCGCTCACCTGGGAGCGCACATCAGCTACCTGCCTGCTTGCCTGAGGTCCGACGGTCTGCCTTCCAACTCCTGTCAGTCTGTCTATGGACCAGCTTGCCCGCTCACCTGGGAGCGCACATCTGCTACCTGCCTGCTAGCCTACCTGGAGGCTCCGCCGTCACGTGCTGTGACCACCTGCCTGTCCAGTGACTCCTGCCCGCTCACCTGGGAGCGCTCATCTGCTGCCTGTCTGCTAGCCTACCTGGAGGCTCTGCCGTCACGTGCTGTGACCACCCGCCTGTCCAGAGACTTCTGCCCGCTCACCTGGGAGCGCTCATCTGCCGCCTGTCTGTTGGTCTTCCTGGAGGCTCCGCCGTCACATGCTGTGACCACTCGTTTATCCAGAGACTCTCGCCTGCTCACCTGGGAGCTCACGTCTACCATCAGCCGCCACAGGTCGTACCAACCCTTTACCCAGAGACTGCCCCGGTCACTTGCCATGACCTCCTGCCCGTTCATCCAGAGACTACCCCGGTCACTTGCCGTGACCATCTGCCCGTTCATCCAGAGACTGCCCCGGTCACTGGCCGTGACCTCCTGCCCGTTCTTCCAGAGACTGTCCCGGTCACCTGCTGTGACTGCCTGCCTGGTCGCCACCCGCTCCCTTACAAGGACCGCCCCCTTGTATAGTAGCTCAGAGGTTCCGCCTCCCGGACCCGTTACAGTTTTGCTCGGGCCATGGAACCCGGTGGCACCCAAGCTCCCTCGCTCTCGGACCTATGTCATGAACTGTCCCATCAGAGGTCCCAACAGGAGTCCATCCTGAGTCATCTGCGGAATGTCAACTCTTTCCTGGACACTCTGACTGCTCCACCAGCAACCACCGCTAGTGTCATGACTCGCAGCCCGGCAGCGACGCTGCCCACCAATACCATGGTATCCTGCCCCGGACCCCGGCTTTCTACACCTCCACGCTTCAGAGGCGACCCCGCTCAAGCTAGGGGCTTCATAAACCAGTGCACCCTGCACTTTGAACTATTGTCCCACCAGTTTAACTCCGACCGGGCCAAAATTGCCTTCATCATGTCCCATCTCACCGGGGAGGCCCTGGCCTGGCTAAATCCTCTATGGGAGAGAGGAGACCCCCTGGTGTCCGACTTGCCTGCCTTTCTCACGGCTTTCCGGAAAGTCTTCGACGAACCCGGACGGAAGACCTCATCCGCATCATCACTGCTACGCCTCCGTCAGGGAAGTCTCACCGTGGGCCAATATGCCATACGGTTCCGTACCCTTGCCTCGGAGCTGGCCTGGGATAACGACGCTCTGGTATCCGTCTTCTGGGAGGGTCTGTCCGGCCGTATTAAAGATGAACTTGCCGGTCGGGACATTCCTACCACTCTCGATGACCTAATAACTCTTGCCACCCGGATTGACCTACGGTTCCAGGAGCGTGCCAAAGAGGTCACCCATGAGAGGAGATTTCCACGTCTAGCTCCTACTCTTCAGAAACCCGTCACTCCCTCCGTCTCTCCCCAGGTACACTCTCCTGAGCCTATGCAGGTCGACCAGACCAAGATGGTCAAAACCCGTCAGGACTTACGCCGTGCCGAGGGGAGCTGCTTCTACTGTGGCAGTAAGGAGCACCGGATCCGTGCCTGCCCGGAGAGGTCGGGAAACGCCTGTGTCTAGGTTCGCTCAGAGAGGTCGACCTAGACAAGAATAAATCCTCTCCATCTCTGCTGCTGTCAGTCTCAATCGTCTGCGGGGAGAACCGTTATTTCGAACTAGCCCAACTTGACTCTGGAGCAGCCGGGAATCTTATTTCACAGTCCTTGGTAGAGAAATACCGCATCCCCACCAAACCTCTGGCTGTACCCTTGTCTGTTGCTGCCGTGGATGGGGGTCTCTTACCACATCCCATCCAACTCATCACCGAATCCATTACTCTGCAGGTGGGAATGCTGCATTCTGAGAGTATCTCCTTTCATGTTCTGCCTGGACTCTCTCACGCCCTCTTGCTAGGCCTACCTTGGCTCCAGAGACATGCACCCGTGCTCGACTGGCAGACCGGAGAAGTCCTCCGCTGGGGACAGGACTGCCATAAGACCTGTCTGGTTCCCGTCCATCCCGTCCGTCCTTCTTCTACCCCAGCTAATCTACCTGGACTTCCGATTCCTTATTGGCCTTATGCTGATGTCTTTAATAAAAAGGAGGCAGAGACACTACCCCCTCATAGACCATACGACTGCCCTATCGACCTGTTACCTGGTACTACTCCTCCCCGTGGGCGTATTTATCCATTATCCGCTGCTGAGACCCGGTCGATGTCCGAATATATTGAGGAGAATCTGGCCAGGGGATTCATCCGGAAATCTACCTCCCCGGCGGGAGCAGGCTTCTTTTTCGTCAAAAAGAAGGACGGCTCTCTCCGTCCCTGTATAGACTATAGAGGCCTTAACCAGATCACGGTGAAGAATAAGTACCCCCTTCCGCTCATTCCGGAGTTATTTGATCGTCTGAGGGGGGCTAGAATCTTCACCAAACTGGACCTCCGTGGGGCGTACAACCTGGTTCGTATCCGTCAGGGGGATGAATGGAAGACGGCATTCAACACCCGGGACGGCCACTATGAATATCTGGTAATGCCCTTTGGTCTCTGTAACGCTCCTGCCGTCTTTCAAGAGTTGGTCAATGACATCTTCCGGGACCTTCTCTACTCCTGCGTAGTGGTGTACCTGGACGACATCTTGGTCTTCTCTCCGGATCTTCAGACTCACCGGAGGGACGTTCGTCAGGTCCTGCTCAGGCTCAGGCAGAATCACCTCTTCGCTAAATACGAGAAGTGCCTCTTTGAGCAGACCTCGCTTCCGTTTTTGGGCTACATTATTTCTCAGACCGGCCTACGAATGGATACAGAGAAACTGTCTGCCATCGAGAAATGGCCTCGACCGGAGGGGTTGAAGGCCATTCAGCGATTACTGGGCTTCGCCAACTACTACCGCCTCTTCATACCACACTTCTCTTCCAGGACTGCCCCAATTTCCGCGCTCACCCGTAAGGGTACTAATCCCAAAGAGTGGCCGCCCGAAGCAGAGGAGGCCTTTCTTTCCTTAAAACAGGCCTTCTCTTCCGCCCCGGTGCTGCATCGCCCGGACGGCAACAAGCAGTTCTTCCTGGAAGTTGACGCCTCCTCCTCTGGAGCTGGAGTGGTACTTACTCAAAAATCATCTTCCGGGAGGATGGTAACTTGCGGCTTCTTCTCTAAACTCTTCTCCTCCTCAGAGCGCAATTATTCCATAGGAGACCGAGAGTTATTGGCCATCAAACTGGCATTGGAGGAGTGGCGTTACCTGCTCGAGGGGGCTCTTCACCCGGTAATAATTTACACTGACCACAAGAACTTGGCTTACCTCCAGCATGCCCAGAGACTTAACCCGCGCCAAGCCCGGTGGTCCTTGTTTTTTGCTCGCTTTGATTTTGTTCTTCATTTTCGCCCGGCTGACAAAAACGTCAAGGCGGACGCCTTGTCTCGATCCTTTCTGGTGTCTGATCTCGAGGAAGATCCGAAACACATCATCGATCCCGCCAGAGTAATGCAGGTGGCTCCCGTGAGTCTAAATCGTCTCCCTCCCGGAAAGACGTTCGTATCTGTACCTGATCGGGAGAAAATCCTTCACTGGGGTCACTCGTCTAAACTGGCTGGCCACGCCGGTCAGAAAAAGACCCTCCAGCTTATTACCCGGCACTACTGGTGGCCTACCCTGCACAAGGACGTAATAGACTTTGTTTCTGCCTGTGTGTCCTGCGCCCGCAACAAGGTTCCGAGACATCTGCCAGCCGGTCGCCTCCTTCCGCTCCCAGTACCTGCTGCCCCCTGGCAGCATATAGCAATGGACTTTATAACTGACCTCCCAGTCTCTGCCGGTTGTACGGTCATTTGGGTGGTCGCTGACCGCTTCTCCAAGATGGCTCATTTCGTTCCCCTGCCAGGTCTCCCGTCTGCACCCGAGCTAGCTAAAGACTTTATTCGTCACATCTTTCGTCTTCATGGCCTGCCCCTCCACATCGTGTCGGATCGTGGAGTACAGTTCACCTCACGCTTCTGGAGAGCCACTTGTAAACTGCTAGACGTCACCCTGGACTTCTCTTCCGCTTACCACCCACAGTCCAATGGTCAAGTGGAGCGGATCAATGAGAACCTGACCAGTTACCTCCGGCACTTCGTTAATGCCCATCATTCAGACTGGATGGATCTCCTACCATGGGCCGAGTTCTCTTACAACAATCACGAGAGCGAATCCTCCTCCAAATCCCCGTTTTTTGTAGTCTTCGGTCAGCATCCTCGGATTCCTTTTCCTGTCTCCACCTCTGTGGACAACCCGGCTGCGGAATCTCTCGTTAGCAAATTTTCCTCCATTTGGGAGAGTACCCAATCCGCACTCCTTCAGTCGTCCGAACGGATGAAAAGACACGCTGACAAAAAACGCCTAGATCCTCCACAATTTCGTCCTGGAGATAAAGTCTGGCTCTCATCTAAATATGTCCGACTCAAGATACCTTCTTACAAGTTAGGGCCTCTTTTCATCGGTCCTCTGGAGGTCATCAGTCAGATCAACCCGGTGGCCTATAAATTGAAACTCCCGGCCAACTTACGGATCCCTAACTCCTTCCATGTATCTCTCCTCAAACCTGTGGTACTTAACTCTTTTTCCAAGTCTACAGGTACGCCTCCTGCTCCGGTTTCTGCTGAGGACGAGTTTGAGGTAGAGAACATTCTTGCCACCAAAAGGGTAAGAGGAAAGACCTTTTTTCTAGTAGATTGGAAGGGGTTTGGTCCTGAGGAGAGAACGTGGGAGCCCCGGGAGAACATCCATGCCCCTCTCATCCTAGCTAAATTTCTGTCTGGCCTAAAAAAGGGGGGGCCTAAAGGGGGGGGTACTGTAGCGCCGGCGTCCCTGCCCTCTGCTAGGCAGGGACGCTGTTCCCCTCACCTCTCTGCTCCTAGCCCGGCGTCCTCCTCCCGCTCTGCTGGCAGCGCGCGCTCCTTCCCGGCCACTGTGCTTAGGGCGCGCGCGCTCCCTCCCTCTTAAAGGGGCCGCGCGCGCCGTCCTAAGGAGTCCCCGGCCAATGGCCGGAGGACTTCACCATATATAAGGCACCTCCTCCAAAATGGAGGTGCCCGAGCAATGTTGTTGCACTGTTCACTACTCTGTTTCAGCCCTCAGGTCCCGTTGCCAGTTACCTGCCAGATACCTGCCAGATTCCTGCCAGCTTGCTGTCTGTTTCCTGCCTGATATTCCTGCTACCTGCCTGCTTGCCTGAGGTCCGACGGTCTGCCTTACAACTCCTGTCAGTCTGTCTAAGGACCAGCTTGCCCGCTCACCTGGGAGCGCACATCAGCTACCTGCCTGCTTGCCTGAGGTCCGACGGTCTGCCTTCCAACTCCTGTCAGTCTGTCTATGGACCAGCTTGCCCGCTCACCTGGGAGCGCACATCTGCTACCTGCCTGCTCGCCTACCTGGAGGCTCCGCCGTCACGTGCTGTGACCACCTGCCTGTCCAGTGACTCCTGCCCGCTCACCTGGGAGCGCTCATCTGCTGCCTGTCTGCTAGCCTACCTGGAGGCTCTGCCGTCACGTGCTGTGACCACCCGCCTGTCCAGAGACTTCTGCCCGCTCACCTGGGAGCGCTCATCTGCCGCCTGTCTGTTGGTCTTCCTGGAGGCTCCGCCGTCACATGCTGTGACCACCCGTTTATCCAGAGACTCTCGCCTGCTCACCTGGGAGCTCACGTCTACCATCAGCCGCCACAGGTCGTACCAACCCTTTACCCAGAGACTGCCCCGGTCACTTGCCGTGACCTCCTGCCCGTTCATCCAGAGACTACCCCGGTCACTTGCCGTGACCATCTGCCCGTTCATCCAGAGACTGCCCCGGTCACTGGCCGTGACCTCCTGCCCGTTCTTCCAGAGACTGTCCCGGTCACCTGCTGTGACTGCCTGCCTGGTCGCCACCCGCTCCCTTACAAGGACCGCCCCCTTGTATAGTAGCTCAGAGGTTCCGCCTCCCAGACCCGTTACAGTCAGTAGTGCCTCTCACCAGCCAATAGACGTTAGTAGTGCCTCTCATCAACCGATGGACGTCAGTAGTGCCTCTCACCAACCGATGGACGTCAGTAGTGCCTCTCGTCAACCGATGGATGTTAGTAGTGCCTCTCGTCAACCGATGGACGTTAGTAGTGCCACTCACCAACCGATGGATGTCAGTAATGCCTCTCACCTACCGATGGATGTCAGTAGTGCCTCTCACCAACCGATAGACATCAGTAATGGCTTTCACCATCAAATGGACGTCAGTAGTGCCTCTCACCAACTGATGGACGTCAGTAGTGCCTCTCACCAGCCGATGGACATCAGTAGTGCCTCTCACCAGTCAATGGACGTCAGTAGTGCCTCTAACCAACCGATTGACATCAGTAGTGCCTCTCAACAACCAATGGACGTCAGTAGTGCCTCTCGTCAACCGATGGACCTTAGTAGTGCCTCTCACCAACCGATGGATGTCAGTAATGCCTCTCACCTACCGATGGATGTCAGTAGTGCCTCTCACCAACCGATGGACATCAGTAATGGCTCTCACCATCCAATGGACGTCAGTAGTGCCTCTCACCAACTGATGGACGTCAGTAGTGCCTCTCACCAGCCTATGGACGTCAGTAGTGCCTCTCACCAACCGATGGACATCAGTAGTGCCTCTCATCAACCAATGGATGTCAGTAATGCTTCTCACCATCCGATAGACATCAGTAGTGCCTCTCACCAGTCGATGGACATCAGTAGTGCCTCTCACCAACTGATGGACGTCAGTAGCGCGTCTCACCAGTCAATGGACGTCAGTAGTGCCTCTAACCAACCGATGGACATCAGTAGTGACTCTCACCAACCGATGGACATCAGCAGTGCCTCTCACCATCCAATGGACATCAGTGGTGCCGATGACCAACCGATGGACATCAGTAGTGCCTCTCACCAGCCAAGACGTTAGTAGTGCCTCTCACCAACCGATGGACATCAGTAGTGCCTCTCATCAACCGATGGACGTCAGTAGTGCCACTCACCAACCAATGGACATCAGTAGTGCCTCTCATCAAACGAAGGACGTTAGTAGTGCCTCTCACCAACCGATGGATGTCAGTAATGCCTCTCACCTACCGATGGATGTCAGTAGTGCCTCTCAACAACCGATGGACATCAGTAATGGCTCTCACCATCCAATGGACATCAGTAGTGCCTCTCACCAACTGATGGACGTCAGTAGTGCCTCTCACCAGCCGATGGACATCAGTAGTGCCTCTCACCAACCGATGGACATCAGTGGTGCCTCTCACCAAGCGATGGACATCAGTAGTGCCTCTCATCAACCGATGGACGTCAGTAGTGCTTCTCACCAACCAATGGACATCAGTAGTGCCTCTCATCAACCGATGGACGTTAGTAGTGCCTCTCACCAACCGATGGATGTCAGTAATGCCTCTCACCTACCGATGGATGTCAGTAGTGCCTCTCACCAACCGATGGACGTCAGTAATGGCTCTCACCATCCAATGGACGTCAGTAGTGCCTCTCACCAACTGATTGACGTCAGTAGTGCCTCTCACCAACCGATGGACATCAGTAGTGCCTCTCACCAACTGATGGACGTCAGTAGCGCCTCTCACCAACCGATGGACATCAGTAGTGCCTCACACCAACCGATGGACATCAGTAGTGCCTCTCACCAACCGATGGACATCAGTGGTGACTATCACCAACCAATTGATGTCAGCAGTGCCTCTCACCAGCCAATAGACGTTAGTAGTGCCTCTCACCAACCGATGGACATCAGTAGTGCCTCTCATCAACCGATGGACGTCAGTAGTGCCTCTCACCAACCGATGGGCGTCAGTAGTGCCTCTCATCAACCGATGGACGTTAGTAGTGCCTCTCACCAACCGATGGATGTCAGTAATGCCTCTCACCTACCGATGGATGTCAGTAGTGCCTCTCAACAACCGATGGACATCAGTAATGGCTCTCACCATCCAATGGACATCAGTAGTGCCTCTCACCAACTGATGGACGTCAGTAGTGCCTCTCACCAGCCGATGGACATCAGTAGTGCCTCTCACCAACTGATGGACATCAGTAGTGCCTCTCACCAACTGATGGACGTCAGTAGCGCCTCTCACCAGTCAATGGACGTCAGTAGTGCCTCTAACCAACCGATGGACGTCAGCAGTGCCTCTCACCAGTCGATGGACATCAGTAGTGCCTCTCACCAACTGATGGACGTCAGTAGCGCCTCTCACCAGTCAATGGACCTCAGTAGTGCCTCTAACCAACCAATGGACATCAGTAGTGCCTCTCACCAACCAATGGACATCAGTAGTGCCTCTCACCAACTGATGGACATCAGTGGTGCCTATGACCAACCGATGGACATCAGTAGTGCCTCTCACCAGCCAATAGACATTAGTAGTGGCTCTCACCAACCGATGGACATCAGTAGTGCCTCTCATCAACCGATGGACGTCAGTAGTGCCTCTCACCAACCGATGGACATCAGTAGTGCCTCTCATCAACCGATGGACATCAGTAGTGCCTCTCATCAACCGATGGACGTTAGTAGTGCCTCTCACCAACCGATGGATGTCAGTAATGCCTCTCACCTACCGATGGATGTCAGTAGTGCCTCTCACCAACCGATGGACGTCAGTAATGGCTCTCACCATCCAATGGACGTCAGTAGTGCCTCTCACCAACTGACGGACGTCAGTAGTGCCTCTCACCAACTGATGGACGTCAGTAGTGCCTCTCACCAACCGATGGACATCAGTAGTGCCTCTCACCAACTGATGGACGTCAGTAGCGCCTCTCACCAACCGATGGACATCAGTAGTGCCTCTCACCAACCGATGGACATCAGTAGTGCCTCTCACCAACCGATGGACATCAGTGGTGCCTATCATCAACCAATTGATGTCAGTAGTGCCTCTCACCAGCCAATAGACGATAGTAGTGCCTCTCACCAACCGATGGACATCAGTAGTGCCTCTCATCAACCGATGGACGTCAGTAGTGCCTCTCACCAACCGATGGACGTCAGTAGTGCCTCTCGTCAACCGATGGACGTTAGTAGTGCCTCTCACCAACCGATGGATGTCAGTAGTGCCTCTCAACAACCGATGGACATCAGTAATGGCTCTCACCATCCAATGGACATCAGTAGTGCCTCTCACCAACTGATGGACGTCAGTAGTGCCTCTCACCAGCCGATGGACATCAGTAGTGCCTCTCACCAACTGATGGACATCAGTATTGCCTCTCACCAACTGATGGACGTCAGTAGCGCCTCTCACCAGTCAATGGACATCAGTAGTGCCTCTCACCAACCGATGGACGTCAGTAGTGCCTCTCACCAGTCGATAAACATCAGTAGTGCCTCTCACCAACTGATGGACGTTAGTAGCGCCTCTCACCAGTCAATGGACGTCAGTAGTGACTCTAACCAACCAATGGACATCAGTAGTGCCTCTCACCAACCGATGAACATCAGTAGTGCCTCTCACCAACCGATGGACATCAGTAGTGCCTCTCACCAGCCAATAGACGTTAGTAGTGGCTCTCACCAACCGATGGACATCAGTAGTGGCTCTCATCAACCGATGGACGTCAGTAGTGCCTCTCACCAACCGATGGACATCAGTAGTGCCTCTCATCAACCGATGGACGTTAGTAGTGCCTCTCACCATCCGATGGATGTCAGTAATGCCTCTTACCTACCGAAGGATGTCAGTAGTGGCTCTCACCAACCGATGGACGTCAGTAATGGCTCTCACCATCCAATGGATGTCAGTAGTGCCTCTCACCAACTGATGGATGTCAGTAGTGCCTCTCACCAACCGATGGACATCAGTAGTGCCTCTCACCAACTGATGGACGTCAGTAGTGCCTCTCACCAACCGATGGACATCAATAGTGCCTCTCACCAACTGATGGACGTCAGTAGCGCCTCTCACCAACCGATGGACATCAGTAGTGCCTCACACCAACCGATGGACATCAGTAGTGCCTCTCACCAACCGATGGACATCAGTGGTGACTATCACCAACCAATTGATGTCAGCAGTGCCTCTCACCAGCCAATAGACGTTAGTAGTGCCTCTCACCAACCGATGGACATCAGTAGTGCCTCTCATCAACCGATGGACGTTAGTAGTGGCTCTCACCAACCGATGGACATCAGTAGTGGCTCTCATCAACCGATGGACATCAGTAGTGCCTCTCACCAACCGATGGACATCAGTAGTGCCTCTCATCAACCGATGGACGTTAGTAGTGCCTCTCACCATCCGATGGATGTCAGTAATGCCTCTTACCTACCGAAGGATGTCAGTAGTGGCTCTCACCAACCGATGGACGTCAGTAATGGCTCTCACCATCCAATGGATGTCAGTAGTGCCTCTCACCAACTGATGGATGTCAGTAGTGCCTCTCACCAACCGATGGACATCAGTAGTGCCTCTCACCAACTGATGGACGTCAGTAGCGCCTCTCACCAACCGATGGATGTCAGTAGTGCCTCTCACCATCCAATAGACGTTAGTAGTGCCTCTCACCAACCGATGGACATCAGTAGTGCCTCTCATCAACCGATGGACGTCAGTAGTGCCTCTCACCAACCGATGGACGTCAGTAGTGCCTCTCGTCAACCGATGGACGTTAGTAGTGCCTCTCACCAACCGATGGATGTCAGTAGTGCCTCTCAACAACCGATGGACATCAGTAATGGCTCTCACCATCCAATGGACATCAGTAGTGCCTCTCACCAACTGATGGATGTCAGTAGTGCCTCTCACCAAACGATGGACATCAGTAGTGCCTCTCACCAACTGATGGACATCAGTGGTGCCTATCATCAACCAATTGATGTCAGTAGTGCCTCTCACCAGCCAATAGACGTTAGTAGTGCCTCTCACCAACCGATGGACATCAGTAGTGCCTCTCATCAACCGATGGACGTCAGTAGTGCCTCTCAACAACCGATGGACATCAGTAATGGCTCTCACCATCCAATGGACATCAGTAGTGCCTCTCACCAACTGATGGACGTCAGTAGTGCCTCTCACCAGCCGATGGACATCAGTAGTGCCTCTCACCAACTGATGGACATCAGTATTGCCTCTCACCAACTGATGGACGTCAGTAGCGCCTCTCACCAGTCAATGGACATCAGTAGTGCCTCTCAGCAACCGATGGACGTCAGTAGTGCCTCTCACCAGTCGATGGACATCAGTAGTGCCTCTCACCAACTGATGGACGTTAGTAGCGCCTCTCACCAGTCAATGGACGTCAGTAGTGACTCTAACCAACCAATGGACATCAGTAGTGCCTCTCACCAACCGATGAACATCAGTAGTGCCTCTCACCAACCAATGGACATCAGTAGTGCCTCTCACCAGCCAATAGACGTTAGTAGTGGCTCTCACCAACCGATGGACATCAGTAGTGGCTCTCATCAACCGATGGACGTCAGTAGTGCCTCTCACCAACCGATGGACATCAGTAGTGCCTCTCATCAACCGATGGACGTTAGTAGTGCCTCTCACCAACCGATGGATGTCAGTAATGCCTCTTACCTACCGAAGGATGTCAGTAGTGGCTCTCACCAACCGATGGACGTCAGTAATTGCTCTCACCATCCAATGGATGTCAGTAGTGCCTCTCACCAACTGATGGACGTCAGTAGTGCCTCTCACCAACCGATGGACATCGTTAGTGCCTCTCACCAACTGATGGACGTCAGTAGCGCCTCTCACCAACCGATGGACATCAGTAGTGCCTCTCACCAACCGATGGACATCAGTAGTGCCTCTCACCAACCGATGGACATCAGTGGCGCCTATCACCAACGAATGGATGTCAGTAGTGCCTCTCACCAGCCAATAGACGTTAGTAGTGCCTCTCACCAACCGATGGACATCAGTAGTGCCTCTTATCAACCGATGGACGTCAGTAGTGCCTCTCACCAACCGATGGACATCAGTAGTGCCTCTCGTCAACCGATGGACGTGAGTAGTGCCTCTCACCTACCTATGGATGTCAGTAGTGCCTCTCAACAACCGATGGACATCAGTAATGGCTCTCACCATCCAATGGACGTCAGTAGTGCCTCTCACCAACTGATGGATGTCAGTAGTGCCTCTCACCAGCCGATGGACGTCAGTAGTGCCTCTCACCAACTGATGGACATCAGTAGTGCCTCTCACCAACTGATGGACGTCAGTAGCGCCTCTCACCAGTCAATGGACGTCAGTAGTGCCTCTAACCAACCGATGGACATCAGTAGTGCCTCTCACCAACCGATGGACATCAGTAGTGCCTCTCACCAGCCAATAGACGTTAGTAGTGCCTCAAACCAACCGATGGACATCAGTAGTGCCTCTCATCAACCGATGGACATCAGTAGTGCCTCTCACCATCCGATGGACATCAGCAGTGCCTCTCATCAACCGATGGATGTTAGTAGTGCCTCTCACCAACTGATGGATGTCAGTAGTGCCTCTCACCATCCGATTGACATCAGTAGTGCCTCTCACCAACTGATGGACGTCAGTAGTGCCTCTTACCCACCGATGGACGTCAGTAGGGCCTCTCACCAGTCGATGGACATCAGTAGTGCCTCTCACCAACTGATGGACGTCAGTAGCGCCTCTCACCAGTCAATGGACGTCAGTAGTGCCTCTAACCAACCGATGGACGTCAGTAGTGCCTCTCCACAACCAATGGACATCAGTAGTGCCTCTCATCAACCGATGGACGTTAGTAGTGCCTCTCACCATCCGATGGATGTCAGTAATGCCTCTTACCTACCGAAGGATGTCAGTAGTGGCTCTCACCAACCGATGGACGTCAGTAATGGCTCTCACCATCCAATGGATGTCAGTAGTGCCTCTCACCAACTGATGGATGTCAGTAGTGCCTCTCACCAACCGATGGACATCAGTAGTGCCTCTCACCAACTGATGGACGTCAGTAGCGCCTCTCACCAACCGATGGATGTCAGTAGTGCCTCTCACCATCCAATAGACGTTAGTAGTGCCTCTCACCAACCGATGGACATCAGTAGTGCCTCTCATCAACCGATGGACGTCAGTAGTGCCTCTCACCAACCGATGGACGTCAGTAGTGCCTCTCGTCAACCGATGGACGTTAGTAGTGCCTCTCACCAACCGATGGATGTCAGTAGTGCCTCTCAACAACCGATGGACATCAGTAATGGCTCTCACCATCCAAAGGACATCAGTAGTGCCTCTCACCAACTGATGGATGTCAGTAGTGCCTCTCACCAACCGATGGACATCAGTAGTGCCTCTCACCAACCGATGGACATCAGTGGTGCCTATCATCAACCAATTGATGTCAGTAGTGCCTCTCACCAGCCAATAGACGTTAGTAGTGCCTATCACCAACCGATGGACATCAGTAGTGCCTCTCATCAACCGATGGACGTCAGTAGTGCCTCTCAACAACCGATGGACATCAGTAATGGCTCTCACCATCCAATGGACATCAGTAGTGCCTCTCACCAACTGATGGACGTCAGTAGTGCCTCTCACCAGCCGATGGACATCAGTAGTGCCTCTCACCAACTGATGGACATCAGTATTGCCTCTCACCAACTGATGGACGTCAGTAGCGCCTCTCACCAGTCAATGGACATCAGTAGTGCCTCTCAGCAACCGATGGACGTCAGTAGTGCCTCTCACCAGTCGATGGACATCAGTAGTGCCTCTCACCAACTGATGGACGTTAGTAGCGCCTCTCACCAGTCAATGGACGTCAGTAGTGACTCTAACCAACCAATGGACATCAGTAGTGCCTCTCACCAACCGATGAACATCAGTAGTGCCTCTCACCAACCAATGGACATCAGTAGTGCCTCTCACCAGCCAATAGACGTTAGTAGTGGCTCTCACCAACCGATGGACATCAGTAGTGGCTCTCATCAACCGATGGACGTCAGTAGTGCCTCTCACCAACCGATGGACATCAGTAGTGCCTCTCATCAACCGATGGACGTTAGTAGTGCCTCTCACCAACCGATGGATGTCAGTAATGCCTCTTACCTACCGAAGGATGTCAGTAGTGGCTCTCACCAACCGATGGACGTCAGTAATGGCTCTCACCATCCAATGGATGTCAGTAGTGCCTCTCACCAACTGATGGACGTCAGTAGTGCCTCTCACCAACCGATGGACATCGTTAGTGCCTCTCACCAACTGATGGACGTCAGTAGCGCCTCTCACCAACCGATGGACATCAGTAGTGCCTCTCACCAACCGATGGACATCAGTAGTGCCTCTCACCAACCGATGGACATCAGTGGCGCCTATCACCAACGAATGGATGTCAGTAGTGCCTCTCACCAGCCAATAGACGTTAGTAGTGCCTCTCACCAACCGATGGACATCAGTAGTGCCTCTTATCAACCGATGGACGTCAGTAGTGCCTCTCACCAACCGATGGACATCAGTAGTGCCTCTCGTCAACCGATGGACGTGAGTAGTGCCTCTCACCTACCTATGGATGTCAGTAGTGCCTCTCAACAACCGATGGACATCAGTAATGGCTCTCACCATCCAATGGACGTCAGTAGTGCCTCTCACCAACTGATGAATGTCAGTAGTGCCTCTCACCAGCCGATGGACGTCAGTAGTGCCTCTCACCAACTGATGGACATCAGTAGTGCCTCTCACCAACTGATGGACGTCAGTAGCGCCTCTCACCAGTCAATGGACGTCAGTAGTGCCTCTAACCAACCGATGGACATCAGTAGTGCCTCTCACCAACCGATGGACATCAGTAGTGCCTCTCACCAGCCAATAGACGTTAGTAGTGCCTCAAACCAACCGATGGACATCAGTAGTGCCTCTCATCAACCGATGGACATCAGTAGTGCCTCTCACCATCCGATGGACATCAGCAGTGCCTCTCATCAACCGATGGATGTTAGTAGTGCCTCTCACCAACTGATGGATGTCAGTAGTGCCTCTCACCATCCGATTGACATCAGTAGTGCCTCTCACCAACTGATATACGTCAGTAGTGCCTCTTACCCACCGATGGACGTCAGTAGGGCCTCTCACCAGTCGATGGACATCAGTAGTGCCTCTCACCAACTGATGGACGTCAGTAGCGCCTCTCACCAGTCAATGGACGTCAGTAGTGCCTCTAACCAACCGATGGACGTCAGTAGTGCCTCTCCACAACCAATGGACGTCAGTAGTGCCTCTCGTCAACCGATGGACCTTAGTAGTGCCTCTCACCAACCGATGGATGTCAGTAATGCCTTTCACCTACCGGTGGATGTCAGTAGTGCCTCTCACCAACCGATGGACATCAGTAATGGCTCTCACCATCAAATGGACGTCAGTAGTGCCTCTCACCAACTGATGGACGTCAGTAGTGCCTCTCACCAGCCGATGGACATCATTAGTGCCTCTCACCAACCGATGGACATCAGTAGTGCCTCTCACCAACCAATGGATGTCAGTAATACCTCTCACCATCCGATGGACATCAGTAGTGCCTATCACCAGCCAATTGATGTCAGTAGTGCCTCTCATCAGCCAATAGACGTTAGTAGTGCCTCTCATCAACCGATGGACGTCAGTAGTGCCTCTCGTCAATCGATGGACGTTAGTAGTGCCTCTCACCAACCGATGCATGTCAGTAATGCCTCTCACCTACCGATGGATGTCAGTAGTGCATCTCAACAACCGATGGACATCAGTAATGGCTCTCACCATCCAATGGACATCAGTAGTGCCTCTCACCAACTGATGGACGTCAGTAGTGCCTCTCACCAGCCGATGGACATCAGTAGTGCCTCTCACCAACTGATGGACATCAGTAGTGCCTCTCACCAACTGATGGACGTCAGTAGCGCCTCTCACCAGTCAATGGACGTCAGTAGTGCCTCTAACCAACCGATGGACGTCAGTAGTGCCTCTCACCAGTCGATGGACATCAGTAGTGCCTCTCACCAACTGATGGACGTCAGTAGCGCCTCTCACCAGTCAATGGACGTCAGTAGTGCCTCTAACCAACCAATGGACATCAGTAGTGCCTCTCACCAACCAATGGATATCAGTAGTGCCTCTCACCAACCGTTGGATATCAGTAGTGCCTCTCACCAACGGATGGACATCAGTGGTGCCTATGACCAACCAATGGACATCAGTAGTGCCTCTCACCAGCCAATAGACGTTAGTAGTGCCTCTCACCAACCGATGGACATCAGTAGTGCCTCTCATCAACCGATGGACGTCAGTAGTGCCTCTCACCAACCGATGGACATCAGTAGTGCCTCTCATCAACCGATGGACATTAGTAGTGCCTCTCACCAACCGATGGATGTCAGTAATGCCTCTCACCTACCGATGGATGTCAGTAGTGCCTCTCACCAACCGATGGACGTCAGTAATGGCTCTCACCATGCAATGGACATCAGTAGTGCCTCTCACCAACTGATGGATGTCAGTAGTGCCTCTCACCAACCGATGGACATCAGTAGTGCCTCTCATCAACCGATGGACGTTAGTAGTGCCTCTCACCATCCGATGGATGTCAGTAATGCCTCTTACCTACCGAAGGATGTCAGTAGTGGCTCTCACCAACCGATGGACGTCAGTAATGGCTCTCACCATCCAATGGATGTCAGTAGTGCCTCTCACCAACTGATGGATGTCAGTAGTGCCTCTCACCAACCGATGGACATCAGTAGTGCCTCTCACCAACTGATGGACGTCAGTAGCGCCTCTCACCAACCGATGGATGTCAGTAGTGCCTCTCACCATCCAATAGACGTTAGTAGTGCCTCTCACCAACCGATGGACATTAGTAGTGCCTCTCATCAACCGATGGACGTCAGTAGTGCCTCTCACCAACCGATGGACGTCAGTAGTGCCTCTCGTCAACCGATGGACGTTAGTAGTGCCTCTCACCAACCGATGGATGTCAGTAGTGCCTCTCAACAACCGATGGACATCAGTAATGGCTCTCACCATCCAATGGACATCAGTAGTGCCTCTCACCAACTGATGGATGTCAGTAGTGCCTCTCACCAACCGATGGACATCAGTAGTGCCTCTCACCAACCGATGGACATCAGTGGTGCCTATCATCAACCAATTGATGTCAGTAGTGCCTCTCACCAGCCAATAGACGTTAGTAGTGCCTCTCACCAACCGATGGACATCAGTAGTGCCTCTCATCAACCGATGGACGTCAGTAGTGCCTCTCAACAACCGATGGACATCAGTAATGGCTCTCACCATCCAATGGACATCAGTAGTGCCTCTCACCAACTGATGGACGTCAGTAGTGCCTCTCACCAGCCGATGGACATCAGTAGTGCCTCTCACCAACTGATGGACATCAGTATTGCCTCTCACCAACTGATGGACGTCAGTAGCGCCTCTCACCAGTCAATGGACATCAGTAGTGCCTCTCAGCAACCGATGGACGTCAGTAGTGCCTCTCACCAGTCGATGGACATCAGTAGTGCCTCTCACCAACTGATGGACGTTAGTAGCGCCTCTCACCAGTCAATGGACGTCAGTAGTGACTCTAACCAACCAATGGACATCAGTAGTGCCTCTCACCAACCGATGAACATCAGTAGTGCCTCTCACCAACCGATGGACATCAGTAGTGCCTCTCACCAGCCAATAGACGTTAGTAGTGGCTCTCACCAACCGATGGACATCAGTAGTGGCTCTCATCAACCGATGGACGTCAGTAGTGCCTCTCACCAACCGATGGACATCAGTAGTGCCTCTCATCAACCGATGGACGTTAGTAGTGCCTCTCACCAACCGATGGATGTCAGTAATGCCTCTTACCTACCGAAGGATGTCAGTAGTGGCTCTCACCAACCGATGGACGTCAGTAATGGCTCTCACCATCCAATGGATGTCAGTAGTGCCTCTCACCAACTGATGGACGTCAGTAGTGCCTCTCACCAACCGATGGACATCAGTAGTGCCTCTCACCAACTGATGGACGTCAGTAGCGCCTCTCACCAACCGATGGACATCAGTAGTGCCTCTCATCAACCGATGGACGTTAGTAGTGCCTCTCACCAACCGATGGATGTCAGTAATGCCTCTTACCTACCGAAGGATGTCAGTAGTGGCTCTCACCAACCGATGGACGTCAGTAATGGCTCTCACCATCCAATGGATGTCAGTAGTGCCTCTCACCAACTGATGGACGTCAGTAGTGCCTCTCACCAACCGATGGACATCAGTAGTGCCTCTCACCAACTGATGGACGTCAGTAGCGCCTCTCACCAACCGATGGACATCAGTAGTGCCTCTCACCAACCGATGGACATCAGTAGTGCCTCTCACCAACCGATGGACATCAGTGGCGCCTATCACCAACGAATGGATGTCAGTAGTGCCTCTCACCAGCCAATAGACGTTAGTAGTGCCTCTCACCAACCGATGGACATCAGTAGTGCCTCTTATCAACCGATGGACGTCAGTAGTGCCTCTCCACAACCAATGGACGTCAGTAGTGCCTCTCGTCAACCGATGGACCTTAGTAGTGCCTCTCACCAACCGATGGATGTCAGTAATGCCTTTCACCTACCGGTGGATGTCAGTAGTGCCTCTCACCAACCGATGGACATCAGTAATGGCTCTCACCATCAAATGGACGTCAGTAGTGCCTCTCACCAACTGATGGACGTCAGTAGTGCCTCTCACCAGCCGATGGACATCATTAGTGCCTCTCACCAACCGATGGACATCAGTAGTGCCTCTCACCAACCAATGGATGTCAGTAATACCTCTCACCATCCGATGGACATCAGTAGTGCCTATCACCAGCCAATTGATGTCAGTAGTGCCTCTCATCAGCCAATAGACGTTAGTAGTGCCTCTCATCAACCGATGGACGTCAGTAGTGCCTCTCGTCAATCGATGGACGTTAGTAGTGCCTCTCACCAACCGATGCATGTCAGTAATGCCTCTCACCTACCGATGGATGTCAGTAGTGCATCTCAACAACCGATGGACATCAGTAATGGCTCTCACCATCCAATGGACATCAGTAGTGCCTCTCACCAACTGATGGACGTCAGTAGTGCCTCTCACCAGCCGATGGACATCAGTAGTGCCTCTCACCAACTGATGGACATCAGTAGTGCCTCTCACCAACTGATGGACGTCAGTAGCGCCTCTCACCAGTCAATGGACGTCAGTAGTGCCTCTAACCAACCGATGGACGTCAGTAGTGCCTCTCACCAGTCGATGGACATCAGTAGTGCCTCTCACCAACTGATGGACGTCAGTAGCGCCTCTCACCAGTCAATGGACGTCAGTAGTGCCTCTAACCAACCAATGGACATCAGTAGTGCCTCTCACCAACCAATGGATATCAGTAGTGCCTCTCACCAACCGTTGGATATCAGTAGTGCCTCTCACCAACCGATGGACATCAGTGGTGCCTATGACCAACCGATGGACATCAGTAGTGCCTCTCACCAGCCAATAGACGTTAGTAGTGCCTCTCACCAACCGATGGACATCAGTAGTGCCTCTCATCAACCGATGGACGTCAGTAGTGCCTCTCACCAACCGATGGACATCAGTAGTGCCTCTCATCAACCGATGGACATTAGTAGTGCCTCTCACCAACCGATGGATGTCAGTAATGCCTCTCACCTACCGATGGATGTCAGTAGTGCCTCTCACCAACCGATGGACGTCAGTAATGGCTCTCACCATGCAATGGACATCAGTAGTGCCTCTCATCAACTGATGGATGTCAGTAGTGCCTCTCACCAACCGATGGACATCAGTAGTGCCTCTCATCAACCGATGGACGTTAGTAGTGCCTCTCACCATCCGATGGATGTCAGTAATGCCTCTTACCTACCGAAGGATGTCAGTAGTGGCTCTCACCAACCGATGGACGTCAGTAATGGCTCTCACCATCCAATGGATGTCAGTAGTGCCTCTCACCAACTGATGGATGTCAGTAGTGCCTCTCACCAACCGATGGACATCAGTAGTGCCTCTCACCAACTGATGGACGTCAGTAGCGCCTCTCACCAACCGATGGATGTCAGTAGTGCCTCTCACCATCCAATAGACGTTAGTAGTGCCTCTCACCAACCGATGGACATTAGTAGTGCCTCTCATCAACCGATGGACGTCAGTAGTGCCTCTCACCAACCGATGGACGTCAGTAGTGCCTCTCGTCAACCGATGGACGTTAGTAGTGCCTCTCACCAACCGATGGATGTCAGTAGTGCCTCTCAACAACCGATGGACATCAGTAATGGCTCTCACCATCCAATGGACATCAGTAGTGCCTCTCACCAACTGATGGATGTCAGTAGTGCCTCTCACCAACCGATGGACATCAGTAGTGCCTCTCACCAACCGATGGACATCAGTGGTGCCTATCATCAACCAATTGATGTCAGTAGTGCCTCTCACCAGCCAATAGACGTTAGTAGTGCCTCTCACCAACCGATGGACATCAGTAGTGCCTCTCATCAACCGAAGGACGTCAGTAGTGCCTCTCAACAACCGATGGACATCAGTAATGGCTCTCACCATCCAATGGACATCAGTAGTGCCTCTCACCAACTGATGGACGTCAGTAGTGCCTCTCACCAGCCGATGGACATCAGTAGTGCCTCTCACCAACTGATGGACATCAGTATTGCCTCTCACCAACTGATGGACGTCAGTAGCGCCTCTCACCAGTCAATGGACATCAGTAGTGCCTCTCAGCAACCGATGGACGTCAGTAGTGCCTCTCACCAGTCGATGGACATCAGTAGTGCCTCTCACCAACTGATGGACGTTAGTAGCGCCTCTCACCAGTCAATGGACGTCAGTAGTGACTCTAACCAACCAATGGACATCAGTAGTGCCTCTCACCAACCGATGAACATCAGTAGTGCCTCTCACCAACCGATGGACATCAGTAGTGCCTCTCACCAGCCAATAGACGTTAGTAGTGGCTCTCACCAACCGATGGACATCAGTAGTGGCTCTCATCAACCGATGGACGTCAGTAGTGCCTCTCACCAACCGATGGACATCAGTAGTGCCTCTCATCAACCGATGGACGTTAGTAGTGCCTCTCACCAACCGATGGATGTCAGTAATGCCTCTTACCTACCGAAGGATGTCAGTAGTGGCTCTCACCAACCGATGGACGTCAGTAATGGCTCTCACCATCCAATGGATGTCAGTAGTGCCTCTCACCAACTGATGGACGTCAGTAGTGCCTCTCACCAACCGATGGACATCAGTAGTGCCTCTCACCAACTGATGGACGTCAGTAGCGCCTCTCACCAACCGATGGACATCAGTAGTGCCTCTCATCAACCGATGGACGTTAGTAGTGCCTCTCACCAACCGATGGATGTCAGTAATGCCTCTTACCTACCGAAGGATGTCAGTAGTGGCTCTCACCAACCGATGGACGTCAGTAATGGCTCTCACCATCCAATGGATGTCAGTAGTGCCTCTCACCAACTGATGGACGTCAGTAGTGCCTCTCACCAACCGATGGACATCAGTAGTGCCTCTCACCAACTGATGGACGTCAGTAGCGCCTCTCACCAACCGATGGACATCAGTAGTGCCTCTCACCAACCGATGGACATCAGTAGTGCCTCTCACCAACCGATGGACATCAGTGGCGCCTATCACCAACGAATGGATGTCAGTAGTGCCTCTCACCAGCCAATAGACGTTAGTAGTGCCTCTCACCAACCGATGGACATCAGTAGTGCCTCTTATCAACCGATGGACGTCAGTAGTGCCTCTCACCAACCGATGGACGTCAGTAGTGCCTCTCGTCAACCGATGGACGTTAGTAGTGCCTCTCACCTACCTATGGATGTCAGTAGTGCCTCTCAACAACCGATGGACATCAGTAATGGCTCTCACCATCCAATGGACGTCAGTAGTGCCTCTAACCAACTCATGGATGTCAGTAGTGCCTCTCACCAGCCGATGGACGTCAGTAGTGCCTCTCACCAACTGATGGACATCAGTAGTGCCTCTCACCAACTGATGGACGTCAGTAGCGCCTCTCACCAGTCAATGGACGTCAGTAGTGCCTCTAACCAACCGATGGACATCAGTAGTGCCTCTCACCAACCGATGGACATCAGTAGTGCCTCTCACCAGCCAATAGACGTTAGTAGTGCCTCACACCAACCGATGGACATCAGTAGTGCCTCTCATCAACCGATGGACATCAGTAGTGCCTCTCACCATCCGATGGACATCAGCAGTGCCTCTCATCAACCGATGGATGTTAGTAGTGCCTCTCACCAACTGATGGATGTCAGTAGTGCCTCTCACCAGCCGATTGACATCAGTAGTGCCTCTCACCAACTGATGGACGTCAGTAGTGCCTCTTACCCACCGATGGACGTCAGTAGGGCCTCTCACCAGTCGATGGACATCAGTAGTGCCTCTCACCAACTGATGGACGTCAGTAGCGCCTCTCACCAGTCAATGGACGTCAGTAGTGCCTCTAACCAACCGATGGACGTCAGTAGTGCCTCTCCACAACCAATGGACGTCAGTAATGCCTCTCGTCAACCGATGGACCTTAGTAGTGCCTCTCACCAACCGATGGATGTCAGTAATGCCTTTCACCTACCGGTGGATGTCAGTAGTGCCTCTCACCAACCGATGGACATCAGTAATGGCTCTCACCATCAAATGGACGTCAGTAGTGCCTCTCACCAACTGATGGACGTCAGTAGTGCCTCTCACCAGCCGATGGACATCATTAGTGCCTCTCACCAACCGATGGACATCAGTAGTGCCTCTCACCAACCAATGGATGTCAGTAATACCTCTCACCATCCGATGGACATCAGTAGTGCCTATCACCAGCCAATTGATGTCAGTAGTGCCTCTCATCAGCCAATAGACGTTAGTAGTGCCTCTCATCAACCGATGGACGTCAGTAGTGCCTCTCGTCAATCGATGGACGTTAGTAGTGCCTCTCACCAACCGATGCATGTCAGTAATGCCTCTCACCTACCGATGGATGTCAGTAGTGCCTCTCAACAAACGATGGACATCAGTAATGGCTCTCACCATCCAATGGACATCAGTAGTGCCTCTCACCAACTGATGGACGTCAGTAGTGCCTCTCACCAGCCGATGGACATCAGTAGTGCCTCTCACCAATTGATGGACATCAGTAGTGCCTCTCACCAACTGATGGACGTCAGTAGCGCCTCTCACCAGTCAATGGACGTCAGTAGTGCCTCTAACCAACCGATGGACGTCAGTAGTGCCTCTCACCAGTCGATGGACATCAGTAGTGCCTCTCACCAACTGATGGACGTCAGTAGCGCCTCTCACCAGTCAATGGACGTCAGTAGTGCCTCTAACCAACCAATGGACATCAGTAGTGCCTCTCACCAACCAATGGATATCAGTAGTGTCTCTCACCAACCGTTGGATATCAGTAGTGCCTGTCACCAACCGATGGACATCAGTGGTGCCTATGACCAACCGATGGACATCAGTAGTGCCTCTCACCAGCCAATAGACGTTAGTAGTGCCTCTCACCAACCGATGGACATCAGTAGTGCCTCTCATCAACCGATGGACGTCAGTAGTGCCTCTCACCAACCGATGGACATCAGTAGTGCCTCTCATCAACCGATGGACATTAGTAGTGCCTCTCACCAACCGATGGATGTCAGTAATGCCTCTCACCTACCGATGGATGTCAGTAGTGCCTCTCACCAACCGATGGACGTCAGTAATGGCTCTCACCATCCAATGGACATCAGTAGTGCCTCTCACCAACTGATGGATGTCAGTAGTGCCTCTAACCAACCGATGGACATCAGTAGTGCCTCTCACCAACTGATGGACGTCAGTAGCGCCTCTCACCAACCGATGGACATCAGTAGTGCCTCTCACCAACGGATGGACATCAGTAGTGCCTCTCACCAACCGATGGACATCAGTGGTGCCTATCACCAACCAATGGATGTCAGTAGTGCCTCTCACCAGCCAATAGACGTTAGTAGTGCCTCTCACCAACCGATGGACATCAGTAGTGCCTCTCATCAACCTATGGACGTCAGTCGTGCCTCTCACCAACCGATGGACGTCAATAGTGCCTCTCGTCAACCGATGGACGTTAGTAGTGCCTCTCACCAACCGATGGATGTCAGTAGTGCCTCTCAACAACCGATGGACATCAGTAATGGCTCTCACCATCCAATGGACGTCAGTAGTGCCTCTCACCAACTGATGGATGTCAGTAGTGCTTCTCACCAGCCGATGGACGTCAGTAGTGCCTCTCACCAACTGATGGACATCAGTAGTGCCTCTCACCAACTGATGGACGTCAGTAGCGCCTCTCACCAGTGAATGGACGTCAGTAGTGCCTCTAACCAACCGATGGACATCAGTAGTGCCTCTCACCAACTGATGGACGTCAGTAGCGCCTCTCACCAGTGAATGGACGTCAGTAGTGCCTCTAACCAACCGATGGACATCAGTAGTGCCTCTCACCAACCGATGGACATCAGTAGTGCCTGTCACCAACCGATGGACATCAGTGGTGCCTATGACCAACCAATGGACATCAGTAGTGGCTCTCACCAGCCTATAGACGTTAGTAGTGCCTCACACCAACCGATGGACATCAGTAGTGCCTCTCATCAACCGATGGACGTCAGTAGTGTCTCTCACCATCCATTGAACATCAGTAGTGCCTCTCATCAACCGATGGACGTTAGTAGTGCCTCTCACCAACCGATGGATGTCAGTAATGGCTCTCACCATCCAATGGACATCAGTAGTGCCTCTCACCAACTGATGGACATCAGTAGTGCTTCTCACCAGCTGATGGACATCAGTAGTGCTTCTCACCAGCCGATGGACGTCAGTAGTGCTTCTCACCAGCCGATGGACGTCAGTAGTGCTTATCACCAGCCGATGGACGTCAGTAGTGCCTCTCACAAACCGGTGGATGTCAGTAGTGCCTCTCACCAGCCAATGGACATCAGTAGTGTCTCTCACCAACCGATGGACGTCAGTAGTGCCTCTCACCAGCCAATGGACATCAGTAGTGCCTCTCACCAGCCGATGGACGTCAGTAGTGCTTCTCACCAGCCGATGGATGTCAGTAGTGCTTCTCACCAGCCGATGGACGTCAGTAGTGCCTCTCACCAACCGATGGACATCAGTAGTGCCTCTCACCAACCGATGGACATCAGTGGTGCCTATGACCAACCGATGGACATCAGTAGTGCCTCTCACCAGCCAATAGACGTTAGTAGTGCCTCTCACCAACCGATGGACATCAGCAGTGCCTCTCATCAACCGATGGACGTCAGTAGTGCCTCTTACCAACCGATGGACATCAGTAGTGCCTCTCATCAACCGATGGACGTTAGTAGTGCCTCTCACCTACCGATGGATGTCAGTAGTGCCTCTCACCAACCGATGGACGTCAGTAATGGCTCTCACCATCCAATGGACGTCAGTAGTGCCTCTCACCATCCAATGGACGTCAGTAGTGCCTCTCACCAAGTGATGGACGTCAGTAGTGCCTCTCACCAACCAATGGACGTCAGTAGTACCTATGACCAACCAATGGACATCAGTAGTGCCTCTCACCAGCCAATAGACGTTAGTAGTGCCTCACACCAACCGATGGACATCAGTAATGCCTCTCATCAACCGATGAACGTCAGTAGTGCCTCTCACCAACCGATGGACATCAGTAGTGCCTCTCATCAACCGATGGACGTTAGTAGTGCCTCTCACCAACCGATGGATGTCAGTAATGGCTCTCACCATCCAATGGACGTCAGTAGTGCCTCTCACCAACTGATGGACGTCAGTAGTGCCTCTCACCAACCAATGGATGTCAGTAATGCCTCTTACCATCCGATGGACATCAGTAGTGCCTCTCACCAACTGATGGACATCAGTAGTGCTTCTCACTAGCTGATGGACATCAGTAGTGCTTCTCACCAGCCGATGGACGTCAGTAGTGCTTCTCACCAACCGATGGACGTCAGTAGTGCTTCTCACTAGCCGATGGACGTCAGTAGTGCCTCTCACAAACCGGTGGATGTCAGTAGTGCCTCTCACCAGCCAATGGACATCAGTAGTGTCTCTCACCAACCGATGGACGTCAGTAGTGCCTCTCACCAGCCAATGGACATCAGTAGTGCCTCTCACCAGCCGATGGACGTCAGTAGTGCTTCTCACCAGCCGATGGACGTCAGTAGTGCTTCTCACCAGCCGATGGACGTCAGTAGTGCTTCTCACCAGCCGATGGACGTCAGTAGTCCCTCTCACCAGCCAATGGACATCAGTAGTGCCCCTCACCAACCGATGGACGTCAGTAGTTCCTCTCACCAACAGATGGACGTCAGTAGTGTCTCTCACCAGCCGATGGATGTCACTAGTGCCTCTCACCAACCGATGGACGTCAGTAGTGCCTCTCACTAGCCAATGGACGTCAATAGTGCCTCTCACCAACTGATGGACGTCAGTAGTGCCTCTCACTAACCAATGGACGTCAATAGTGCCTCTTACCAACCGATGGACGTCAGTAGTGCCTCTTACCAACCGATGGATGTCAGTAGTGCCTCTCACCAACTGATGAGAAAGTGAGAGGTGCTGGATGACCCTCTTTTTCGAGGACAATCTGTCCTGTGATTAATATGAGACCAGTTCTGTGTAAAGAGAGGGGAGACCCTCCGAATTTTTCTTCTCTGGTGGCAGAAGTAACCATTTTGTTGTCCATACCAGTTGTGTAACTGACCCGGCAGATGCATTTCTTGATCACAGCAGATTTTTTTCTATTGATCATATTGTCTTATAAATGGAAAGACGTAAGAACTTTTATGTCTCTCGTAACTTAAGTACAGGAATCTGTAGATTCAGGTGAGATGCCGCCATCTCCTGCCACCTCTGCACGTTCTGCTGATCTGATGATGAGTCGGCATCACCTTTCCTGGAATGTTGCACCTCGCCGCGACACGTGCCGCATCAGGTGTATTTATACACAGCGCCATTTATCTGACAGTATAAACCAGACATCACTTATCATGGAGAAATACTAAGCTGTTTATTCTGCGCGACCTGAGATGTGAAATTCCTTCTCCCTCCAAACCAGGATTAAGAAAACAACTTTGGAGCGTTTTCCTCGCACTCCGCCGAGCACACGAGAGCTTTCATTTACACTCCTTGTTTGCTTTTCCTCTTCGCTTGTATTTCATCTGATTTTTTTCCTCCAGTTATAATTCTCCAAAGAAACTGATACAAAGAAAAGAAACAAAGAATTAACTCCTTCCACGGACGACAATAAAGCCAAGATACATACTTATGCATGTCGTGCACCCAATTGACTCTACAGGGGTGAAATCGATATCCATAGTTTATCATTCATTAAAGTCATTCACTTTTATTATTTGCAATCAGGCATTTCCACCATTACTGAACCAAAGATCTGAGTGCACAGTGTCTGAAGGTTTCAGGAAAAGCCACCAGGGAGCATCGCCAGAGACAACTCAGTGGAGGATTGGGAGACAATGTTTGGTGTCAGTCATTGTTTCGGAAGAGTATGAGGGGGGCAGTTACTTTTACATACTGACAATATGGATGGTAGTTACAGTATCTTTCCAGAATAGTGTGCCATGTGACTGATCAGGTTCAATGTTGCATTTTGTAAAGGTCTGAATCCGAGCAAGTTGCATGTGAAAATATGGAAGGAGGCAGGGTCCGACTGGGGTGTCCCACCCTACAGCTATATGCAAATACCTGTTAGCCGTTACCCCTGTTATAGTGGAGCGTCAACTGTAAAACAGAGACGGCGCTCGCAACCACTGAGGGAATGAATGGATCAGTGGTCGAGTCGCACATGAGCTCCAATCTACTGGGGATAAAAACTCCACATTCTGCCGATTGGGTCCCAGCAGTTAGACCCCCACCAATCAATAAGTTATCACTTATCCTTAGGCCACGTTCACACATTCAGTATTTTACATCACTTATTTGTAAGCCAAAATCAGGAGTGGAACAATCAGAGGAAAAGTGTAAGTATAAACTCGTCACCAGTTCTGCATTTATCACCCACTCCTGGTTTTGGCTTACAAATAACTGATGTAAAATCCTGACCGAATACTGAATGTTTGAACGTGGCCTTAGGATAGGCAATTACTTGTTTTCACTGGAGAACCTTTGTAAGTGCATATTGGCTACTGTGTAATAGCCACAGGACAGGGAGGGGTTATACATCCACGTAATTAATCTCTATTGGAAATAAAGAATCTTCCCCTTATTGATATCCGAGAGAACAAGTGACCTCCATACACAACACAATCCACTATACCAAACCTATAATACCACATACAAGAGAGAAATACCGCCGCGCCATGACCAGACCACATGTTACCATTACATAGTGACCAAATAATACTACAAAAAGGATCATGACTAAAAACCACAATACTAAAAAAACAAATATTACCACTGGTGACAGTATACACAGGAGCTCTGTATATAGTGTCAATGTACAGGTAATACAGTGATCACCAGTGATATTATACACAGGAGCTCTGTATATAGTGTACATGTAATACAGTGATCACCAGTGACATTATACACAGGAGCTCTGTATATAGTGTACAGGTAATATAGTGATCACCAGTGATATTATACAGGAGCTCTGTTTATAGTGTATAGTGTACAGGTAATACAGTGATCACCAGTGATATTATACAGGAGCTCTGTATATAGTGTCAATGTAGAGGTAATACAGTGATCACCAGTGACATTATACACAGGAGCTCTGTATATAGTGTATAGTGTACAGGTAATACAGGGATCACCAGTGACATTATCCACAGGAGCTCTGTATATAGTGTACAGGTAATACAGTGATCACCAGTGACATTATACACAGGAGCTCTGTATATAGTGTCAGTGTACAGGTAATACAGGGATCACCAGTGACATTATACACAGGAGCTCTGCATATAGTGTCAATGTACAGGTAATACAGTGATCACCAGTGACATTATACACAGGAGCTCTGTATATAGTGTACAGGTAATACAGTAATCACCAGTGACATTATACATTGGAGCTCTGTATATAGTGTACAGGTATTACAGTGATCACCAGTGACATTATACACAGGAGCTCTGTATATAGTGTATAGTGTACAGGTAATTCAGGGATCAACAGTGACATTATACACAGGAGCTCTGTATATAGTGTATAGTGTACAGGTAATACAGTGATCACCAGTGACATTATACTCAGGAGCTCTGTATATAGTGTCAGTGTACAGGTAATACAGGGATCACCAGTGACATTATACACAGGAGCTCTGTATATATTGTATAGTGTAGAGGTAATACAGTGATCACCAGTGATATTATACACTGGAGCTCTGTATATAGTGTACAGGTAATACAGTGATCACCAGTGACATTATACACAGGAGCTCTGTATATAGTGTCAGTGTACAGGTAATACATTGATCACCAGTGACATTATACACAGGAGCTCTGTATATAGTGTATAGTGTACAGGTAATACAGTGATCACCAGTGACATTATACACAGGAGCTCTTTATATACTATATAGTGTAAAGTGTAAGTGTACATGTAATACACTGACTCAGCAGTGATCTCTCTAGGTGAAGTCCTTCATCTTCGCTTTTCTTCTTCATCCAGTACAGACCGTCATCACTTCTTCCAGCCAGGATTCGTCTCTGCTGAAAATAACACACAGTTATCAATAACTGATCACTTCTAGATCACATTCCCCACTTTTTCCCCTACTTCTACACTATGCCAGATGAAAAAAAAAAGCGACATAGTGCCGCCCTGCACAGTGACAGGACCCCCCTTTTGTTCCCCCCATGGATAACAGTATCCTCAAAGTAAATTATATTTCACCAGTAATAATGTCCCCATTTGCCACCATAAACTAATAATATATGTTCCTCATTCTGGCCCCCATACAGTAATTGTCACCCATCCTGATCCCCTTTATTTAATAATATCCCCATCCTAGGCTCCCATGTACCCCCCACCCATCCTGGGCCTATATGTATTCCCCTCACCCATCCTGGGCACCTATGTATCATCCCCCCACTCATCCTGAGCCCCTATGTATCCCCCTCACCCATCCTAGGCCCCTATGTATCACCCCCCCATCATGGGCCCCCATGTATCCCCCCACCCATCCTGGGCTTGTATGTATCTCCCTCACCCATCCTGGGCCTCTATGTATCACCCCCCCATCACAGGCCCTTATGAATTCCCTCCACCCATCTTGGGCTCCTATGTATCCCCCCACTCATCCTGGGCCCCTATGTATCCCCCTCACCCATCATGGGGCCCTGTGTATCACCCCCCCATCATAGGCCCCTGTGTATCACCACCCATCATATGCCCATATGTATTCCTTCTACCCATCATGGGCCCCTATGTATCACCCCCTCATCATGGGCCCCAATGTAACATCTCCCCATGATGGACCACTATGTATCTCCCCACCCATCCTGGGTCCCTATGTATCACCGCCCCATCATGGGCCCCTATGCTTCCCCCCGACCCATCTTGGGTCCCTATGTATCACCCCCCCCCCATCATGGGCCCCTATGTATTCCCCCTACCCATGCTGGGCTCCTATTTATCACCCATCCCCCTTTCTTCTCACCTTCACCGCGCTCTCCCAGCGGTGTCCTCTTGCGGCTTGATATCGGCGTGGTCTTCAACAGATGCGCCGACCCATCAGGGGCTGCGCACTGACATCAGCACCCAGCGCATAGTAGTGACATTTGAAGCCCGACGGCCGGAGGCCACTTGACATTGCTTCTATGCGCTGCGCACTGACATCACCGCCCGGTGCATAGCAGTGACGTTCAATGCCCCCCGGTCTATCAGAGGCTGAAGGCTGACGCGCGTGGCCTGTGATTGACCGGCTTCCTTTGAACGTCAATGCTATGCACCGCATGACGACATCTGTGAGCAGCGCATAGCAGACAGTTATGCGCCGGGAGCATTTCATAGGCCAGTGGTTAGAAAGACCCTATCCGCGGGCCCCTAATATGTCTGGCCACCGAGGACCCGGGGTCCACCGGGAGATCATCCGGTTTCCCGGCGGGCCAGTCAGACGCTGGAAGGGGGCACATACTTTTTCATACCATTCTTCATATACCATGGCCTATTAAATACTCCCTCTCATATAATTGTGATCCACAGAGAATTCCTCACTTACATTCATGTTTGTCCTTGCAATTGGCCTCGTTGCTCCTCAGAAAAGGGAGATTGCATTGATTTTCTGCCCTTCAGGGGGTAAGAGGAGGACGGCGAAACATTCGGCTCTTGGGTGGGATAAATCGTTACATTGTAAAACCGCCATATCATTTTGCTGTGCTGTCTGGTGTACACCCCCTCCCCACTTCTCATATCAGACTCCAGTGGGGTGCAGAGCCCCCCGATAATATACACGTGGCACGCGGAGATGTAAGCGCTTTACCTGTTCTCTCCGTCCTCCTGATGACTGTGCGGAGTCTTTCCAATCCATTAAGGGCTTAATCTCCAGCGGGGTCCGGCTTACTGTAAATATTACATGGAGTGGATACACAGACTCTCGTCTTAGTCTGGAAGCCGCATTAATGTTTCATGAGAGCAGTGGTTTAATTTTGCATTAATAAATGCACCCACCCTCGTCCTTCATCCTATCGAGTTATTAGAAGAAGTGTAACGATATGATCAACGTGAAACTTTACTACAAATCTGGAAACTGTTACAATTTCTTAGACAAAAAAGATTAATTACATACATTTTCACAATCCACTATAAATACAGAGACCCCAAACTACAGACCTCTATATATAAAGACCCCAAAGAAGAGACCTCTGTATACAAAGACCCCAAAGAAGAGACCTATGTATACAAAGACTCCAAAGAAGAGACCTCTATATACAAAGACCCCAAAGAAAAGACCTCTATATATACAGAGACCCCAAAGTACAGACCTCTATATATACAGAGACCCCAAAGAAGAGACCTCTACGCACGTGGTCAAAATTGTGGGTACCCCTCGTTTAATGAAAGAAAAACCCACAATGGTCAGAGAAATAACTTGAATCTGACAAAAGTAATAATAAATTAAAAATCAATGAAAATGAACAAATGAAGGTCAGACATTGCTTTTCTGCTTCCACAGAATTAAAAAAAATATTAACCTCATGAAATCGGCCTGGACAGAAATGATGGTTCTTCTTCTTAACTTAATATTTTGTTGAACCTTTTGAGGCGATCACTGCAATCGCACGATTCCTGTAACTGTCAATGAGACTTCTGCACCTCTCGACAGGTATTTCGGCGACTCCTCATGAGCAAACTGCTCCAGTTGTCTCGTGGTTGAAGGTTGCCTTTTCCAGACGACATGTTTCAGCTCTTTCCAAAGATGCTCCATAGGATTTAAGTCAGGGCTCATAGAAGGCACTTCAGAATAGTCCAATGTTTTCCTCTTAGCCATTCTTGGGTGTTTTTAGCTGGGTGTTTTGGGTCATTATCCTGTTGCAAGACCCATGACCTGCGACTGAGACCAAGCTTTCTGACACTGGACAGCCCATTTTTCTCTAGAATCCCTTGATAGTCTTGAGATTTCATTGTACCTTAGGCTTAGGGTTAGATTCAAGACACCCTGTGCCACATGTAGCAAAGCAGCCCCAGAACATAACAGAGCCTCCACCATGTTTCACTGTAGGGACAGTGTTCTTTTCTTGATATGCTTCATTTTTCCGTCTGTGAACATAGAGCTGATGTGCCTTGCCAAAAACTTCCATTTTTATCTCATCTGTCCATAGGACATTCTCCCAGAAGCTTTGTGGCTTGTCAACATACAGAGACCTCAAAGTAGAGATCAATATATATTTACAGAGACCCCAAAGTACAGACCTCTGTATATATAGAGACCCCGAAGTACAGACCTCTGTATACAAAGACCCCAAAGAAGAGACCTCTATATACAAAGACCCCAAAGAAAAGACCTCTATATATACCTAGACCCCAAAGTACAGATCTCTATATATACAGAGACCACAAAGAATAGACCTCTATATATACAGAGACCCCAAAGAAGAGACCTATATATATACAGAGACCCCAAAGTACACACCTCTATATACAAAGACCTCAAAGAAGAGACCTCTATATATACATAGACCTCAAAGTAGATACCAATATATACTGTATTTGCAGAGACCCAAAGTACAGACCTCTGTATATACAGAGACCCCAAAGTACAGACCTCTGTATACAAAGACCCCAAAGAAGAGACCTCTATATATACAAATACCCCAAAGAAGAGACCTCTATATATAGAGACCCTAAAGTAAAGACCTCTATATATAGAGACCACAAAGTAGAGACCTATGTATATTTACAGAGACCCCAGAGTATAGACCTCTGTATATAAAGACCCCAAAGTACAGACCTCTGTATACAAAGACCCCAAAGGAGAAACCTCTATATATACAGAGGCCCCAAAGTGGATATGCAGAGACTCCAAAGCAGAAACCTACATATATATATATATATGTATACAGGGACCCTTAAGTACAGACGTCTATTTATACAGAGACTCCAAAGTAGAGACCTCTATATACAATGACCCCAAAGTAGAGATCTATATATATATATATATATATATATATATATATACACAGGAGCGGGCATACCGCCAGTGCAGATGACGCACCAGCACCGGGGCCCAGAGGTGGAGGGGGGCCTTTGCAGTGCGGCTAATAATGAGGGAAATCTGGCCTGCATCTCGGAGCCTGACGCTCCGGGGGGCCCATGGCCAGATTGCCCTCATCATGTCTGGTGGGCAGGGAGCGATCCCTCTAGCTCCGCTGTTGACAGGAGGAAAATGGCAGCAGAGTGGAGATATCCGTCTTCTGCTTCCTGCCCTGCGCTTCCTCCCTGACATAGGCTCGTGCGGCTTGATGACGTCTGCATGCAGAGCGCGCCTGTGTCAAGGCGAAACATTCCGGCAATGAGGATGCTGCGATGGAACAAGGAGAGAGGTAAGTGTTTTTTGTTGTTGTTTTTTTTTTTTTTACTAATACACTGGTTAGAGGTCCAGGACATTGATGGAGGTGGGGGAGAACAATGATGGAGGTGGGTAAGAACACTGATGGAGGTGGGGTATACAGTGATGGAGGTGGGAGATAACAATGATGGAGGTGGGGGAGAACAATGATGGACGTGGGTAAGAACACTGATGGAGGTGGGGTATACAATGATGAAGGTGGGGGATAACAATGATGGAGCTGGGGGAGAACAATGATGGACGTGGGTAAGAACACTGATGGAGGTGGGGTATACAATGATGGAGGTGGGGGATAACAATGATGGAGGTGGGGGAGAACAAGTATGGAGGTGGGGTAGACAATGATGGAGGTGAGGGAGAACAATGATGGGGTTAGATTTATTTAAAAAATTGGTGACGTGTTCAATACTTATTTCACCCGCTGTACACATAGATCCCAAAGTAGAGATCTCTCTGTATATATACAGACCCCAATGTAGAGACCTCTGTGTCAATGTTCTGGGTGTTTACAGTCATGCGGCTGTCTTGATTGCATGACTGATCTGGCCATGACTATATGTCGCCATTTTTGCATAATTCTTACCAGTTCCAGGACAGAGATGCCAGCGAGCGGTTTGGGGTCACGGGTGTTCAGAAGCTTTGTGTCGAATTGTCCCTTTCATTTCTTATTCTGGTGCCATTTAATTCCACCAGCCGCGATCTAGGCCAGAAATCCTGATCTGTGAGCGCATTTTCCATAAAACCGTAACTCGCACAGCTCCATTCTACTTTCCTGTAAGAATTCTGCATAAAACAGTTTGAGACTAATTAAATACAGTGCAGACATATTGCTGCGAGTTGTCCTGCGCTGTACAAAGACCTTTACGTGGTGCAAGCTGAGCGCCGCGCTGCGACCACTGACTGCGGCTTTATTCTGTAATAACTTATTGATCAGGCCTATTTCACACGTTACAAACTCCGGCTCATCTATCTCCCCGGCCGGGCGTTCTGTCTACATTCTCTGCGCAGCCCCGGCGAAATGTGGTTTGATTGCTAGATGAGAAAATATAATGGGAAAGTAATGTATTAAAAAAGTCCAATGATCAATAACTAAACCCGTCATCTGTAATTAGAGAACAGCGCCCCCTCTGGACAAATAATCATAAAAAATACTTGAGGTGCAGACACATATTTTAAGGAGGAAGATACTATCTCTCCTCTGTCCTGGTCCTGCAGGTAGGAACTAATGATGTCATCAGTGTTCAAGCAGTGACGTCATACAGTATGTGCTGCGCAACTGGCCGAGCATCCGAAACTTTACCTTGTGTTAACAGTATATGGGCTGGGATCCACTTCACTGACAGTATATGGCCTGGGATCCACTTCATGGAGAGTATATGGCCTGAGATCCACTTCACGGACAGTATATGGGCTGGGATCCACTTCACTGACAGTATATGGCCTGAGATCCACTTCACGGACAGTATATGGGCTGGGATCCACTTCACCGACAGTATATAGCCTGGGATCCTCTTCACTGACAGTATATGGCCTGGGATCCACTTCATGGACAGTATATGGCCTGAGATCCACTTCACGGACAGTATATGGGCTGGGATCCACTTCACTGACAGTATATGGGCTGGATCCACTTCACTGACAGTATATAGCCTGGGATCCACTTCACTGACTTTATATGGGATAGGATCCACTTCATTGACTGTATATGGGCTGGGATCCACTTCACTGACAGTATATGGCCTAGGATCCACTTCACTGACAGTTTATGAGCTGGGATCCACTTAGTTGACAGTATATGGGCCAGGATCCACCTAACTGATGGTATTCAGGCTGGGATCCACTTCACTCATGGTATATGGGCTAGGATCCACTTCACTGACCGTATATAGGATAAGATCTACTTCTCTGATGGTATACAGGATGAAGTCCACTCAAGTGACAGAATATGGGATGCAATCTACTCCTCTGTCAGTGTACGTACTGAGATCCTCTTCACTGACGGTACACGGGCTTGGATCCACTTTACTGACAGTATACGGGCTGTGATTTGCTACAATATATCCCAATCAGTCTGCTCAGAGCAAAACATCCCGGACTGCAGACATTTTACAGCCATATGGAAGAATGGACCAGTCGCATCTGCAAATTGTGGCTGTGACCGACTCCTTGTGTTTGCATCCATTATTCATTGCTTTATTCTGGTCTGTAAAATGGATCAAACTACCGAGATTTCTTCCATGCACAGCATTGGTCTGTGTTAAATATTGACCAAGTGTCGTGTGATCACTGTGTGCAGTTTGTGACACATACAGTATGACCAGCAGCACAAGGACCGATTGTATCCTCCTCTGAATGAGCCCTAAAGGAGTTGTGTTCAGTTCTTATCTTCAGAACTGAGCAGTCCTCCTGTCTTCCGAGTTTCTGTCTCACGGGTTCCTGTCTAACTGTCTTCCGGGTTCCTATCTCCCGGGTTCCTGTCTTCTGGGTTTCTATCTCCCAGGTTCCTGTCTGCCTGTCTTCCGAGTTCCCGTCTCCCGGATTCCTTTCTTCCGAGTTCAGTTCCTGTCTCCCGGGTTCGTGTCTCCCGGGTTCCTGTCTTCCGGGTTCCTGTCTCCCGGGTGTCTCTCTCCCGGGTTCCTGTCTCCCGGTTTCCTGTCTTCCGGGTTCCTATCTCCTGGGTTCCTGTCTTCCGAGTTCCTGTCTTCCGAGTTCAGTTCCTGTCTCTCGGATTCCTGTCTCCCGGGTTCCTGTCTTCCGAGTTCAGTTCCTGTCTCATCGGGATCCTGTCTCCCAGGTTCCTGTCTTCCGAGTTCAGTTCCTGTCTCACTGGGATCCTGTCTCCCAGGTTCCTGTCTTCCGGGTTCCTGTCTTCCGGGTTCCTGTCTTCCGAGTTCAGTTCCTGTCTCACCAGGATCCTGTCTTCTGAGTTCAGTTCCTGTCTCCCGGGTTGCTGTCTCCCGGGTTCCTGTCTTCCGGGTTCCTGTCTTCCGAGTTCAGTTCCTGTCTCACCGGGATCCTGTCTCCCGGGTTCCTGTCTTCCGAGGTCAGTTCCTGTCTCACCGGGATCCTGTCTCACCGGGATCCTGTCTCCCGGGTTCCTGTCTTCCGAGTTCAGTTCCTGTCTCACCGGGATCCTGTCTCCCGGGTTCCTGTCTTCCGAGTTCAGTTCCTGTCTCACCGGGATCCTGTCTCCCGGGTTGCTGTCTCCCGGGTTCCTGTCTCCCGGGTTCCTGTCTTCCGAGTTCAGTTCCTGTCTCACCGGGATCCTGTCTCCCGGGTTCCTGTCTTCTGAGTTTAGTTCCTGTCTCACCGGGATCCTGCCTCCCGGGTTGCTGTCTCCCGGGTTCCTGTCTTCCGGGTTCCTGTTTGTGACGCGCCCCCTGGGCCATATTCTTTAGGGGAATACCCGGAGCCGGATCAGATGGGGGTTGTAGTCTCCGAGTGGCTGTGACCCGGTCCGTGCCCAGGGTGTCAAGCTCAGAGTATGTGGCAGTCCTACAGATGTTACAAAGTTCGTTATGTCGACTACGCCACCCGTTGGATTGCGGTCACTACGGCCGCCGCTGCAGCAGGGTCCGCTGAGGCTGATGGTGTTGGTGCAGCTTTAGATAGTATAACCCCCAACGGGAGGGGTATGGCCTTAGGGGGTCAGGTGCAGAGGATGGGGGTTGTGGTGGTGCAGCGTAGATGATAATTAAAGACAGAGTCGGGTTGTGCAGTTCAGGGTGTTTACTTACTGCAGATATTCCGGTCACTCCGGCCTTGAGTGACCACCCGAGCCGTGCTGCGTCCACCAGGTCCTGGATTCAGCCAACCCCCAAGCAAGTCCGGAGCGTGTCCCTGAGCCCTCCTTCTTGTCCTTTCTTCTGGCCGTCCCCACCAGGGATCCACCTAGGTCCAGCTCCCTCGGGCCTTCTGTTGGGAGACCCTTGGCCTTGGGTTCCCTGACCCTACACGTGGTTTGCCTTCAGGGTGGATGTGGTGGGTGGCCGTGGCAGATCCTGCCCACGGCCTCCGGTCTCTGGCTGAGGTATGCTTTAGCCCCCACCAGTTTGGGATCCGGTACCCTGTTGCCAACTCTTCACCCTAGGGTTGTACTTGGGTTCTCAGAGTTCCTTCTGTCTCCCCCTCTGGGTCTTTCTTTCTTCTCCTCTCTCACTCTGGGCCTGGGGCTGCTCTGCTCCTCTGACTTCTCTGCAAAGACTGGCTGACTGACTGACTCCTCTCTGCAAAAGACTGACTGACCCTGATCTTAGATGGTGCCCACCTTATATACTCCCTCTATGTGTGAGCTCAGGTGACCAGCACCCAATGAGCTCCTAACTTTACCCAGGCTGCTCCCCCTATCTGCCCCTACACTACTGGGATGTACCACCCCCCTCCCACTCCAGCCAGGAACAGACTCGGTCGTACCTGCACATTTCTAAGTGGGAGTACCGTTGGTCTGCTCCTCGGAAATGGGATGTGTGTAGTGCATGCAGCTTTCTGAGCTCAGTTCCACACTCCATCCTTACCCGGGAGTGGAATATCACACCTCTGGCTGAGGTGCAATACCCCTGTAGCAGCCGAATCCTCAGGGTGCTACATTCCCCCCTGGTAAATCACAGCACGTCCTCGGGCTGTAAGATATAAAAACACCAAAACATACAATTTTTGCATAAACAACACAATAAACACATATAAAACATATATATCAGCAATAAAACTTTTTTTTTTTCATAAATAACATTCTCGTAGACTTCTCTTGCTTCTAGCTCCTCCTCCGGACACTGTGCAACGTGTGCCCGGGAAAAGTGCAACAGTTTCTCTAGAAAAATGGTTTTCCTATAAAACCGGTAGGGGGCGCTTTAGGAAGCGCAACTATATACAAGGTGATATGGCTGCTCTCAGTCCTCGGCCAGGTATTTAGAAAAGGGATGACCGCTCTCAGTCCTCGGTCAGAGGGATTAAGGGAAATACGGGTAACAGTTCAATTCTCTGGTCCCAACGGGGACTATAATAGCAGCAACGGTTCACTGTGCCCCGACGGGCAACTATATACAGCTTCTACTCTGCTGTACTCAACGACGACGTCCTCCTGCTCTTTCTTTGTGGTTACCTTTAGCTTCAGACCCGTCCGGGTCCTCTTGCTCCTCCTCACACCGCAGCTCCTCCTCCGTCAGGCGATGCACATGGAGGGCGTAGGGTCCTTTGGCACACTTGTGCCGGGTGAAGGTGACCTCGTCCCCTATATACAGGTCACGACCTCTGTGTCCCTCCGGTAGGTGGGACTCAACGTCTCTTCTGGTCACGAAGACGTCGCCTGGGGTGCGGTGATCTCGGATGAAGCCCCACCCGTGCTGCATATTGAACTTGATCACAGTCCCGGTGGAAGGGGGACCATGAGCTGCACGGGGACTCCTCCTGGCCCGGCTCTTCTGCTCCGCGCTCTTTATTTGGGCTTGTTGTTCCCGGACCCGCCTCTCTCTCCGCTCCCTCTCAAAGACCTCGAGCTGCTGCCGGCAGCACTCTGCACGCTCCGCTGCAGCCGCCCGGGTCTCCTGAGTGAACCCCATAAGATCTTCTCCGGTGGGGTCCCACTCAAACTGTGCCTCCTCTAGCGGGGGCGAGATCCTCTTTATGGGCTTTGGAACCGGGATCAGGGGTTCGTCTAGGGGTCTCTCTTTCCGGAGTCGGGGATGGTGAAACTCCGGTGGCCATATAAAGGGCTGCCCATCCGGGCACGTATGTTGGGCGAACAGATCTTCTCCCAGATGCGGCACTCTTGGTTTTATGGGCGCGGTGGTGGTGGCGCCCGGGTTGCCCAGGCCTTGCGGCCAGGCCTGGGGCACCTGGAAAGTGAAGGGCACCGTAAGGACGGCGGCGCCCTGGGCTACTTGGCCCTGCGACCAGGCCGGTGGCTCCGCGGAGGTAGGGGGCGCTGTTGGTATTGCGGCGCCCGGGGGTACTAGGCCTTGCGACCAGGCTGGTGGTACTTCCTGCTTGGTCACGCTCGGGGTCGAGGCGTGTGACGTCACAGGGGTCGCGGCTCCCGTTTGAGGCCTAGTCTGCGGCGGTGAAGTTGCAGCGACGGGCACGGCAGGGGATACTTCAGGCTCTGCGACGGGGAGCTGGGGCAGGTGCGCGGTTTCCCGGTTTGGGGTAGAGACGTCCCCTTTACCTGCCTCCTTTCGTTCGGCTCCCTTCTCGGCGCCGTCTCCGGCCTTCAGTCCTCCTGCGCCATCCTCAGAGGCGGTCTGTCTCCTCGTCTCGGGTGGCGTGCTCCGCTGACGAGTCTCGGTCCGCTGGGCCATCTCTCGGCTCCACTCCGCCAACGTCTCTCGTTGCACCCGGGCCATCCTCCGTGCGAGGCCCTCCAGCGCAGTCTGTGCACACTCCCGATCTCGGGGGAGCTGTGCCAAGACCTCCACTAAGCCTAGTGGGGTCGTTGCTTCTAGCAGGCTCCTGACCAACGGGTCGGTGCTGCTCTGCTCTCCTTCCGTTGTCTCCAGCAGGCTCCTGGCCAGCGGGCCGGTGCTGCTCTGCTCTTCTTCCATCTCCGGGTAAGCTTCTTCTGGACTCAGCTCTAGGCTTCTTGTCTCCGGGTGCGCTCTCTCCAGACCGCTCCAGGCGACACCCATCTTTGTTCTCTTCTTCTCAGTCCTCCCACTTCGAGGGCGGTCCCGGGGCCACTTGGTGATTGTCAGCTCCAGGGGCAGTTCTTTCACGCTGACAGACACCTCTAGCATCACAGTCTCTGTTGGTGGGGGCGGTTTCCACTTTTGGCGCCATTTTCGTTCCTGGCCCACGATGGGAGGTGGCCTCTTGCCACCCTCTGGCACGCCCATAATGGCGTCCGCTCTTCCAAGGCGGGAAACCTTTGGAAATGGCGGGAATCGTCTCCCAGTGGCGGGAAACTCTGCAGATGGCGGGAAAAAGCTGTTAATGGCGGACAACCGGCGGGAATCGATCTGTGACGGAGTCCGATGGCGGGGACCCTCCGGAACCGGCAGGAGACTTCTTTTTGAGGTAAACTTGTTCTTTTCTTCAGGCACGCAGTACCCGGGTGTTGCGGGCACGTGATCCTGCCGACTACGCCAAAGTTGACGCGCCCCCTGGGCCATATTCTTTAGGGGAATACCCGGAGCCGGATCAGATGGGGGTTGTAGTCTCCGAGTGGCTGTGACCCGGTCCGTGCCCAGGGTGTCAAGCTCAGAGTATGTGGCAGTCCTACAGATGTTACAAAGTTCGTTATGTCGACTACGCCACCCGTTGGATTGCGGTCACTACGGCCGCCGCTGCAGCAGGGTCCGCTGAGGCTGATGGTGTTGGTGCAGCTTTAGATAGTATAACCCCCAACGGGAGGGGTATGGCCTCAGGGGGTCAGGTGCAGAGGATGGGGGTTGTGGTGGTGCAGTGTAGATGATAATTAAAGACAGAGTCGGGTTGTGCAGTTCAGGGTGTTTACTTACTGCAGATATTCCGGTCACTCCGGCCTTGAGTGACCACCCGAGCCGTGCTGCGTCCACCAGGTCCTGGATTCAGCCAACCCCCAAGCAAGTCCGGAGCGTGTCCCTGAGCCCTCCTTCTTGTCCTTTCTTCTGGCCGTCCCCACCAGGGATCCACCTAGGTCCAGCTCCCTCGGGCCTTCTGTTGGGAGACCCTTGGCCTTGGGTTCCCTGACCCTACACGTGGTTTGCCTTCAGGGTGGATGTGGTGGGTGGCCGTGGCAGATCCTGCCCACGGCCTCCGATCTCTGGCTGAGGTATGCTTTAGCCCCCACCAGTTTGGGATCCGGTACCCTGTTGCCAACTCTTCACCCTAGGGTTGTACTTGGGTTCTCAGAGTTCCTTCTGTCTCCCCCTCTGGGTCTTTCTTTCTTCTCCTCTCTCACTCTGGGCCTGGGGCTGCTCTGCTCCTCTGACTTCTCTGCAAAGACTGGCTGACTGACTGACTCCTCTCTGCAAAAGACTGACTGACCCTGATCTTAGATGGTGCCCACCTTATATACTCCCTCTATGTGTGAGCTCAGGTGACCAGCACCCAATGAGCTCCTAACTTTACCCAGGCTGCTCCCCCTATCTGCCCCTACACTACTGGGATGTACCACCCCCCTCCCACTCCAGCCAGGAACAGACTCGGTCGTACCTGCACATTTCTAAGTGGGAGTACCGTTGGTCTGCTCCTCGGAAATGGGATGTGTGTAGTGCATGCAGCTTTCTGAGCTCAGTTCCACTCTCCATCCTTACCCGGGAGTGGAATATCACACCTCTGGCTGAGGTGCAATACCCCTGTAGCAGCCGAATCCTCAGGGTGCTACATTTGCGCTCCTGCAGATTGACAGTTCGGGCCAATAGCACAGCTGAGCCACCGGCCTGAAATGTGCAGCATGGGAGGAGCGCAGGGGACTGAGTCTGGCCAGATCCAGCGATCCATTCAGCTTCACAGCGACCCTTCCAGGATGTACAGGAAACAGTTTGCACACATGTACTCCTTGCATTGGAGACCAGACACTTCTGAGGTGGCCAGTAACCTAACAAACAGTAAACTACAGATTAAAAATCCCTCCATTCTTGATAACGGAGAGAATTTTTAACAAGAGGTAAATTCAAAGATGCTTCTTTTTAAAAGCACTTTGCAATCTTACCCCTTTAGCCCGAGTTGATACATTGTATCAACATATTTCTGTTAGTAATCCCACTGAGCAGATCCTGGGGGGGTTAATTCTGCACAATTTGGGTACTTCTAACACTTGTAGGAAATGACCTGGGCTCCTTTAGACTTCTCCATCCAGAAGGGTCAACACTACAGCAGAAATCTTTTTGTGTAATCTCAGTGGTATCATGATCTCAGGAAAACTTTACAATAGTTCTCTTGTAGTTGGACATATCTTATTAGCAAAGGAGCAACTTATAAAAAAAGTCCCGGGATCGGGGCATGAATCCTTTGAAACTCTTTTCCATGCGGGTGTATAGGCCCAGAGCAGAACAGACGGGAGAGTAATCTCACGGATCACGGAGGGAGGGATCAAAGCCATCTCCCCCGATGCAATGGGATACCACATTCTGAAGTTTCCTCAGATGTATTCATTGGGGAGGCAAGTGAGTAATGGACAGAATCATTTCTTTTTTGAAGGTTTTAGCGCTGTGGACTCCGAGCAGAACTAGTTAATGGCCACTTTGTTAGAAGATTTAACGATTTGAGGGGAACTCATTAGGATATCCCCTACTTCCACAAGGAATCTAACCACCAACCAGCATCACTGCGAGGCTCTGCATCCGTATGTGCAAAGCATATCCATGTGCAAAGTATATCCATGTGCAAAGCACATCCACGTGCAAAGCACATCCACGTGCAAAGCATACCCACGTGCAAAGGATATCCATGTGCAAAGGATATCCACGTGCAAAGCATATCCATGTGCAAAGCATATCCATGTGCAAAGTATATCCATGTGCAAAGCATACCCACGTGCAAAGCATACCCACGTGCAAAGGATATCCATGTGCAAAGGATATCCACGTGCAAAGGATATCCATGTGCAAAGCATACCCACGTGCAAAGCATATCCATGTGCAAAGTATATCCATGTGCAAAGTATATCCATGTGCAAAGGATACCCATGTGCAAAGTATATCCATGTGCAAAGCATACCCACGTGCAAAGCATATCCATGTGCAAAGTATATCCATGTGCAAAGTATATCCATGTGCAAAGGATATCCATGTGCAAAGCATACCCACGTGCAAAGGATATCCATGTGCAAAGGATATCCATGTGCAAAGGATATCCACGTGCAAAGGATATCCATGTGCAAAGTATATCCATGTGCAAAGCATACCCACGTGCAAAGCATATCCATGTGCAAAGGATATCCATGTGCAAAGCATACCCACGTGCAAAGGATATCCATGTGCAAAGGATATCCACGTGCAAAGGATATCCATGTGCAAAGTATATCCATGTGCAAAGCATAGCCACGTGCAAAGCATATCCATGTGCAAAGTATATCCATGTGCAAAGTATATCCATGTGCAAAGGATATCCATGTGCAAAGCATACCCACGTGCAAAGGATATCCATGTGCAAAGGATATCCATGTGCAAAGTATATCCATGTGCAAAGTATATCCATGTGCAAAGCATACCCACGTGCAAAGCATATCCATGTGCAAAGTATACTCATGTGCAAAGCATACCCATGTGCAAAGCATACCCATGTGCAAAGCACATCCACGTGCAAAGTATATCCATGTGCAAAGTATATCCATGTGCAAAGCACATCCATGTGCAAAGGATATCCACGTGCAAAGGATATCCATGTGCAAAGTATATCCATGTGCAAAGTATATCCATGTGCAAAGCATATCCATGTGCAAAATATATCCATGTGCAAAGTATACTCATGTGCAAAGCATACCCATGTGCAAAGCATACCCATGTGCAAAGCACATCCACGTGCAAAGGATATCCATGTGCAAAGTATACCCATGTGCAAAGTATACCCATGTGCAAAGCATACCCATGTGCAAAGCACATCCACGTGCAAAGGATATCCATGTGCAAAGGATATCCATGTGCAAAGTATATCCATGTGCAAAGCATACCCATGTGCAAAGCATACCCATGTGCAAAGCACATCCACGTGCAAAGGATATCCATGTGCAAAGTATACCCATGTGCAAAGTATACCCATGTGCAAAGTATACCCATGTGCAAAGCATACCCATGTGCAAAGCACATCCACGTGCAAAGGATATCCATGTGCAAAGTATACCCATGTGCAAAGTATACCCATGTGCAAAGTATACCCATGTGCAAAGCATACCCATGTGCAAAGCACATCCACGTGCAAAGGATATCCATGTGCAAAGGATATCCATGTGCAAAGTATATCCATGTGCAAAGCATATCCATGTGCAAAGCATATCCATGTGCAAAGTATATCCATGTGTAAAGCATATCCATGTGCAAAGCATATCCATGTGCAAAGTATATCCATGTGCAAAGTATATCCATGTGCAAAGTATATACATGTGCAAAGTATATCCATGTGCAAAGTATATCCATGTGCAAAGCATATCCATGTGCAAAGTATATCCATGTGCAAAGCATATCCATGTGCAAAGTATATCCATGTGCAAAGCATACCCATGTGCAAAGTATAGCCATGTGCAAAGTATAGCCATGTGCAAAGTATATCCATGTGCAAAGCATACCCATGTGCAAAGCATACCCATGTGCAAAGTATATCCATGTGCAAAGTATATTGACTGCCGTTCTACACATGTAGTCTCTAATTATAAAGAAACATTGAGCTCCTGGGATTTTGATAAATATCTTAATATTAGAAATTTCTGCAAAATGTTGTAATATTACTGGTCACCTGATTTAGAAACTGTGAGTCGATGGAGGGGTCTCTCATTTACAATCCTAAATCTATCAACCGGAGGGGCTACAAAGAGCAATTCTTGATATGGAGGATCTGGCATATGCATGCATTACTGAACTGACATTGATATTAATAGTAAATGTGTAATTCTTCATTTTTCTTGTGGTGGCGCAGAAGGAAAATGAAACACAGAATGACCCAGATCAGCTGATCGTTAGGGAACCGAGGAGATAAATATCATAATGCCCCCAAAAGGGATTACCCTAAGCACAGACTCCTTTAAGTTTTTTCCATAACAATCTATCATAACCTCTTCCTTTGACATTTTGTACTTTATTTTGCACTTTGCTTATTTTAGAATACTACTTTTTTTTTGTTTAATTTTACTTAATATTTATTATTTTATATATTTTTTATTTTATTTACTTTTTTTTTTTCTTATTTTATTTTAGAGTATGATATACTTATTTTTATTTTACTTATTATTATTATTTTTTTTATTTTATTATTTATTATTTTATTTATTATTTTTTTCTTATTTTGTTTTAGTTATTTGATTTCAGAATATTATTTATTTTTTACTTTATCTGTTATTTCTATTTTATTTATTTAATATTTTAATTGATTTTATTATTTATTTTTATTTTACTTATTTTATTTACTATTTTTATTATTTTGTTTACTTATTTTTATATTATTTATTTATTTTTATTGTATTTATTATTTTCACATTATTTATTTAAGATTGTATTTATTTTATTATTTATTTTTTATTTTATCTGTTATTTGTATTTTATTTATTTATTTAAGATTTTCATTTATTTTAGCATTTATTTTTATTTTACTTATTTTATTTACTATTTTTTATTTTGTTTTACTTATTTTTATAATATTATTTATTTTTATTGTATTTATTATTTTCACATTATTTATTTCATATCTTATTGATTTTATTATTTATTTTTATTTTATCTATTATTTGCATTTTATTTATTTATTTAATATTTTAATTTATTTTATTATTTATTTTTATTTTACTTAGTTTATTTGCTATTTTTATTATTTTGTTTTACTAATTTTTTATAATATTATTTATTTATTTTTATTGTATTTATTATTTTCACATTATGTATTTCATATTTTATTGATTTTATTATTTATTTTTATTTTATCTATTATTTATTTTATTTATTTATTTAATATTTTAATTTATTTTATCATTTATTTTTATTTTACTTATTTTATTTACTATTTTTTCTTATTTTGTTTGACTTATTTTTATAATCTTATTTATTTTTATTGTATTTATTATTTATTTATTTTCATATTATTTATTTAATATTTTATTTATTTTATTATTTATTATTTTATTTATTATTTTTTCTTATTTTGTTTTAGTTATTTGATTTCAGAATATTATTTATTTTTACTTTATCTATTATTTCTATTTTATTTATTTAATATTTTAATTGATTTTATTATTCATTTTACGCATTTTATTTAATATTTTTCTTATTTTGTTTTACTTATTTTTATAATATTATTTATTTTTTATTGTATTTATTATTTATTTATTTTTCATATTATTTATTTCATATTTTATTGATTTTTATTATTTATTATTACTTCTTATTTCGATTTACTTTGAACCTTGGATGTTCGGATTTTATATTTTGCACAATTGCCGTTTGCAGATTGAAGCCTCTTATGTCCCTGAACAGCGTTTAAAGTATTAATGAGCAAAAACTGGTGCAAGAAATTCTGGAGCTCCGGGCAGATTATTAGAGAGATACAAAGAAGACTGAGACAGAGGAACGACGACCGCCTCAAAGCTATGAATCAATGAGCATTTACAATATAAGCCACCGACATGCAGCCTGCGCTTCAAATCTCATTAAAATCAACCAAGACAAGCTTTGATATTCCCTTCCTGAAGATCCTGGTAAGAAGCAGCAACACATTTCATCATTAATAGCTACATTGCCCAACATCCTCCATGTGATTCTTAAAGGAGATCTCCGCTCAGTGAATGGGTTGGGACGAATATAGTAAAAAAAAAAAGAAAGATACAAAAATCATTCACTATATTCCCAATCCGCAAAGCTAAGGAACAAATTAATAAATGTTAAAGTTTACTCCATTGTACTCCTCGGGGGTGGGGCAACTAACAAAGCAACTATTCATTCACTATAATAGTCATCATCCCTGCAGGAAACATTGTAGCCAGTTTGTTACCACTTTCCATTCTATTTTCAAAATCTTTGCTGTAAGGAGATCTTTAGCCTATCCTGATCGCTCACACAGCTGAGGTGTTGTTACAATGTATCAGTCTAATGCAGCGCTTTAGCGGAGGGGTGCAGATATACCTCGTCTGCCACGTAATGACACAGATTTTGATTCTGGACCTAGGAGCTTGCAGTCACCTCCGTCCTCCGTGCAATCAAAATACAAAAAATTAATATGAGGGAAAGAAGGAAAACACAAAGAAGAGAATTTACTGACATGCAACTGTTTAAAAAATCATTATAGTCATTTATACATTTAAAGGGGAAGCGCAGAATTACATAGTGACACCTGCCAGCAGGGGGCGACAGTGAGCCGAGAGCTTTGCTCCACCCATATTGTCTCTAATGTGCAGAATCTCTTAGGTTATTGGCTCTTTACATTGTTTCTTTGTCGGAAGCTTTTGATTATCTGTATTCGGTGATTGATGGCTGCTAATAACTGGTTAATCATCACCAGAACATTGATAAGGAGTTCGTTATTGGTGCTCGGATTCGCTTTCTGTCATTGGCTGATTAGCTGACAAGGATCAATAAGTGAAATTTGCAAATGGATAAACCAGTCGGTAGTTTATGAGTCACCGGTCAGAAGATCGTCAATAATTGTTCTGTGCTTGAATCGTGATTGAAAATTGATTTATTGAATTCTAAGAAAAGCTTTGTGAGGACACGGATTGTGGATTGAAGTGTTCAACAGTGACAAATGGGGACAGAGAAGATGACAGTGGGATCAATGTGTACGAGGCCATAGAGATTCCTGCAGGAACCTGCAATCACAGGAAAACCCCGATTACAGCAAGTGACAGAATTATCCTGCAACTGACCTCTGCAGAGCGAACAGACCGGGGACCAAAGTGACACCTAATGGAGGCAGCAATCCTACAGCCAACAGCAGCCAATCAGAGGACCTTTCCACATGACCTACACTAAAAAGCCAAACACAAAACTACATTTGTAGAATTAACCTGCATCACATTACTGATCCTACACTGAATTGTAGATATTATACTGCAGAGCTGCACTCAATATTCTGCTGGTGCAGTCACTGTGTACATATATTACATTACTGATCCTGAGTTACATCCTGTATTATACTCCAGAGCTGCACTCACTATTCTGCTGGTGCAGTCACTGTGTACATACATTACTGATCCTGAGTTGCATCCTGTATTATACTCCAGAGCTGCGCTCACTATTCTGCTGGAGCAGTCACAGTGTACATACATTACATTACTGATCCTGAGTTACCTCCTGTATTATACTCCAGAGCAGCACTCACTATTCTGCTAGTGCAGTCACTATGTACATATATTACATTACTGATCCTGAGTTACATCCTGTATTATACTCCAGAGCTGCACTCACTATTCTGCTGGTGCAGTCACTGTGTACATACATTACTGATCCTGAGTTGCATCCTGTATTATACTCCAGAGCTGCGCTCACTATTCTGCTTGTGCAGTCACTGTGTACATACATTACATTACTGATCCTGAGTTACATCCTGTATTATACTCCAGAGCTGCACTCACTATTCTGCTGGTGCAGTCACTGTGTACATACATTACATTACTGATCCTGAGTTACATCCTGTATTATACTCCAGAGCTGCACTCACTATTCTGCTGGTGCAGTCACTGTGTACATACATTACATTACTGATCCTGAGTTACCTCCTGTATTATACTCCAGAGTTGCACTCACTATTCTGCTGGTGCAGTCACTGTGTACATACATTACATTACTGATCCTGAGTTACATCCTGTATTATACTCCAGAGCTGCACTCACTATTCTGCTGGTGCAGTCACTGTGTACATACATTACTGATCCTGAGTTGCATCCTGTATTATACTCCAGAGCTGCGCTCACTATTCTGCTGGTGCAGTCACTGTGTACATACATTACATTACTGATCCTGAGTTACCTCCTGTATTATACTCCAGAGCTGCACTCACTATTCTGCTGGTGCAGTGACTGTGTACATACATTACATTACTGATCCTGAGTTACATCCTGTATTATACTCCAGAGCTGCGCTCACTATTCTGCTGGTGCAGTCACTGTGTACATACATTACATTACTGATCCTGAGTTACATCCTGTATTATACTCCAGAGCTGGACTCACTATTCTGCTGGTGCAGTCACTGTGTACATACATTACATTACTGATCCTGAGTTACCTCCTGTATTATACTCCAGAGTTGCACTCACTATTCTGCTGGTGCAGTCACTGTGTACACACATTACATTACTGATCCTGAGTTACATCCTGTATTATACTCCAGAGCTGCACTCACTATTCTGCTGGTGCAGTCACTGTGTACATACATTACATTACTGATCCTGAGTTACCTCCTGTATTATACTCCAGAGCTGCACTCACTATTCTGCTGGTGCAGTCACTGTGTACATACATTACATTACTGATCCTGAGTTACATCCTGTATTATACTCCAGAGCTGCACTCACTATTCTGCTGGTGCAGTCACTGTGTACATACATTACTGATCCTGAGTTACATCCTGTATTATACTCCAGAGCTGCGCTCACTATTCTGCTGGTGCAGTCACTGTGTACATACATTACATTACTGATCCTGAGTTACCTCCTGTATTATACTCCAGAGCTGCACTCACTATTCTGCTGGTGCAGTGACTGTGTACATACATTACATTACAGATCCTGAGAAACATCCTGTATCATACTCCAGAGCTGCACTCACTATTCTGCTGGTGCAGTCACTGTGTACATACATTACATTACTGATCCTGAGTTGCCTCCTGTATTATACTCCAGAGCTGCACTCACTATTCTGCTGGTGCAGTCACTGTGTACATACATTACATTACAGATCCTGAGTTACATCCTGTATTATACTCCAGAGCTGCGCTCACTATTCTGCTGGTGCAGTCACTGTGTACATACATTACATTACTGATCCTGAGTTACCTCCTGTATTATACTCCAGAGCTGCACTCACTATTCTGCTGGTGCAGTCACTGTGTACATACATTACATTACTGATCCTGAGTTACATCCTGTATTATACTCCAGAGCTGCACTCACTATTCTGCTGGTGCAGTCACTGTGTACATACATTACATTACTGATCCTGAGTTACCTCCTGTATTATACTCCAGAGTTGCACTCACTATTCTGCTGGTGCAGTCACTGTGTACATACATTACATTACTGATCCTGAGTTACATCCTGTATTATACTCCAGAGCTGCACTCACTATTCTGCTGGTGCAGTCACTGTGTACATACATTACTGATCCTGAGTTGCATCCTGTATTATACTCCAGAGCTGCGCTCACTATTCTGCTGGTGCAGTCACTGTGTACATACATTACATTACTGATCCTGAGTTACCTCCTGTATTATACTCCAGAGCTGCACTCACTATTCTGCTGGTGCAGTGACTGTGTACATACATTACATTACTGATCCTGAGTTACATCCTGTATTATACTCCAGAGCTGCGCTCACTATTCTGCTGGTGCAGTCACTGTGTACATACATTACATTACTGATCCTGAGTTACATCCTGTATTATACTCCAGAGCTGGACTCACTATTCTGCTGGTGCAGTCACTGTGTACATACATTACATTACTGATCCTGAGTTACCTCCTGTATTATACTCCAGAGTTGCACTCACTATTCTGCTGGTGCAGTCACTGTGTACACACATTACATTACTGATCCTGAGTTACATCCTGTATTATACTCCAGAGCTGCACTCACTATTCTGCTGGTGCAGTCACTGTGTACATACATTACATTACTGATCCTGAGTTACCTCCTGTATTATACTCCAGAGCTGCACTCACTATTCTGCTGGTGCAGTCACTGTGTACATACATTACATTACTGATCCTGAGTTACATCCTGTATTATACTCCAGAGCTGCACTCACTATTCTGCTGGTGCAGTCACTGTGTACATACATTACTGATCCTGAGTTACATCCTGTATTATACTCCAGAGCTGCGCTCACTATTCTGCTGGTGCAGTCACTGTGTACATACATTACATTACTGATCCTGAGTTACCTCCTGTATTATACTCCAGAGCTGCACTCACTATTCTGCTGGTGCAGTGACTGTGTACATACATTACATTACAGATCCTGAGTTACATCCTGTATCATACTCCAGAGCTGCACTCACTATTCTGCTGGTGCAGTCACTGTGTACATACATTACATTACTGATCCTGAGTTGCCTCCTGTATTATACTCCAGAGCTGCACTCACTATTCTGCTGGTGCAGTCACTGTGTACATACATTACATTACAGATCCTGAGTTACATCCTGTATTATACTCCAGAGCTGCGCTCACTATTCTGCTGGTGCAGTCACTGTGTACATACATTACATTACTGATCCTGAGTTACCTCCTGTATTATACTCCAGAGCTGCACTCACTATTCTGCTGGTGCAGTCACTGTGTACATACATTACAATACTGATCCTGAGTTACCTCCTGTATTATACTCCAGAGCTGCACTCACTATTCTGCTGGTGCAGTCACTGTGTACATACATTACATTACAGATCCTGAGTTACATCCTGTATTATACTCCAGAGCTGCGCTCACTATTCTGCTGGTGCAGTCACTGTGTACATACATTACATTACAGATCCTGAGTTACATCCTGTATTATACTCCAGAGCTGCGCTCACTATTCTGCTGGTGCAGTCACTTTGTACATACATTACATTACAGATCCTGAGTTACATCCTGTATTATCCTCCAGAGCTGCACTCACTATTCTGCTGGTGCAGTCACTGTGTACATACATTACATTACTGATCCTGAGTTACATCCTGTATTATACTCCAGAGCTGCACTCACTATTCTGCTGGTGCAGTCACTGTGTACATACATTACATTACTGATACTGAGTTACATCCTGTATTATACTCCAGAGCTGCACTCACTATTCTGCTGGTGCAGTCACTGTGTACAGACATTACATTACTGATCCTGAGTTACACCCTGTATTATACTCCAGAGCTGCACTCACTATTCTGCTGGTGCAGTCACTGTGTACATACATTACTGATCCTGAGTTACATCCTGTATTATACTCCAGAGCTGCACTCACTATTCTGCTGGTGCAGTCACTGTGTACATACATTACATTACTGATCCTGAGTTACATCCTGTATTATACTCCAGAGCTGCACTCACTATTCTGCTGGTGCAGTCACTGTGTACATACATTACATTACTGATACTGAGTTACATCCTGTATTATACTCCAGAGCTGCACTCACTATTCTGCTGGTGCAGTCACTGTGTACAGACATTACATTACTGATCCTGAGTTACACCCTGTATTATACTCCAGAGCTGCACTCACTATTCTGCTGGTGCAGTCACTGTGTACATACATTACTGATCCTGAGTTACATCCTGTATTATACTCCAGAGCTGCACTCACTATTCTGCTGGTGCAGTCACTGTGTACATACATTACATTACTGATCCTGAGTTACATCCTGTATTATACTCCAGAGCTGCACTCACTATTCTGCTGGTGCAGTCACTGTGTACATACATTACTGATCCTGAGTTACATCCTGTATTATACTCCAGAGCTGCACTCACTATTCTGCTGGTGCAGTCACTGTGTACATACATTGCATTACTGATCCTGAGTTACATCCTGTATTATACCCCAGAGCTGCACTCACTATTCTGCTGGTGCAGTCACCGTGTACATACATTACATTACTGATCCTGAGTTGCCTCCTGTATTATATTCCAGAGCTGCACTCACTATTCTGCTGGTGCAGTCACCGTGTACATACATTACATTACTGATCCTGAGTTACATCCTGTATTATACGCCAGAGCTGCACTCACTATTCTGCTGGTGCAGTCACTTTGTACATACATTGCATTACTGATCCTGAGTTACATCCTGTATTATACCCCAGAGCTGCACTCACTATTCTGCTGGTGCAGTCACCGTGTACATACATTACATTACTGATCCTGAGTTACATCCTGTATTATACTCCAGAGCTGCACTCACTATTCTGCTGGTGGAGTCAATGTGTACATACATTACATTACTGATCCTGAGTTACCTCCTGTATTATACTCCAGAGCTGCACTCACTATTCTGCTGGTGCAGTCACTGTGTACATACATTACTGATCCTGAGTTACATCCTGTATTATACTCCAGAGCTGCACTCACTATTCTGCTGGTGCAGTCACTGTGTACATACATTACATTACTGATCCTGAGTTACATCCTGTATTATACTCCAGAGCTGCACTCACTATTCTGCTGGTGCAGTCACTGTGTACATACATTACATTACTGATCCTGAGTTACATCCTGTATTATACTCCAGAGCTGTACTCACTATTCAGCTGGTGCAGTCACCGTGTACATACATTACATTACTGATCCTGAGTTACATCCTGTATTATACTCCAAAGCTGCACTCACTATTCTGCTGGTGCAGTCACTGTGTACATACATCACATTACTGATCCAGAGTTACATCCTGTATTATACTCCAGAGCTGCACTCACTATTCTCCTGGTGCAGTCACTGTGTACATACATTACTGATCCTGAGTTACCTCCTGTATTATACCCCAGAGCTGCACTCACTATTCTGCTGGTGTAGTCACTGTGTACATACATTACATTACTGATCCTGAGTTACATCCTGTATTATACTCCAGAGCTGCACTCACTATTCTGCTGGTGCAGTCACTGTGTACATACATTACATTACTGATCCTGAGTTACCTCCTGTATTATACCCCAGAGCTGCACTCACTATTCTGCTGGTGTAGTCACTGTGTACATACATTACATTACTGATCCTGAGTTACATCCTGTATTATACCCCAGAGCTGCACTCACTATTCTGCTGGTGCAGTCACCGTGTACATACATTACATTACTGATCCTGAGTTACATCGTGTATTATACTCCAGAGCTGCACTCACTATTCTGCTGGTGCAGTCACCGTGTACATACATTACATTACTGATCCTGAGTTACATCGTGTATTATACTCCAGAGCTGCACTCACTATTCTGCTGGTGCAGTCACTGTGTACATACATTACATTACTGATCCTGAGTTACCTCGTGTTTTATACTCCAGAGCTGCACTCACTATTCTGCTGGTGCAGTCACTGTGTACATACATTACATTACTGATCCTGAGTTACATCCTGTATTATACTCCAGAGCTGCACTCACTATTCTGCTGGTGCAGTCACTGTGTACATACATTACTGATCCTGAGTTACATCCTGTATTATACTCCAGAGCTGCGCTCACTATTCTGCTGGTGCAGTCACTGTGTACATACATTACATTACTGATCCTGAGTTACCTCCTGTATTATACTCCAAAACTGCACTCACTATTCTGCTGGTGCAGTCACTGTGTACATACATTACATTACAGATCCAGAGTTACATCCTGTATTATACTCCAGAGCTGCACTCACTATTCTCCTGGTGCAGTCACTGTGTACATACATTACTGATCCTGAGTTACCTCCTGTATTATACCCCAGAGCTGCACTCACTATTCTGCTGGTGTAGTCACTGTGTACATACATTACATTACTGATCCTGAGTTACATTCTGTATTATACTCCAGAGCTGCACTCACTATTCTGCTGGTGCAGTCACTGTGTACATAAATTACATTACTGATCCTGAGTTACATCCTGTATTATACCCCAGAGCTGCACTCACTATTCTGCTGGTGCAGTCACCGTGTACATACATTACATTACTGATCCTGAGTTACATCGTGTATTATACTCCAGAGCTGCACTCACTATTCTGCTGGTGCAGTCACTGTGTACATACATTACATTACAGATCCTGAGTTACATCCTGTATTATACTCCAGAGCTGCACTCTCTATTCTGCTGGTGCAGTCACTGTGTACATACATTACATTACTGATCCTGAGTTACATCCTGTATTATACTCCAGAGCTGCACTCACTATTCTGCTGGTGCAGTCACTGAGTACATACATTACATTACTGATCCTAAGTTACATCCTGTATTATACTCCAGAGCTGCACTCACTATTCTGCTGGTGCAGTCACTGAGTACATACATTACATTACTGATCCTGAGTTATATCCTGTAGATCTTTTATTATAAAAATGAAAAACATAACAATAATAATAACAGAAACATAACAAAATTAATAACCAGAAAATAAACAATGTAATGAACTGGTCCAGCCGCTCCCTCTCTCCTCACACACATATTATACATATATACACAATAATAACTACCTACACCATGACATCTGGTCCGGTTACCAAACAAATAATAACAATATAATAAACAATAACCGACAAATTATATACAAACTAATATATACATTCTTTTTTTTTTTTTTTTTTTTAAATAAATAAAATAAATGCTAACTATACAAATATATACAAGACAAAACAAAACCCCCCACACTCGAGCCCACCAGTCCCTCCACGGCACTGACCTGAGAGCTGGTCCTGCGTCTCATGCCTCAGTCCAACGTCCATAGGCCAGATCAGGCAGTGCCAGTTTTTCACCCAAATAACCAGTGTCCCACAAGATGAACCCACCTCCCCCCTTTTCCCTCCACCCAACCTAACACCTCCACCCAAACCCATATATACAATATATACAGAAACAAACAATACAATAACCACAACTGACAAAGCCCAAGTTCGGTGCCTGCAGCCCTACATCACTGTCTACTGATCAATAAAACAAAAATCTATGGTGTCAGCAGCAGCCCACCACCAGGAGAGGAGACGACCAGACTAGGGCACACTAAAAGAAAAGCCCCTCCAGAGGAGAGCGGCCCTCCGTGTACCCAGTCTCTCATACTCCAGAGCACGCACCTTCACCAGGTCACCGAGTATGGTCCTAAACACATCGTCCACTGGGAGGATTTTCCGCTGCGTCGATACTAAGCACCGTGCGTTCCACGTGTGATAACTAACCACTGCGCTAACTAGAAATAAGGTGCAACGGTCCCGACCACCCAGGTCCCCGAATGCTCCATAGGCCCATTCCGCATAAGAGAGACCGGCCAGCCGGGGCCAGCCAATGGAGGTGCCCACCCTGTTGTACACCTCTGTGTTAAAGGGACAACGAAGCAGGAAGTGGTCCATGCTTTCAAGCATGGTACCACAATGCTCCCGAGGACAGTTCCTGTCCTCAGAGCTCCTACACTTCAGATTGTCCCTCACACACAGTTTCCCATGGAAGCAGCGCCAAGCCAAGTCCCAAACCTTCGAGGGGATCCTGATAGAATTCAAAAGATGCAGACCCACCCCAAGATCCCGACTTGGGCAATCCCTGAGCGCCAGAGGCCTCTGAAAATGGGTCAACAGAACCCTTTTGTCAAGGAGCTTCCTTGGCAGAGTCCTGACCTCCCACATTCCCAGACCCCACCGGCGAATTACCTTCAGAACCACGGTAGCGTAAGCCGGGAGATGTCCATGCGGTGTGCGGAGATCCTTCACTTGCCCTCCTGTCTCCCATTCCTGGAAGAAAGGCTGAAACCATCCCTTACAAGAGAATACCCACGGAGGAGCCCTCTCTTTCCAGAGGTTTGCAATATTGATCTTAATGAAGGTATTCACAAGGAATACCACAGGGTTGACCATACCCAACCCTCCTAGTCTCCTCGTACGGTAAGTAACCTCCCTCTTGACCAGGTTCAGTCTATTCCCCCATAACAGTTGAAAGAACAAACTGTAGACCCGAGTCCAGAGAGGCTCTGGCAAGATGCACACACTGCCCAGATAGATCAGCAAAGGGAGCAGGTAAGTTTTGATCAGGTTTACCCTTTCCCTTAGGGTCAAAGACCAACCCTTCCATTGGTTCACCTTCTGAGTGGCGATCTCTAGCCTGCTGTCCCAATTTTGTTTGGGGTAATCCCCCTGGCCAAATTCGATGCCAAGAACTTTTGCAGAGACTTTGGGTTCTGGAAGGGTGTCCGGGAGATCAAAACCAGGATCTCCTCCTCCCAGCCAGAGACTCTCACACTTATCCCGGTTGATCTTAGACCCGGATGCCTCCGAGTAGCGATTTACCTCTGACATCAGCCATTCTGCCTCCCCATCAGAGGAAACAAAAACGGTGACGTCATCGGCATATGCCACCACTCTCAGAGTGGCTTCCGGTGCTGCCCGGTCCATCCCGATCCCAGCCAACGGTCCACGCTCCACCCTCCTAAGAAGTGGGTCAATCGCAAACGCGTACAGTAGCGGGCTCAAGGGACAACCCTGGCGAACACCACACCCAACCTCAAAAGAGCTGCCAATCCAACCGTTCACAAGCGGGAAACTCTCTGCCCCAGCGTACAAGGTCTTAAGCCAATCAACAAAGCCCCCCGGCAGGCCATATCTCAGAAGGACAGACCAGAGGTACTCATGATTAACCCGATCAAACGCTTTTGCCTGGTCCAATGACAGCATGTACCCCTTCCAGTGACCAGCCCTACCCTGCTCCACCGCCTCTCGGACACAGAGTACAGCACTAATTGTACTGCGGCCCGGAACAGAGCAATGCTGGGCCCCCGAAAGGAGCTGGGGTGCAAATTTCACCAGCCGATTAAACAGCACCTTTGCCAAAACCTTCCTGTCTGCATTGAGAAGCGCTATGGGACGCCAATTCTCAATGCAAGATGGGTCCTTACCCTTTGACAAAATGATCAGGGCAGACCTCCTCATTGACTTTGGCAGAGTGCCCGAGGAAAGACACTCATTGAATACCTCAGTCAAGAGGGGAACCAAGGCGTCCTTAAAGGTCTTATAGAATTCAGATGTTAAGCCATCTGGACCGGGAGATTTCTTTAGGGCAAGCCCTTCAATCGCCAACTTAACTTCCTCTTCCCTGATCATCTCTGTCAAAACACCAAGAGAGGGGTCTACCCCTGGTTCGGGGACGGCTTCAGCCAGAAAAGCCGACATCTCATCCCAATCCAGATCCCTCTTCCCCAAGAGGTAGAAGGATCTGACGACCTCCAGGATCCCCGATCTGGATCTTTTCAGGGAACCCGCAGTGTCAACCAGTCCTGTAACAACTTTACTATTCACTGACATCTTGCAGTTTCTGTAAGGGTCGGGCGAGCGGTACTTCCCGTAATCCCTCTCAAAAACCAAAGATGCGTGTCTATCATACTGACACCTCATTAGCAAAGATTTCACTCAGGAGATCTCCTCGCGGCTACCTCCAGTTGAGACAAGATGCTCGAGTTTCCTCCTCAGGCCCTGATACAGGCGGTACCTGTCCAGGCTCCTGAGGCTCAAGAGCTGGCGGAAGAATCTCGCCACCCTTTTCTTAAACATCTCCCACCACTCTGACTTACTACTACAAAGATCCAGTAAGGGTACCTGGCTCTGAAGAAAATCCTCAAAGGACTGTCTTATCTCCGCTTCTTCCAAGAGAGACGAATTGAGCCTCCAAAAGCCTCTTCCCATCCGGGGGGTCTCTGTAACATTCAGGGAAAACAAAATCAAACAGTGATGGGAGAACTCCACCTCAACAACAGATACTGCCGAAGAGACGGCTTCCTCCTTTAAATAAAACCTGTCTATCCTGGACCTACAGTTACCTCTATGATAGGTGAACCCCTCGTGGCCTGCGGTGTGCCGGATGTGGACATCCACCAGGCGAGCCTCACTAGCTATACTATTAAGGGCGACGCTATCATAAGTCAGCTTGTCTCTGGAACCTCCTCTATCCCGGGGCCTCGTGACAGTGTTGAAGTCCCCTCCAAAGACGGCCTGCCGACTCGTAAAAAGGTAGGGCTTGATCCTCGTAAAGAGACACTTCCGGTCCCACTTAGATTGGGGACCATAGATGTTAATGAGCCGGAGCTCTTGTCCCTTCATGAGGACATCTAATATCAGGCACCTCCCCATTTCTAACTCAATAACCCGTCGGCATTCTACCGGTGCGGTAAAAAGGACCGCCACTCCGCTATACGGCTCGGCCGCAAGAGACCAATAGGAGGGCCCGAGTCTCCACTCCCTCTTAGCTATAAACACCTCTGCCATATTTGGCAGCCTGGTCTCTTGCAAAAAGAAAATGTCAGCTTCAACCCGGCTGAGAAAATCAAAGGCAGCAAATCTAGCCATATTTGACTTAATGCTGACGACATTAATGGACGCCAGCGTCAACGGAGTGGGTACCGCCATCATTGGTGATTAAGTTAGACGGCTTTCCTCTTCCCACTCCCCTTATCCTCTGCCTCAGACGAGGAATCCTTCCCCCTCTTTAATGACATAGAGGTGTCCCTTTCAGCATTTTTCCTTCTTTTCTCGTCCTCGTCTCCGGACTCTGGGCCAGTCCCTCCCCCCAAGGACCTTGCATCCCCAGGAGAAGGAGACTCGGCCCCCCCTGTAAGCTCCGCCGAAGCCGGAACCTCACCCTCAGCCTCCTCCTCAGAGGAAGAGATGTTATCAAGGGCTTGGAACCGGTTAGAAAGACCAACCAGAGGGGAGTCGGTTTTACCTTCCTTAGGTACCTTGGTCAGAGCGGGAGAAGATGTTTTATCTCCCTTCTTTTTCTTCTTTTTGGTGCCGAGCTTACGCTTGTTCTCTAGCCACCGCTTATTATCCTCATCCATACTTTCATAATGGGAGGATTCTGAGGCAGAGGCAGTTTCCTCCCTGTGGATCCTCCTGACCTCCTCATCCAACTTATCATCCCTCGGGGCCTCAGCAGCAAGACTGGCATCCAGGACAGGGGCTGCCCCGGTAGTCTGGGGCTCGCCCCGCTCCCTCTCCTGTCTGCGCTTGTCTAGACGCCTCAGCTGGGCAGGCGTCTTTTTATTGCTTTTCTTCCCTGGCCCCTCGGCTCCCCCACCCCTGCTAGTGCCCTCCCCAGCAGAATCGGCCTCACGGCTTACTCCCACCGGGGTCTCGACTGCATTAGCGAAGGAGCGAGGACAACGTCTGAATGGGTGACCTAACTCACCACACAGGTGGCACCTAATCTCCACACAAGAGGCAGCAAGATGGCCGACACCACCACACAACCCACATTTCTGCACGGTGCAGTTTGCACTGAAGTGTGTGGGGTCGCCGCACCTGTGACAGAGCTTCGGTTGCCCCTGGTAGAAGACCAGGATACGATCCCTACCCAGGAAGGCAGACGATGGAATGTGGGCAACCGTACCACCTGAACGCTTAAGTTTTACCATAAACGTCCAGGCCCCTGACCAGATACCAAACTCGTCGCGGTTTTTCTTTGGCATCTCCATCACCTCTCCATACCGACCAAGCCACGTCATGATGTCATAGCAAGAAAGCGACTCGTTACGAGTCATCACGGTCACTTTCTTGATCTGGTTTTGGCGAGACACTACCTGAACGGCAAAGTCTCGCCAGCCGGGCTCATTTTTTGCCAACTCATAATTCGCCCAGAAGAGCTCAAGCCCCTCCGGCCGAACAAAGCTGACATCAAACTCAGGCGTGGAATAGGGATGTATCAAGGCGTAGATGTCAATCGCCTTGAAGCCCATCCTCAGCAGGAGCTCCACAACTTTAGACCTTGGAGGACATGCATTACTGCTCCTCCACCGAAGACGGACCACATTCCTACGCACACTGCCTGGCCCGGCTGTTGGGAGGGACCACACTGTATCTCCCCCTTTTTGCTCTCGGAAGGCCCCGAGGCCATGCCTCTCTATCCAGAAGGATAGATCAACCTCTCGACCCTCTACCATTAGTGATCTCTCCCCCTTCTTTAGAGCCTCCAGAAGGCGCCGTTGCAACATGCCATCCCCAAAGCCCGGAGACGAGGAGGATGCCCTATTTGCCCCGGAGGTGACACTGGCATAACTCTGGACAGGTGTTGCCACCCCCGGGGGGGCAACCGGACCAGTGACCACATCAGCCCCAACAGCATCACCATTACCCACCTCCATCTCACCCTCCACCAAGCCAGCAACCACACCACTAGACAATGAATTAGCCTCATTCACCCCCACCACCACATTCATTCCTGCTGGACCAGTAACAATGGTGGATGACATTTTGACCTCCGCATCAGGCACAAGGGGCTCAGTCACCTCCATAGAACTGGAGGCGACCTCACCCCCGGTCTTATGTGTGCCCTCCACATCATTGGTCGGTAATTTCCGCTGTTTGGCATTCGGTATAATGTGCCGCTGATCTTTAGCTGCTGTTAGGCGCCGCTGATCTTTAGTATCAGGATCTTCCGGACCAGCGACGCCAGCACAAAATAGCACTTTCGTGGGAGGACCGGAACGCTCAGCCCCGACAGCCCCCTCACACTGCCGTCGCTTCTCAACTAAGTGATCAGTGGCAACAGCATTCAGAGGCGCCGAGGCTACCGGAGCTGCCCCCGACACCGGGCTGCTCCCCCCTCCCACTGAGGAGCGCACCACAGCATCGTGGCCTGATGGAACGCCCGCCGCCGGGCCGCCCTCACTGTCCAGCCTCTCGGCTGATGCACCTCCTGCTGCGTCCCCACTACTACAAGCAGAGACGGAGCTCTGCGCCTCACTACCGCGCTCTGTAATCTCCCCGCGCCTTTGCACCGGATCCACAGCAGAACCCGGGCTGGGCTGGGCAACGGGGCTTATACAGCGAGCTGAGCCTGCCGCCGACTCAGGGGGTACAGGGAGGGGGGCATATACGTATCTTACCGCCTCCTGCAGCTTTGGCTTGGTCTTCTTTGCCTTTTTGTGGCCCCCAGGTGCCTCTTCTGGTAGATCGTCACCAAGATGGAAGTTTTGGAGGCACACTGGGGACTCCAGGAGCTTAATCTCCGCCATTAGCGCCCCTCCCTGGCCGCTGCTGTCACTGTCCTCCCCAGAGCCAGCAGAACTGCGACCGGATGTCATTGTCACCTGTCCTGCAGGGAGCTCGCTGCACGTGGCCTGCGGGTGACTTTGCAGGCTGCCAGGTGGGGCTTGCTGCTGATCATCACTCTCATCATCCACCTGGCTCTCAGGCTGCAGCCCCATCTGCCTTTGCTCTCTGGTATCAGCCATTTCTCTAAAGCGGTCTTCATTTATTAGTTTTTCTTTGAATGGACCACTCTGCTCTCTGATGGTGGCTTTCCTTATTTCCAGCAGGTGAATCTCACTGGTGAGCCTCTTTACTTCAGCCTGGAGCTTGGCCTTCCTTGGTTTGGAGGCCCCCGCAGCTTTTGCGCTTGTGCAGCGCAGCTCCTCCCGAAGCCTCCTGATGAGCTTACTGGCATCTTCATACTCACGGAGGCGGATCATGACCCGGGAGGCATAGGTGGACACAGACTCCCGGGGTCCCTGCAGCGCCCACCCCCCCTCAGGGAGGTCGGCCTCACCTCCATGAGCACTCAGCTTTCCTCCGGAAGGAGCGCCATCATGCACGCCGCTGTCAGGCTTTTCCTCCATGCTGGAAGCCTTGCGGCTTCTAGGGGTCTCCACAATCCCGGGGGGAGTAGGAGCCACATTGCTGCGACTCCTGGTGCAGCGTCTCACCCCCGAGTCCTCTGATGTGCAGGCCGGTTGCTGGTTTCTTCTGCCCCCCGCCAGCCTGGTTCAGGAAGCAGAAGCCTGGGACTTGGCTCCTTCACTCATCCCAGAAACCCGCTCTCTCTCTGGGAAAGAGAGAGAGCAGGTCCCCAGGTGGAGAGGTGTTGGTTTCTCAGAGATCAGGAGCTCACAGCAGGATCTGCAGCCACCACACCCGTAATCAGCACACTGACTAGCAGCTGATCAGAGCTGCACCCAGTATGCTGCTGATGCAGTCACTTTGTACATACATTACATTACTGATCCTGAGTTACATCCTGTATTATACTCCAGAGCTGCACTCACTATTCTGCTGGTGCAGTCACTGTGTACATACATTACATTACTGATCCTGAGTTACATTCTGTATTATACTCCAGAGCTGAACTCGCTATTCTGCTGGTACAGTCACTGTGTACATACATTACATTACTGATCCTGAGTTACATCCTGTATTATACTCCAGAGCTGCACTCACTATTCTGCTGGTGCAGTCACTGTGTGCATACATTACATTACTGATCCTGAGTTACATCTTGTATTATACTCCAGAGCTGCACTCACTATTCTGCTGGTGCAATCACTGTGTGCATACATTACATTACTGATCCTGAGTTACATCCTGTATTATACTCCAGAGCTGCACTCACTATGCTACTGGTGCAGTCACTGTGTACATACATTACATTACTGATCCTAAGTTACATCCTGTATTATACTCCAGAGCTGCACTCACTATTCTGCAGGTGCAGTCACTGTGTACATACATTACATTACTGATCCTGAGTTACATCCTGTATTATACTCCAGAGCTGCACTCACTATTCTGCTGGTGTAGTCACTGTGTACATACATTACATTACTGATCCTGAGTTACATCCTGTATTATACTCCAGAGCTGCACTCACTATTCTGCTGGTACAGTCACTGTGTACATACATTACATTACTGATCCTGAGTCACATCCTGTATTATACTCCAGAGCTGCACTCACTATTCTGCTGGTACGGTCACTGTGTACATACATTACATTACTGATCCTGAGTCACATCCTGTATTATACTCCAGAGCTGCACTCACTATTTTGCTGGTGCAGTCACTGTATACATACATTACATTACTGATCCTGAGTTACATCCTGTATTATACTCCAGAGCTGCACTCACTATTTTGCTGGTGTAGTCACTGTGTACATACATTACATTACTGATCCTGAGTTACATCCTGTATTATACCCCAGAGCTGCACTCACTATTCTGCTGGTGCAGTCACTGTATACATACATTACATTACTGATCCTGAGTTACATCCTGTATTATACTCCAGAGCTGCACTCACTATTCTGCTGGTACAGTCACTGTGTACATACATTACATTACTGATCCTGAGTCACATCCTGTATTATACTCCAGAGCTGCACTCACTATTCTGCTGGTACAGTCACTGTGTACATACATTACATTACTGATCCTGAGTTACATCCTGTATTATACTCCAGAGCTGCACTCTCTATTCTGCTGGTGCAGTCACTGTGTACATACATTACATTACTGATCCTGAGTTACATCCTGTATTATACTCCAGAGCTGCACTCACTATTCTGCTGGTGCAGTCACTGTGTACATACATTACATTACTGATCCTGAGTCACATCCTGTATTATACTCCAGAGCTGCACTCACTATTCTGCTGGTACAGTCACTGTGTACATACATTACATTACTGATCCTGAGTTACATCCTGTATTATACTCCAGAGCTGCACTCTCTATTGTGCTGGTGCAATCACTGTGTACATACATTACATTACTGATCCTGAGTTACATCGTGTATTATACTCCAGAGCTGCACTCACTATTCTGCTGGTGCAGTCACTGTGTAAATACATTACATTACTGATCCTGAGTTACATCCTGTATTATACTCCAGAGCTGCACTCACTATTCTGCTGATGGAGCATTCTCGGCTCTGTACACATTAGATGGTGAGTTGGTTTCACTAAAACTTCGGCTTATGACAACTTTCATGTAATGTATATTGGGGCCTTTATGCAGTAAAAGGAGCAGGTTCCACGCAGCACAGAGTATTTCAGGAGAGAACTCTGCTGTGGGACAGTGTTAGGGTTGTATCTAATAGGAAATACAAGATATGAAAGCGGAAGTAGAGAAGCTAAAATTGTCAGAGTGAAAGTTACACAATAGAAGACGCCGAGTATCGCAGAGTATTTCAGGAGAGTATGATAGGGGCAATGTCCCCCCCAGAGTCCGGAGGCGTCAGCCCCCCACCAGGTGATTCTCCGCAGTACGTGTGATGTTGGTTTCGGACCGTTTATCCTTCTGGCCTTTGGATCGAGCTCTTATACCCGTTCAATAATTCATGAGAGCAGATAATAGCAGTTCTTCCCTTCTCCTTTATTGTCCATTTTCTCGGCTTCCTTATTTCTGTCCTCGGAGCGGTCCAGGGAATTCCGTCCTAATAGTTGTGCGGATAATGCGGTTTCCATAGGAACACGGCGGGTCCGGCACAAACTCAGCGGCTCATTTTCTACTCAGGGGGATTTTCTGCAAGAAATTTCTGAAGTCTGACATCCCTGAAGTCCTATAGAGTCCCAGCCCCAGCCGGTCTGACTCACGGATCCCAGGGACGAGCAGCAATAATGAGACCCAAGACATAACCAGGGTTATTGACACACAACTTCCTGCAGCGCAACATGTAACCCACTCCCCTGTGCCTCATACTGGGGGGGAGCGATCAGTCACCGGCTCCTCTGCTCCAAAAATAATGGAGAAGAAGACGCGAACTGCACAGATCTCATCAGAAACATTCCTACACCATTATCTGATATTACAGACGGAATCAAAAATGGAAATAACTAAAAACATGTAAAAAAAAAAAAACAACTGAAAATAATAGTTACAATTTGAAATAATAATAGTCATTATTATTATTATTATTATTGTCATTTTTTAAATTAGCTATATTTTACATTTTGATTAATGGAAAATACAATTTTTTTTTATTAACTAAAGTAATGAATAACAAATTTGATTATTTTCTTACAATCTGTTTTGTATGATTGTGATTAAATTATTAAACTGAATTTAAAATTTGAAGATTTCCTGTATAATTAGCAGATAGTTTCTATTTGTACCATCTTCAATAAAATGTTACATTTCTTTACATCACTATTAAGATAACATGTTACTATTTATGTTACTATTAAGATAACATGTTACTATTTATGTTTCCATTTATGTTACTTTTGGTGCAGTTCTTTAGTGGAAGTAAATGATAGATTGAAGGTCAATATGAACCTGATTTTAATGGATGATTGGGGAAGTTGTTGTTTTTTACAGTTTTATTAAAGCAATGATTTATGATACAATAATCTACATCATACAGGATCATATATGTGCACGGAGTAAACTGTATCAGTGCAGTAGGATGTAAGTATTTCCAATTTACCAAAAGTGTTACACATTATTAAAAAGTATCAATATTTGCAAAACCAATCTGACAAATTCGGCACAATTTCCTACACCCTTTTTTCTTCCTCATGGCTAATATTAGATTAGTGTTTTGCACCCAATCGCATCTTTAATCATTTCAGTGCATTTTACGTCTCCTCATATCCATGCTTCTTTCAAAACTTTAAAAGGAGAGATATCTAAAATGAAGAATACATTTGGGGCATATACTGCAATCTACTTTTGGTGCAATTTGTAACACAATTCTAACTTATTTTGCTTAGTATAATTTTTAGGTACTGGCATTTATGTTGCAGCGGAAGAGGGAAAGAGAGTCCATAAAATAATTTTTGAAAATGTTTTAATTTTACTTTCCATTAGTAGAACTCCCTCCATTGTGAACAACCATGACTATACACCACTTTGGAACAGAAGTGTCCAGGCGTAGCAGTTGTACATGGAGGTCCGCAGGACACCCCTACTAAATAAGTAATATTATAGGCACATAGTCTGCAGGTGACGTTACAGATTTTTGCATTGACGCCCTGGGAATATCTTCCTGACCCCAGATCACAACAATAAACTTTTCCTGCATCCGCCATTTTCCGACTCTGACCTGATATATAATATTAATGATCTCTGCCCTTCCAGAGACAATGACCTGTCAGGGGCAAGTAAATGTAATCGGTACCATCCTCCGTGTGACAATAAAGCAGCTGTCACCTGTATAAGAGCAGGACGGACTATTTCTCTTTGACAATGACCTGTCATCTATAGGTGACGGCAGCCATAATGGTCCTCCTGGAATGACCTGTCATATTTTATTAATAACCTGCTCCATCCCGAGGATGATAATGTATCTTCTGTATCTGATAATGATCTCCTGTCTCCTGCTCACTCGCTGCTCTGTGCGTCACATCATTTATTTGTATATTACCTAAAATACATTTTTTTTATGTTGTGGCTTTATTTATTAATATATTTAAAAGGTACAGGAAAGAGGAAATCCATAGAGAGACCTAAGTCCACCTGAAAAATGTATCACAATCAGCAAATACATGATGTTTTCCATATAAGAACTGTATACTGTAGCACAGTCCCTATGTACAAGAATATAACTACTATAATACTGCCCCTATGTACAAGAATATAACTACTATAATACTGCCCCCTATGTACAAGAATATAACTACTATAATACTGCCCCTATGTACAAGAATATAACTACTATAATACTGCCCCTATGTACACGAATATAACTACTATAATACTGCCCTCTATGTACAAGAATATAACTACTATAATACTGCCCTCTATGTACAAGAATATAACTACTATAATACTGGCCCCTATGTACAATAATATAACTACTATAATACTGCTCCTATGTACAAGAATATAACTACTATAATACTGCCTCTATGTACAAGAATATAACTACTATAATACTGCCCTCTATGTACAAGAATATAACTACTATAATACTGGCCCCTATGTACAATAATATAACTACTATAATACTGCTCCTATGTACAAGAATATAACTACTATAATACTGCTCCTATGTACAAGAATATAACTACTAAAATACTGCCCCCTATGTACAAGAATATAACTAATATAATACTGCCCCTATGTACAAGAATATATCTACTATAATACTGCCCCCTATGTCCAAGAATATAACTACTATAATACTGCTCCTATGTACAAGAATATAACTACTATAATACTGCTCCTATGTACAAGAATATATCTACTATAATACTGCCCCCTATGTACAAGAATATAACTACTTTAATACTGCCCCCTATGTACAAGAATATAACTACTATAATACTGCCCCCTATGTACAAGAATATAACTACTATAATACTGCCCCTATGTACAAGAATATAACTACTATAATACTGTCCCCTATGTACAAGAATATATCTACTATAATACTGCCCCTATGTACAAGAATATATCTACTATAATACTGCCCCTATGTACAAGAATATAACTACTATAATGCTGTTCCTATGTACAAGAATATAACTACTATAATACTGCCCCCTATGTACAAGAATATAACTACTATAATACTGCCCCCTATGTACAAGAATAAAACAACTATAATACTGCTCCTATGTACAAGAATATAACTACTATAATACTGGCCCCTATGTACAAGAATATAACTACTATAACACTGCCCCCTATGTACAAGAATATAACTACTATAATACTGCCCCCTATGTACAAGAATAAAACTACTATAATACTGCTCCTATGTACAAGAACATAACTACTATAATACTGCCCTCTATGTAGAAGAATATAACTACTATAATACTCATCCTATGTACAAGAATATAACTACTATAATACTGCTCCTATGTACAAGAATATAACTACTATAATACTGCCCTCTATGTACAAGAATATAACTACTATAATACTCATCCTATGTACAAGAATATAACTACTATAATACTGTTCCTATGTACAAGAATATAACTACTATAATACTGCCCCCTATGTACAAGAATATAACTACTATAACACTGCCCCCTATGTACAAGAATATAACTACTATAATACTGCTCCTATGTACAAGAACATAACTACTATAATACTGCCCTCTATGTACAGGAATATAACTACTATAATACTCATCCTATGTACAAGAATATAACTACTATAATACTGCTCCTATGTACAAGAATATAACTACTATAATACTGCCCTCTATGTACAAGAATATAACTACTATAATACTCATCCTATGTACAAGAATATAACTACTATAATACTGTTCCTATGTACAAGAATATAACTACTATAATACTGCCCCCTATGTACAAGAATATAACTACTATAATACTGCCCCCTATGTACAAGAATATAACTACTATAATACTGCCCCCTATGTACAAGAATATAACTACTATAATACTGCCCCCTATGTACAAGAATATAACTACTATAATACTGCTCCTATGTACAAGAATATAACTACTATAATACTGCCCCCTATGTACAAGAATATAACTACTATAATACTGCCCCCTATGTACAAGAATATAACTACTATAATACTGCTCCTATGTACAAGAATATAACTACTATAATACTGCCCCTATGTACAAGAATATAACTACTATAATACTGGCCCCTATGTACAAGAATATAACTACTATAATACTGCCCCTATGTACAAGAATATAACTACTATAATACTGCCCCTATGTACAAGAATATAACTACTATAATACTGGCCACTATGTACAAGAATATAACTACTATAATACTGGCCCCTATGTACAAGAATATAACTACTATAATACTGGCCCCTATGTACAAGAATATAACTACTATAATACTGCCCCCTATGTACAAGAATATAACTACTATAATACTGCCCCCTATGTACAAGAATATAACTACTATAATACTGCCCTCTATGTACAAGAATATAACTACTATAATACTGCTCCTATGTACAAGAATATAACTACTATAATACTGCGCCTATGTACAAGAATATAACTACTATAATACTGCTGCTATGTACAAGAATATAACTACTATAATACTGACCCCTATGAACAAGAATATAACTACTATAATACTGCCTCTATGTACAAGAATATAACTACTATAATACTGCCCCCTATGTACAAGAATATAACAACTATAATACTGCCCCTATGTACAAGAATATAACTACTATAATACTGCACCTATGTACAAGAATATACTATAATACCGGCCCCTATGTACAAGAATATAACTATTATAATACTACCCCTATGTACAAGAATATAACTACTATAATACTGCACCTATGTACAAGATTATAACTACTATAATACTGCCCCCTATGTACAAGAATATAAGTACTATAATACTGCTCCTATATACAAGAATATAACTACTATAATACTGCCCCCTATGTACAAGAATATAAGTACTATAATACTGCTCCTATATACAAGAATATAACTACTATAATACTGCCCCCTATGTACAAGAATATGACTACTATAATACTGCCCCCTATGTACAAGAATATAACTACTATAATACTGCTCCTATGTACAAGAATATTACTACTATAATACTGCCCCCTATGTACAAGAATATAACTGCTATAATACTGCTCCTATGTACAAGAATATAACTACTATAATACTGCTCCTATGTACAAGAATATAACTACTATAATACTGCCCCCTATAATCAAGAATATAACTACTATAATACTGCTCCTATGTACAAGAATATGACTACTATAATTCTGCCCCCTATTTAAAAGAATATAACTACTATAATACTGCTCCTATGTACAAGAATATAACTACTATAATACTGCTACTATCTACAAGAATATAACTACTATAATACTGCTCCTATGTACAAGAATATAACTACTATAATACTGCTACTATCTACAAGAATATAACTACTATAATACTGCTCCTATGTACAAGAATATAACTACTATAATACTGCCCCCTATGTACAAGAATATAACTGCTATAATACTGCTCCTATGTACAAGAATATAACTACTATAATACTGCACCTATGTACAAGAATATAACTACTATAATACTGCCCCCTATGTACAGGAATATAACTACTATAATACTGCCCCTATGTACAAGAATATAACTGCTATAGTACTGCTCATATGTACAAGAATATAACTACTATAATACTGCTCCTATGTACAAGAATATAACTGCTATAGTACTGCTTATATGTACAAGAATATAACTACTATAATACTGCTCCTATGTACAAGAATATAACTACTATAATACTGCACCCTATGTACAAGAATATAACTACTATAATACTGCACCCTATGTACAAGAATATAACTACTATAATACTGCCCCCTATGGACAAGAATATAACTACTATAATACTGCCCCTATGTACACGAATATAACTACTATAATACTGCTCCTATGTATAAGAATATAACTACTATAATACTGCCCCCCTATGGACAAGAATATAACTACTATAATACTGCCCCTATGTACAAGAATATAACTACTATAATACTGCCCCCTATGGACAAGAATATAACTACTATAATACTGCTCCTATATACAAGAATATAACTACTATAATACTGCCCCTATGTACATGAATATAACTACTATAATACTGCTCCTATGTATAAGAATATAACTACTATAATACTGCCCCTATGTACAAAAATATAACTACTATAATACTGCCCCCTATGGACAAGAATATAACTACTATAATACTGCTCCTATATACAAGAATATAACTACTATAATACTGCCCCTATGTACACGAATATAGCTACTATAATACTGCCCCTATGTACAAGAATATAACTGCTATAATACCGCCCCTATATACAAGAATATAACTACTATAATACTGCCCCTATGTACAAGAATATAACTACTATAATACTGCTCCTATGTACAAGAATATAACTACTATAATTCTGCCCCTATATACAAAAATATAACTACTATAATACTGCCCTTATATACAAGAATATAAGTACGATAATACTGCTCCTGTGTACAAGAATATAACTACTATAATACTGCCCCTATGTATAAGAATATAACTACTATAATACTACCCCTATATACAAGAATATAACTACGATAATACTGCTCCTATGTACAAGAATATAACTACTATAATACTCCTCCCTATGTACAAGAATATAGCTACTATAATACTGCCCCTATGTACAAGAATATAACTGCTATAATACTGCCCCTATATACAAGAATATAACTACTATAATACTGCTCCTATGTACAAGAATATAACTACTATAATACTGCCCCCTATGTACAAGAATATAACTACTATAATACTGCCCCTATATACAAGAATATAACTACTATAATACTGCCCCTATGTACAAGAATATAACTACTATAATACTGCCCCTATATACAAGAATATAACTACTATAATACTGCCCCTATGTACAAGAATATAACTACTATAATACTGCCCCCTATGTACAAGAATATAACTACTATAATACTGCCCCTATGTACAAGAATATAACTACTATAATACTGCCCCTATATACAAGAATATAACTACTATAATACTGCCCCTATGTACAAGAATATAACTACTATAATACTGCCCCTATATACAAGAATATAACTACTATAATACTGCCCCTACGTACAAGAATATAACTACTATAATACTGCCCCCTATGTACAAGAATATAACTACTATAATACTGCCCCCTATGTACAAGAATATAACTACTATAATACTGCCCCTATATACAAGAATATAACTACTATAATACTGCCCCTATGTACAAGAATATAACTACTATAATACTGCCCCCTATGTACAAGAATATAACTACTATAATACTGCACCCTATGTATAAGAATATAACTACTATAATACTGCCCCTATATACAAGAATATAACTACTATAATACTGCCCCTATGTACAAGAATATAACTACTATAATACTGCCCCCTATGTACAAGAATATAACTACTATAATACTGTCCCTATGTACAAGATTATAACTACTATAATACTGCTCCTATGTACAAGAATATAACTACTATAATACTGCTCCTATGTACAAGAATATAACTACTATAATACTACCCCTATGTTCAAGAATATAACTACTATAATACTGCTCCTATGTATAAGAATATAACTACTATAATACTGCTCCTATGCACATGAAGATCCTATAATACAGTTCTATATACTTTATTGTGTTCCGGCTGTTATGACTTGTTCTTGGTGGAAGGTGAAGCTGTTAGTAGATATTTTATAGTTCGTTCATCTCAGGATAATTTCTCACTTATAAATGGAATCATCCTTTCTGCTTTCTGTTTTCCTGCTATTTACTGTAGACATCACCATAAACATGTTACCGTGATTAAGATGTGCGGTCGGTGGCGCTGGCCGCCCTCTGCTCCTCCATGCTGGTGACTTTGAGAAGATGTATAGATAGAACAAGATACAGTATCAAATGCAGGAAACCAGAAATGTCCTTCTACCAATAGAAGTGTTTTATGTGTCTGTTTACAGTAGATTATTAATTTGCTGGAACTGGTGACCCAGGTTTTATTTACACCCACTGATCCCCATATATGTTACCTCCTAAAAGTGTCGGGGGGCGCCGCTGACATCTGACTCGCCCTGAGTTTACTGACATTTACATAAAGTGACTCCATCATGATTATCTAATAGCGTCCAACGTGTGGCCCTAGCTCACACTAGTAGTGGCTGCAGAATGGATCTTATCATGTATCTCTGTATACAGGGAGCTCCCCCTAGTGGTGGCTGCAGACAGGATCTTATCATGTATCTCTGTATACAGGGAGCTCCCCCTAGTGGTGGCTGCTGACAGAATCTTATCATGTATCTCTGTATACAGGGAGCTCCCCCTAATAGTGGCTGCAGACAGAATCTTATCATGTATCTCTGTATACAGGGAGCTCCCCTAGTGGTGACTGCAGACAGAATCTTATCATGTATCTCTGTATACAGGGAGCTCCCCCTAGTGGTGGCTGCAGATAGGATCTTATCATGTATCTCTGTATACAGGGAGCTCCCCCTAGTGGTGGCTGCAGACAGGATCTTATCATGTATCTCTGTATACAGGGAGCTCCCCCTAGTGGTGGCTGCAGACAGGATCTTATCATGTATCTCTGTATACAGGGAGCTCCCCTAGTGGTGGCTGCAGACAGGATCTTATCATGTATCTCTGTATACAGGGAGCTCCCCCTAGTGGTGGCTGCAGACAGGATCTTATCATGTATCTCTGTATACAGGGAGCTCCCCCTAGTGGTGGCTGCTGACAGAATCTTATCATGTATCTCTGTATACAGGGAGCTCCCCCTAGTGGTGGCTGCAGACAGGATCTTATCATGTATCTCTGTATACAGGGAGCTCCCCCTAGTGGTGGCTGCTGACAGAATCTTATCATGTATCTCTGTATACAGGGAGCTCCCCCTAGTGGTGGCTGCAGACAGGATCTTATCATGTATCTCTGTATACAGGGAGCTCCCCCTAGTGGTGGCTGCAGACAGGATCTAATCATGTATCTCTGTATACAGGGAGCTCCCCCTAGTGGTGGCTGCTGACAGAATCTTATCATGTATCTCTGTATACAGGGAGCTCCCCCTAGTGGTGGCTGCAGACAGGATCTTATCATATATCTCTGTATACAGGGAGCTCCCCCTAGTGGTGGCTGCAGACAGGATCTTATCATATATCTCTGTATACAGGGAGCTCCCCCTAGTGGTGGCTGCTGACAGAATCTTATCATGTATCTCTGTATACATGGAGCTCCCCCTAGTGGTGGCTGCAGACAGGATCTTATCATGTATCTCTGTATACAGGGAGCTCCCCCTAGTGGTGGCTGCAGACAGGATCTAATCATGTATCTCTGTATACAGGGAGCTCCCCCTAGTGGTGGCTGCACACAGGATCTTATCATGTATCTCTCTATACAGGGAGCTCCCCCTAGTGGTGGCTGCAGACAGAATCTTATCATGTATCTCTGTATACAGGGAGCTCCCCCTAGTGGTGGCTGCAGACAGAATCTTATCATGTATCTCTGTATACAGGGAGCTCCCCCTAGTGGTGGCTGCAGACAGAATCTTATCATGTATCTCTGTATACAGGGAGCTCCCCCTAGTGGTGGCTGCAGACAGGATCTTATCATGTATCTCTGTATACAGGGAGCTCCCCCTAGTGGTGGCTGCAGACAGAATCTGATCATGTATCTCTGTATACAGGGAGCTCCCCCTAGTGGTGGCTGCAGACAGAATCTTATCATGTATCTCTGTATACAGGGAGCTCCCCCTAGTGGTGGCTGCAGACAGGATCTTATCATGTATCTCTGTATACAGAGAGCTCCCCCTAGTGGTGGCTGCAGACAGGATCTTATCATGTATCTCTGTATACAGGGAGCTCCGCCTAGTGGTGGCTGCAGACAGGATCTTATCATGTATCTCTGTATACAGGGAGCTCCCCCTAGTGGTGGCTGCAGACAGAATCTTATCATGTATCTCTGTATACAGGGAGCTCCCCCTAGTGGTGGCTGCAGACAGAATCTTATCATGCATCTCTGTATACAGGGAGCTCCCCCTAGTGGTGGCTGCGGACAGGATCTTATCATGTATCTCTGTATACAGGGAGCTCCCCCTAGTGGTGGCTGCAGACAGAATCTTATCAAGTATCTGTATACAGTGAGCTCCCCTTAGTGGAGGCTGCAGACAGAATCTTATCATGTATCTCTGTATACAGGTAGCTCCCCCTAGTGGTGGCTGCAGACAGAATCTTATCATGTATCTCTGTATACAGTGAGCTCCCCCTAGTGGAGGCTGCAGACAGAATCTTATCATGTATCTCTGTATACAGGGAGCTCCCCCTAGTGGTGGCTGCAGACAGGATCTTATCATGTATCTCTATATACAGGGAGCCCCCCCTAGTGGTGGCTGCAGACAGAATCTTATCAAGTATCTGTATACAGCGAGCTCCCCCTAGTGGAGGCTGCAGACAGAATCTTATCAAGTATCTGTATACAGTGAGCTCCCCCTAGTGGAGGCTGCTGACAGAATCTTATCATGTATCTCTGTATACAGGTAGCTCCCCCTAGTGTTGGCTGCAGACAGAATCTCATCATGTATCTCTGAATACAGAGAACTCCCCCTAGTGGTGACTGCAGACAGGATCTTATCATGTATCTCTGTATACAGGGAGCTCCCCCTAGTGGTGGCTGCAGACAGAATCTTATCATGTATCTCTGTATACAGTGAGCTCCTCCTAGTGGTGGCAGCAGACAGGATCTTATCATGTATCTCTGTATACAGGGAGCTCCCCCTAGTGGTGGCTGCAGACAGGATCTTATCATGTATCTCTGTATACAGGGAGCTCCCTCTAGTGGTGGCTGCAGACAGAATTTTATCATGTATCTCTGTATACAGGGAGCTCCCCCTAGTGGAGGCTGCAGACAGGATCTTATCATGTATCTCTGTATACAGGGAGCTCCCCCTAGTGGTGGCTGCAGACAGAATCTTATCCTATATCTCTGTATACAGAGAACTCCCCTAGTGGTGTCTACAGACAGAATCTTATCATGTATCTCTGAATACAGGGAGCTCCCCCTAGTGGTGGCTGCAGACAGGATCTTATCATGTATCTCTGTATACAGGGAGCTCCCTCTAGTGGTGGCTGCAGACAGAATCTTATCATGTATCTCTGTATACAGGGAGCTCCCCCTAGTGGAGGCTGCAGACAGGATCTTATCATGTATCTCTGTATACAGGGAGCTCCCCCTAGTGGTGGCTGCAGACAGAATCTTATCCTATATCTCTGTATACAGAGAACTCCCCTAGTGGTGTCTACAGACAGAATCTTATCATGTATCTCTGAATACAGGGAGCTCCCCCTAGTGGTGGCTGCAGACAGGATCTTATCATGTATCTCTGTATACAGGGAGCTCCCTCTAGTGGTGGCTGCAGACAGAATCTTATCATGTATCTCTGTATACAGGGAGCTCCCTCTAGTGGTGTCTGCAGACAGAATCTTATCATGTATCTCTGTATACAGGAAGCTCCCCCTAGTGGTTTCTGCAGACAGAATCTTATCATGTATCTCTGTATACAGGGAGCTCTGCCTAGTGGTGGCTGCAGACAGAATCTTATCATGTATCTCTGTATACAGGGAGCTCCCTCTAGTGGTGTCTGCAGACAGAATCTTATCATGTATCTCTGTATACAGGGAGCTCCCTCTAGTGGTGTCTGCAGACAGAATCTTATCATGTATCTGTAACGGGTCTGGGAGGTGGAACCTCTGAGCAACTATACAAGGGGGCAGTCCTTGTAAGGAAGAAGGTGGCTCCCAGGGAAGACGGGCAGGTAGTCACGGCAAGTGACAGGGACAGTCTCTGGGTAGAGGGGCAGGTAGTCACGGCAAGTGACAGGGACAGTCCCTGGGTAGAAGGGCAGCGGGCTGGTGGCTGGTGAGCGCTCCCAGGTGAGCGGGCAAGAGTCTCTGGACAGGCAGGTGGTCACGGCAAGTGACGGCAGAGCCTCCAGGTAGGCTAGCAGGCAGGTAACAGGTGAGCGCTCCCAGGTGAGCGGGCGGGCAGATCCATAGACAGACTGACAGGAGTCGGAGGGCAGACCGTCGGACCGCAGGCTTGCAAGCGGGTAGCGGATATCAGGCAGGTATCAAGCAGGAATCTGGCAGGTATCTGGTAACGGGACCTGAGGGCTGAAGTAGAGTGAAGGCTTTGCAAAAACATTGCTCGGGCACCTCCATTTTGGAGGAGGTGCCTTATATATGGGAGGTCCTCCGGCAATTGGCCGGGGACTCCGTAGGACGGCGCGCGTGGTCCCATTAAGAGAGGGAGAGCGCGCGCGCCCTAAGCACACTGCCGGGGAAGGAGCGCGTGCCGGAAGCAGCGGGGAGAGAAGCGCTGGAGGACGCCGCACCAGGAGCGGGGAGGTGAGAGGGACGGCGTCTCTGCCTAGTACGGGGCAGAGATGCCGATGCTACAGTATCTCTGTATACAGGGAGCTCCCCCTAGTGGTGGCTGCAGACAGAATCTTATATCTCTGTATACAGAGAACTCCCCCTAGTGGTGACTGCAGACAGTATCTTACCTTGTATCTCTGTATACAGGGAGCTCCCCCTAGTGGTGGCTGCAGACAGGATGTTATCATGTATCTCTGTATACAGAGAACTCCCCCTAGTGGAGGCTGCAGACAGGATCTTATCCTATATCTCTGTATACAGAGAACTCCCCCTAGTGGAGGCTGCAGACAGGATCTTATCCTATATCTCTGTATACAGAGAACTCCCCCTAGTGGAGGCTGCAGACAGGATCTTATCATGTATCTCTGTATACAGGGAGCTCCCCCTAGTGGTGGCTGCAGACAGAATCTTATCCTATATCTCTGTATACAGAGAACTCCCCCTAGTGGAGGCTGCAGACAGGATCTTATCATATATCTCTGTATACAGGGAGCTCCCCCTAGTGGTGGCTGCAGACAGGATCTTATCATGTATTTCTGTATACAGGAAGCTCCCCCTAGTGGTGGCTGCAGACAGAATCTTATCTTATATCTCTGCATACAGAGAACTCCCCCTAGTGGTGGCTGCAGACAGGATCTTATCATATATCTCTGTATACAGGGAGCTCCCCCTAGTGGTGGCTGCAGACAGGATCTTATCATGTATCTCTGTATACAGAGAACTCCCCCTAGTGGAGGCTGCAGACAGGATCTTATCATATATCTCTGTATACAGGGAGCTCCCCCTAGTGGTGGCTGCAGACAGGATCTTATCATGTATTTCTGTATACAGGAAGCTCCCCCTAGTGGTGGCTGCAGACAGAATCTTATCCTATATCTCTGTATACAGAGAACTCCCCCTAGTGGTGACTGCAGACAGGATCTTATCATGTATCTCTGTATACAGGGAGCTCCCCCTAGTGGTGGCTGCAGACAGGATCTTATCATGTATTTCTGTATACAGGAAGCTCCCCCTAGTGGTGGCTGCAGACAGAATCTTATCTTATATCTCTGCATACAGAGAACTCCCCCTAGTGGTGACTGCAGACAGGATCTCATCATGTATCTCTGTATACAGGGAGCTCCCCCTAGTGGAGGCTGCAGACAGGATCTTATCATATATCTCTGTATACAGGGAGCTCCCCCTAGTGGTGGCTGCAGACAGGATCTTATCATGTATCTCTGTATACAGGGAGCTCCCTCTAGTGGTGGCTGCAGGCAGAATCTTATCATGTATCTTTGTATACAGGGAGCTCCCCCTAGTGGTAGCTGCTGACAGAATCTTATCATGTATCTCTGCATACAGGGAGCTCCTCCTAGTGGTGGCTGCAGACAGAATCTTATCATGTATCTCTGTATACAGGGAGCTCCCCCTAGTGGTGGCTGCAGGCAGAATCTTATCATGTATCTCTGTATACAGGGAGCTCCCCCTAGTGGTGGCTGCAGACATAATCTTATCATGTATCTCTGTATACAGTGAGCTCCCCCTAGTGGTGGCTGCAGACAGGATCTTATCATGTATCTCTGCATACAGGGAGCTCCCCCTAGTGGTGGCTGCAGGCAGAATCTTATCATGTATCTCTGTATACAGGGAGCTCACCCTAGTGGTGGCTGCAGACATTATCTTATCATGTATCTCTGCATACAGGGAGCTCCTCCTAGTGGTGGCTGCAGACAGAATCTTATCATGTATCTCTGTATACAGGGAGCTCCCCCTAGTGGTGGCTGCAGACAGGATCTTATGTATCTCTGTATACAGGGAGCTCCCCCTAGTGGTGGCTGCAGACAGAATCTTATCATGTATCTTTGTATACAGGGAGCTCCCCCTAGTGGTGGCTGCAGACAGAATCTTATCATGTATCTCTGTATACAGGGAGCTCCCCCTAGTGGTGGCTGCAGACAGGATCTTATGTATCTCTGTATACAGGGAGCTCCCCCTAGTGGTGGCTGCAGACAGAATTTTATCATGTATCGCTGTATACAGGGAGCTCCCCCTAGTGGTGGCTGCAGACAAAATCTTATCATATATCTCTGTATGCAGGGAGCTCCCCCTGGTGGTGGCTGCAGACAGGATCTCATCATGTATCTCAGTATATAGGGAGCTCCCTCTAGTGGTAGCTGCAGACAGGATCTTATTATGTATCTGTGCTGTCACCATTACAGTTTATTCGCCCCTTTGGCGTATGCGTCCGGAACCCGTTTTGCCGGGGACTTCGGGTGTATGCCCCGACAGTGACACAGAACGCAATGTGAAATCACCCTTATTATTGAAACTCCCGATCGGATTTCGTAAGACTGCATTTGATTAATACATTCCCCTTATTTTCCACCAGTTATTACATTGGTAGCGTTGTACTGGTGGGTGGATGATTTCCCATCTGCATTCTTACATGAGAAAGCTCTTACTATATTATAGGTAACAGTTAATAAATTGCAGGCCCCGATCCTATATTAACCATCATTAAGGACGGCGGCGCGGGCTAATAACACCGTTATTCCAATACACTTATTCTAAACAATTGCCCAGGAGCGCAGCTCCGATCACATTATGTAGGTTAATAGTGCAGCAGCAACACACTGACAATTCTATACATCCACACCAGGAACAATTTCATTAACCCAATGATATCTGTTCCCAGCACCCGGGGCGCGGAGGAGATACATCGTATCATCCCGGCAGGAGACTCCACATTCCGCAGATTCTCTTATGTATTAGGTTTTTATCTGATGATTACATTGTATCTTGTACATGTGTTATAGGGGGAGGGGGCTGCGCGTGTGACCCCCCGTCCTCCAGGGAGAGGATATGGAATACAGCAGCGTCTTCTCTCCAGAAATGGCCGGTTGGGATGTCAGCGTGTGTTAATCTCTCCATGGGCTAGTTATGTCCTTAGCCTGCAGCCGGATATTAGAAAGAAGATGGGGGAGCCGGGATTATCCTGGTTTTTAAGGATCAGCAAATATAAGTCCTTGAGTCAACTTCAAATTTCTATTAAACTTTTTTTTTTTTTTTTTTTTGGCGTCCCAGACTGAAGGCTCAATTTCAGGGGGGATTTCTAGTATCGAAAACAGTAATTGGAGCAATATAGTGATATAACAAGATAATAGTAGTCCTTTATTAATGGCACTTATCTGTCGGGGAACTACAACCCCCATCATGTACCTACAGACACAATGTAATAGCTGATAGAGGGGATGCAGAGGCTGCAGTATCACCCTGACCAGATGAATGAAGGGGCCGTCTGCCACCTAAAGGGACAACAAATATAAATGGATAAGCATGGCTGGAGGGGCAGACTCTGCACGGGGGTCTTCCAGGGGATTTAGTCTACGCCCCTGCATATCTGCTCTATGAGTATGAATTGGAGCTGAGGTCTTTATCTGGGAACATATTTTGTGAAGACCTGTGCAGAGCTTCATTCTCAGGATCACTGGGGGTCCGACCTCTAAAGCCCCCACTAATCATAAAGATATGGCAAGTCCAAGCAATATGCCATCACAATATGATGTAGGGAAACCTTTAATCTGCCCCTTCCTGAGACCCCAATGGTGCAGTCTGGAGCATGAATTTGGGCAGCAGAACATGAAGGTGGTGGTGGTGGTGGGGGGTAAATAAATGTGACAGCTGCTCTTGTGGGGTCCAGAAAAATTGTCTCTTCCCTTCCCCCATGGAGAGGATCCCCTCACCTGGCACAGAAGTAATATGGTCCAGACTGGCAGGATAATTAGGAGCTCTGTTCACACTGGGATGTGGATCATAGCAGCGGAGGTGGGGGCGGGGGGGTATGAAGGTTTTCATTGTGCTCCTGTTCATTTGTTACTTCAGGAATCTAAATTATTAGAAAAATGTAAATCCTATCTGCAAAGCCAAACCGTGGCCCGATAGAGGAGGCAGAAAGCGTCTCTGCACCCGGTGCTTTTATATAAGCCTTCCCTGGAAGATTTGGCGTCTTGCTTGGCGGCTCCTTTGTATATTGTAACTAGGTAACTATAATTTAGTACTTTTTCTACATGAAAGCTCTGGAACGCCTTCTGTACAGGTTTCTAAAAAATCTGGATGGAAATGCTGTGCCAGCTCTTCCTATACTGGTGATGAACAGAGCCGCTGTCCGGGGTGCTGGAACCTGCACTAGAGACCTGCAAATCACAGGGGCCCAGCAGCTGGGGGCCCATCTCCAAGAATGGGGTGCAATAAGGGACCAATGGAGCAGAACCGGAGCAGAACTGGAGCTGGGTCATGGTGCTGAAACCTGCACTAGAGACCTGCAAATCACAGGGGCCCAACAGCTGGGGGCCCATCTCCAAGAATGGGGTGCAATAAGGGACCAATGGAGCAGAACCGGAGCAGAACTAGAGCTGGGTCATGGTGCTGAAACCTGCACTAGAGACCTGCAAATCACAGGGGCCCAACAGCTGGGGGCCCATCTCCAAGAATGGGGTGCAATAAGGGACCAATGGAGCAGAACCGGAGCAGAACTGGAGCTTGGTCATGGTGCTGAAACCTGCACTAGAGACCTGCAAATCACAGGGGCCCAACAGCTAGGGACCCATCTCCAAGAATGGGGTGCAATAAGGGACCAATGGAGCAGAACCGGAGCAGAACTGGAGCTGGGTCATGGTGCTGAAACCTGCACTAGAGACCTGCAAATCACAGGGGCCCAACAGCTAGGGACCCATCTCCAAGAATGGGGTGCAATAAGGGACCAATGGAGCAGAACTGGAGCAGAACTGGAGCTGGGTCATGGTGCTGAAACCTGCACTAGAGACCTGCAAATCACAGGGGCCCAGCAGCTGGGGGTCCATCTCCAAGAATGGGGTGCAATAAGGGACTAATGGAGCAGAACCGGAGCAGAACTGGAGCTGGGTCATGGTGCTGAAACTCTAGTGACCTGCAAATCACAGGGGCCCAGCAACTGGGGCCCATCTCCAAGAATGGGGTGCAATAAGGGACCAATGGAGCAGAACTGGAGCAGAACTGGAGCTGGGTCATGGTGCTGAAACTCTAGTGAACTGCAAATCACAGGGGCCCAGCAGCTGGGGGCCCATCTCCAAGGGTGGGGTGCAGTAAGGGACCAGTGGAGCCAAACTGGATCTGGGCTATGGTGCTGAAACTATGTTACATAATGAGGGCTCACTGGGTGAGGTGGATCCTCTAAGCCCAAGGTCCGGTTGGGGAGCATGAGCCACGGGTGTTGGTGCAGCAGGCAATAGACATCCTGGAAGTCGCAGGCGGCACGAAGCAAATGCAAAATAAAAGTCTTAATAAAGTCCTGGAAGCAGACAGGAGATGTCGTGGAAGCCACTGACAGGCAGAAGGGTTACTGGAAGCCGCAGACAAACAGGTGAAGTCCTGGAGACCACACATGGGAGCAGAAAGGGCTACTTGCAAAGTCCAATGTGGAGCATAAGAAAGTCTAGAGAGAAGTGCGTAACACTCTAGTATCCTGCATGTTATAGGGGCCCTGCAGATCGGGTCCATCTCCACACGAGGGGGAGGTGCAGTAAGTGATCATGTAAGGACCAGAGGAAGAACACTGGGGCCGCTGGCCATGGTGCTGACACCTCAGACTGGCATTCAAAAAAGTCATAGGAGCCCTGCAGCCAGGAGGCCATGTCTAGGGGTGGGGTGCAGTGATCATAGAGGGAGCAGTAGAGCAGTGCCGGGACCACCGTCTACACTGCTGACACCTTGGTATACTGTCAGTCATAGGGCCCGGCATCTCTGGGGCCATCTCCACTTAGGGTGGTGCCGATAGTGGTCATAGATGGAGCATGGAGACGACACAAGCGACAGAGAGGAGAAAATCATGGATCTTACTATTCCTGAATTTACAGCTGAAGGTTGTCAGAGTGCAGAGCGCCAGATCTTCCGCCTCTTTAAATCACACGTGTCCATTACTACGACAGGTGTCCTGACCCCGAGGTCCTGAGACAACGTCTGATCCATCTGCGGCTTCTAATGAGTCCTCCGCTCTGATTATTCAGGACCCCCCTCCGTCCAGCCCTCATAGAGGAAAGTACAACCCCCCTGATATCCGCCAACTCAGGTTAGTGGTGCTCTTAGCATAGGAGATTACAATCTATTACTCCCTGTTATCAGCCATTACTGGGGGAGGTGACTGTAGGACAGGTGCCCACAATCAGTAACTCCCTGCTGAGAGTAGCACCTGCCTCCTGAGCTTCAGGACTTCCAGGAGGAGGGTCGTTGTCTGCCTCTCTTCTCCCCAGGGAGAGGCAGGCGTACTGGGAGGCCGGCATGGCTTCCCAGCCTCCTATCCCCCGGTCTATGCTGGCGGGGGACAAGGAGCCACAACAACCGGCCCAGGAGGGAGTTAGGAGGTCGGGTAGGGTGAAGAAAAACGTACCAACCTATTCCAACCCCGAGACGGTTCATCGCCCGCCCAGAGAGGGAGACCGGGGCACCCCAGGCCCCAGGAACAAGAGCCCAGCAAGATCCTGGGGAGAGATGAGCTCCAGCGAGACCACAAGTTCCTTCTCCTCCCGAGTGGTCGCCATGCTATGAAAATACGAGGACGCCGGCAGAGCACTAATCCAGCTGAAAGAGGAGCTGCGGGAGGCCCGGGTCCTGAACAGCCGGGCGTCCAACAAGGAGAGACCAGCGACCTCCCAGAGGTTTAAAGCCCTTAGAGAAGAGGTGGTCAGGTTAGTGCTCCTCCGGGAGGGGATTGAGAAAAGCGCAGGTCCCTTCCTGGAGAGGTTTAAGAACCAGCGGCGGTTCTCAGAAATGAAGGGGTTAAACACCTCAGGAGAACCGCCAGCCGGCGTCCTTAGTGAAGAGGAGGAGGAGGATGAAGAGGTGACTGGAGTCTCAGGTGCTGGAGCCAGTGAGGGGCAGGGCCGGAGCTCAAGTGGTCTCCCTGCAGGGAAGAGGACTCCCACAGCAGAGGCTGGAGTGTCGGGGGAGGAAGAGGAGGAGGAAGGAGGTCCGACTGCTGGAGTCTCCAGTGGACTTGACTAAATTTTCTTTTGGTGAGGACGAACCAGTGGAGGAGACCAAGAAGAAGAAAAAGAAGACCGTAGGAGCAGCACAGGAGGTGGTGAGTTACAAGTATGTACCAATGCCTGATGTTACGCCTGCCACCTCCTGTGTAAACCCCACCAAACCTAAAGGCACGGGCTCTGCAGTGGGCTCGAGGCAGAGGCAAGGTGGGGAGAGGAGAAGGACGTCCGGCGATGCTGCCATCTGTGCGGGGAACAGTGCAAGGGGTGAGGCTGTGGAGGTACTCACGGCGCTGGACATAGGAAGTTCTGTGGAGTTTCCCTCCCTGCCCTCTGCGGCTAAGCCGGTCATCACTGGGGCTGGGGAGGCCGGGAGGGATGTGAAAAAAACACCAGTGAGGAACACTGGGCATACTGCTGCGACATGGGGGTAGTGTGCCCCAGCACCCAAAAAGGACACCAAGGCCCCAACATCTGTGGGTGCATGGCGGGCAGCGGTGCCCAGGAAACAGTCTGCACAGAACAAGGACCAAAATGCTGCAGTAGGGGGGCGGGGCGCTCCAGGAGAGGACATGCAGAAAGCCAGCAGCAACCAAAAGAAACGGGTGTGGTGATGCAGGGAAAGGAGTCTCTGGGAGTGCTCCCCTCCCCCGGCCCAGCAGGTGTGAGTGCAGAGACACCAGACACAAGGGAAGAAGGAATGGATGTGACTGTGGAAGGTGCAGAGAACAGAGGAGAAAATGGTGGTAATGGGGTGACAAGTAAAGGGAATGGAAGTAGTGGTGCAGTGAATGATGGGAATAGTGGTGGAGCGAATGGTGGGAGTAGTGGTGCAGCAAATGGTGGGAGTAGTGGTGGAGTGAATGATGGGAGTAGTGGTGCAGCAAATGGTGGGGGGAGTAGTGGTGCAGAGAATGGTGGGAGGAGTAGTGGTGCAGCGAATGGTGGGAGTAGTAGTGGTGCAGAGAATGGTGGGAGGAGTAGTGGTGCAGCGAATGGTGGGAGTAGTAGTGGTGCAGCAAATGGTGGAAGTAGTAGTGGTGCAGCGAATGGTGGGAGTAGTAGTGGTGCAGCGAATGGTGGGAGTAGGAGTGGAGCGAATGCTGGGAGTAGTGGTGCAGCAAATGCTGGGAGTAGTGGTGCAGCAAATGGTGGGAGTAGTAGTGGAGTGAATGATGGGAGCAGCACTGGTGTTGGTGGGGGGGAAGTAGGCGCTGGTACCGCTGCCCCCCCAGCATTGGCGGGGGCTTCAGCCCAAAGCTATTCAGGAGCTGTCAGTGCTGGGGGTAGTAGTGTGCCCTCGTCTGGTGGCCCTGGGGATGATGACTTGCAACAGCAGCTCCTGGACGCCCTGAGGAGACGGGAGAGCTCCATCACTGTAGAGGGGAGGGAGGTTGATCTGTCTTTCTGGATAGAGAGACATGGTCTTTCAGCCTTCCGAGATAGAGGGGCAGAGACTGTCTGGTCTCTGCCAACAACGGGGCAGAGGAGTAACCGTAGGAACGTGGCCCGTCTCCAGTGGGTAAGCAAGGATGCCTGTCCTGATAGGTCGAAGGTGGTTGAGCTCCTGCTGGGGATGGGCTTTGCGGCATATAACATCTTTGCCTTGATCCATCCCTACGGGACCTCCTACTTCGATGTCAGCTTCGTGAGACCGGAGGGCCTTGAGCTTTTCTGGTCTCTCCATGAGCTGGCTCGGAGTCGCCCCGAATGGCATGGTCTCTTTCCCCTGGCAATAACCCGCCAAGATTCAGTCAGGAAAGTGACCGTTTTGACTAGTAACGAGTCGCTTTCCTGTATGGACATTACCACCTGGGTGAGTCGATACGGAGAGGTCACCAATATTCCCCAAAAGAATCTCGATGACCATTGTATCTAGTCAGGGACCTGGACCTTCATGGTGAAATTGAAGGTTTTGGGAAACACTGTTACCCATACCCCCTCCTCAACCTTTTTGGGGAGGGATAGGATCTTGATTTTCTACCGGGGGCAGCCTAAGGTCTGTCACAGGTGCGGTAGCCCCACACACTTCAGTGCGCAGTGTACCACCCAGAAATGCGCACTGTGTGGGGACCTTGGTCATCTTGCTGCTGCCTGTGGCAGGATTAGGTGTAACTTGTGTGGTGACCTCGGTCACCCGTTCAGTCGCTGTCCGCGTTCCTTCGCCAATGCTGTCCTGAAAGTGGCGAGTGTGGGACAGGCGAAAGCCGGGACTAATCTTGCCGGTGAAGGGACCAGCAGAGGCGGGGGAGGCAGGGAACCGGTGAGGAGCAAGCTGCCGCCATCCACCATCAGGCGGCAGGAGCAGCGCCGTGGGGACAGGGGGCAGGGAGTAATGTCCCTAAACTCTGACCCAGGTACTTCACTTGCAGCTGAGGATCCTAAAGACAGCGAATTGAGCGAGGAAGTCAAGAGACTTGAAAGGGAAGAGCTAGAGGACGCCACGTCTTCCCAGGAACCCTCTTCTGGTGACAGTCTTGATGAGGGAGAGGGGGAGTGGTCACAGAAAAAGAAAAAGGGTAACAGGAAAACGGCCAGAGGTAGGAGGGGGACCAGGTCTCGAGCTGCCTCTTTGGAGTGCGACCCCTCTGACTCTCTGGCCGTCATCCAGGCGCCATTGGAGGGTTCAGCCGCCCCCCCTCTGGTGGATCTCTCCAACCGGTTCGGGGCTCTCCAGGACCTCCCTCTGGAGGGGTGAAGTGGGGACCCAGGCCGGAAGTTGCGGACAAGGTGGTTTGGGGCTCAGGAGATAGCTGGGTCTTCCTCTTGGGGGGCAAATACAAAGCCCTCTGGGGGGACGACTAACCCAGGACCACCAGACAAGGGCAAGAATGTATGTAAGGAGAGAATGGACGAGTCTGTTTGTCTCAAGAGCACTAAAAACCCGTCATTATCAGAGGAAGAGGTTGGGACTGTCAGTGGTGGGAAGAAAAAGGCTATCTAATTCAATCAATCATGATGGCGGCACCCACCCCGTTGACGCTGGCAACTATTAACGTTTGCAGCATAAAGTCAGATGCGGCAAGGTACACGGCCTTTCATTTTTTCGGCCAACTTGACGCCGACATTTTGTTTTTGCAGGAGACCAGGTTGACCGATATATCAACCTTGCATAAAGCAAGGCGGGAGTGGAGGCATGGGCCTTCCTACTGGTCTCTTGCGGCCGAGCCGTATAGCGGGGTGGCGGTCCTTTTTAAGACCGCAGCGGTTGAATGCAGACGAGTGATCGAATTAGAAATGGGGAGATGCTTGATCCTAGATTTCTCCATGAGGGGACAAGAGCTTCGGCTCATTAACATCTACGGTCCCCAGTCCAAGTGGGACCGCAAATGTCTCTTCCTGAAGATCAAACCTTTTTTATTTTCGAGTCGGCAGGTGGTCTTCGGAGGGGATTTCAACAACGTCACGAGATCCTGTGATAGAGGAGGTTCCGGAGATCGGCTGGCTTATGACTGCGTCGCGTTAAACAGGATAGTAAGTGAGGCTCGCCTGGTGGATGTCCACATCCGGCACAACCCGGGCGACACGGGATTCACCTTTTTTAGAGGTAGTCAGTGCAGGTCTAGGCTAGACAGGTTTTATTTGAAGGAGGAGGCCGTCTCTTCACCGTTGTCGGTTGTGGAGGTGGAGTTCTCAGATCACTGTTTGATTATGTTTTCTCTGAACGTTACAGAGACTCCTCGGATGGGAAGAGGTTATTGGAAGCTGAATTCGTCACTCCTTGAGGAAGAAGCTGTAAGACTGTCTTTTGAGGAATTCCTTCAGAGCCAGGTACCATTGCTGGGCCTAAGTAACACTAAGTCAGAGTGGTGGGAGATGTTCAAACATCGGGTGGCGAGAATCTTCCGGCAGCTCTCGAAGCTCAGAAGCCTGAACAGGGATCGCCTGTATCAGAGCCTGAGGAGGAAACCCGAGCATCTTGTCTCGACTGGAGGTAGCCGCGAGGAGATCTCCAGAGTGAAGTCCTTGCTGAAGAGGTGTCAGTACGATAGGCACGCATCTTTGGTTTTCGAGAGGGACTACGGGAAGTACTGCTCGTCCGACCCTTACAGAAACTGTAAGATGTCAGTGAATAGTAAGATAGTGATGGGGCTGATGGACAGTACGGGGTCCCTGAGAAGGTCCAGATCAGGGATCTTGGAGGTCGTCAGTTCCTACTACTCGCACCTCTTGGGAAGGAGGGAGCTGGATCGTGACGGGATGTCGGCTTTCCTGGCTGAATCTGTTCCTGAGCCAGGGGCTGACCTCTCGCTGGGCGGTTTGGCAGAAGCGATCAAAGAAGAGGAAGTGAGACTGGCGATCGATGGGCTTAGGCCCAAAAAGTCGCCAGGTCCGGATGGCTTAACATCCGAGTTCTTTAGGACCTTTAGGGGCTCTTTGGTCCCCCTCTTGACTCAGGTGTTTAACGAGTGTCTCTCCTCGGGCACTCTACCGAGATCATTAAGGAGATCAGCTTTGATCATTTTGTCAAAGGGTAAGGATCCGTCACGCATTGAGAACTGGCGTCCCATAGCACTTCTCAATGTGGACAGGAAGATTTTGGCTAAGATACTTTTCAACAGGCTGGTGAAGTTTGCACCCCGGCTCCTTTCGGAGGTTCAGCACTGTTGCGTTCCTGGCCGTAGCACTTTTAGTGCTGTTCTAGGTGTCCGAGAGGCCGTGGAGCAAGGCAGGGCGGGCCTTTGGAAGGGGTTCTTGCTGACCCTGGATCAGGCAAAAGCCTTTGATCGGCTCAACTACGAGTACCTCTGGTCCACTCTTTTGAGGTATGGTCTGCCTGGAGGGTTTGTGGACTGGCTTAAGACCTTGTATGCAGGGGCTGAGACTTTCCTTCTGGTGAATGGGTGGATTGGATGACCTTTCGGGGTAGGATCCGGTGTCCGTCAGGGCTGTCCTCTTAGCCCTTTGCTTTACGCGTTTGCGATCGATCCCTTCCTCAGAAGGATCGATTGTGGACCGTTGGCGGGGGTGCGGATGGGCGGGGCGGCGCCGGAGGCTATCCTGAGGGTGGTGGCCTACGCGGACGATGTCACCGTCTTTGTTTCTTCGCAAGAGGAGGCAGCGGCGGTGATGTCAGAAGTGGAGCGCTACTCGGAGGCATCCGGGTCCAAGGTCAACCAGGAAAAGTGTGAGAGTCTCTGGCTGGGAGGCGGAGATCCCGGGTTTGATCTTCCGGACACCCTCCCCGAACCCCAAGAACATGCCAAAGTCCTGGGCATCGAATTCGGCCAGGGTGATTACCCCACGAAAAACTGGGAAGGCAGAATCAAAGGTGTCACGCAAAGAGTGGACCAATGGAGGGGTTGGTCTTTGACCCTGAGGGAAAGGGTTGGCCTGTGCAAAGCTTTCCTGCTCCCCTTGCTAATCTACCTGGGCAGCGTCTGTGTCTTGCCAGAGCCTCTCTGGACACGGGTCTACAGTCTGTTCTTCCAGATGTTATGGGGGAACAGACTGAACCTAGTCAAGCGGGAGGTCACTTACCGCACGAGGAGACTAGGGGGTTTGAATATGGTGAACCCCGTGGTGTTCCTAGTGAACACCTTCTTGAAAGTGAACGTGGCAAACCTCTGGAAAGAGAGGGCTCCTCCGTGGGTATTCTCTTGCAAGGGATGGTTTCAGCCTTTCTTCCAGGAATGGGAGACAGGGGGAAGAGTGAAGGATCTTCGCACACCACACGGGCATCTCCCGGCTTACGTTACCCCGGTTCTGAAAATGATCCGCCGGTGGGGTCTGGGAATGTGGGAGGTGAGGTCCCTCCCGAGGAAACTCCTCGATATGAGGGTCTTGCTTTCTCATTTTCAGAGTCCATTGGCCCTCAAAGACTGCCCAAGTCGGGATCTGGGGGTTGGGTTGAGTTTGTTAAATTCTAGCAGGATCCCCAAGAAGTACTGGGACTTGACTTGGCGCTGCTTCCATGGTAAGCTGTATGTGAGGAACAATTTGAAGTACAGGAGCTCCGAGGACAGGAATTGCCCCCCGTGAGGCTTGTGCTAACGTGCTGGAAAGCATGGAGCACTTCCTGCTTCATTGTCCCTTTAATACAGAGGTGTACAACAGGGTGGGGGCTTCCATTGGTTGGCCGCGGCTGGCTACTCTGTCCTACGCCGGGTGGGCCTATGGAGCGTTCGGAGACCTTGGGAGAAGGGACCGAGACACTTTATTCATAGTCAGCGCAGTGGTCAGGTATTTCACGTGGAACGCACGAGTTTTAGTCTCGACGCAGAGTAAAATCCTCCATGTAGATGAAGTCTGTAGGAACATCCTAGGTGACCTGGTGAAGGTACTTTCTCTGGAGTATGAAGGACTGGGTGCCCGGAGGGCGGCCCGTCTCTGGAGGGGCTTTTCCTTCAGGGTGCCTTAGTCCGCTAGTACTCCTATATCCTGGTGGTGGGCTGATGTCTTTCCACCCTAGATTTTTGTTTTGTATTTCTGTCTCCTGAATAGAAGGTTTGCCGGCATCGAACTTGAGCCTTGGATGGTGAGTGTGTAGGTTGTGTTCTGTATATATTGTATATAATGTATAATAGGGTTTTTTTAGTTAGGTTGGGTGGGGGATTTGGGGGAGTTCTTCATCAGCGGTGATAAGAGGACTGATCTGGCCTGGTCCAGGCCCCGCCTGGGGAAAAACTTTGGGGTCTGATCCTAGCTCGGAGTAATCCTGAACTTTGTGGCCAGAGCTGGATCAGGGGTGGTGGGATAGTTAGTGTAGGTCTGTGTTTTATATATATATATATATGTATATATATTAAAAATTACAAAAAATATATATATGAAAAAAAAAATGTCCATGTCACTATTGTGTATATATTGTTGTTTTTGGTTTTCTGTGGTGTGAATGAGGTGCGGTAAGGGGGTGACTGTAAGGTCAGGCAGTGGGACCAGTAGGTTAGTGTTAGTCCGGTTGTATATACGTTATATTAGGTTTAGTGTTTTATTGTATATAATCTTGTATATAGGACGGTGTTTTATGTGTATATAGGACGGTGTGAGCGTTGTGTGGGGTTGTATATAGTAGTATGAATGAAGCTGGGCCGGGGGTTTTATAGGTTTTATAGTATTTATTTCTTCTCTATGTATATATTCCTGGGGTGATGGGGATTCTGTTCTTTCTCTGTAGGTCGGATCTTATATTTCTGGTTGATTTATTTTGCTTCTATTTTCTGTGATTTGTGTCGGGTTTTTGTCGTCTTGTTTTGCTCTTATGTTTTGTGTCCTGTAATGTTTTCTTCTATAAATAAAAAAGACCTACAATCTATTACTCCCTGTTATCAGCCATTACTGGGAAGAAGCGATTCTACGAGGGGCAGTAACCTCCCGGCCCCCATTGATCGCTACATTATATGAAATGTCTTCAGCAGTGAGAACCTTCTATATCTGACTGATGTCAGTTGCTTCTATTATAATGTTGCTTTATTATCGCAGATTCTGATCTCTGCAGTTACTGCCCCTTTAAAACGACTTCATTAAATAATATAGACATTCTGTTTGTGATTCTATGGGGTGAAAATGGGATCAAAGGTCGCATTTTAAACTTAGACTTTTCTGCTGAAACAAAGCGCGTTCTACTTTATTTATTGAGATAATTTACAGAAACATAAACCGTAATTAGAAAATCTTCACCCTAATTAAAATCTGCCTTCCCCGAATATTCTATGTCTCAGTGGTGCTGTAGGCTGAGCTTATGTTTGCTTAGCACTGAGCCGGGGCTGCAGGTTTCATTTCAATTAAGCATAACATATGTATGGAGGATTGTATGTTCTCATGTGTGTCATAAATATAGCAGCGCCGAATTGGTCATTGAAGAGTCTACATTCATTACATTACTGATCCTGAATTACATCCTGTATTATACTCCAGAGCTGCACTCACTATTCTGCTGGTGCAGTCACTGTGTACATACATTACATTACTGATCCTGAGTTACATCCTGTATTATACTCCAGAGCTGCACTCACTATTCTGCTGGTGCAGTCACTGTGTACATACATTACATTACTGATCCTGAGTTACATCCTGTATTATACTCCAGAGCTGCACTCACTATTCTGCTGGTGCAGTCACTGTGTACATACATTACATTACTGATCCTGAGTTACATCCTGTATTATACTCCAGAGCTGCACTCACTATTCTGCTGGTGCAGTCACTGTGTACATACATTACATTACTGATCCTGAATTACATCCTGTATTATACTCCAGAGCTGCACTCACTATTCTGCTGGTGCAGTCACTGTGTTCATACATTACATTACTGATCCTGAGTTACATCCTGTATTATACTCCAGAGCTGCACTCACTATTCTGCTGGTGCAGTCACTGTGTACATTCATTACATTACTGATCCTGAATTACATCCTGTATTATACTCCAGAGCTGCACTCACTATTCTGCTGGTGCAGTCACTGTGTTCATACATTACATTACTGATCCTGAGTTACATCCTGTATTATACTCCAGAGCTGCACTCACTATTCTGCTGGTGAAGTCACTGTGTACATACATTACATTACTGATCCTGAGTTACATCCTGTATTATACTCCAGAGCTGCACTCACTATTCTGCTGGTGAAGTCACTGTGTACATACATTACATTACTGATCCTGAGTTACATCCTGTATTATACTCCAGAGCTGCACTCACTATTCTGCTGGTGCAGTCACTGTGTACATACATTACATTACTGATCCTGAGTTACCTCCTGTATTATACTCCAGATCTGCACTCACTATTCTGCTGGTGCAGTCACTGTGTACATACATTACATTACTGATCCTGAGTTACATCCTGTATTATACTCCAGAGCTGCACTCACTATTCTGCTGGTGCAGTCAATGTGTACATACATTACATTACTGATCCTGAGTTACCTCCTGTATTATACCCCAGAGCTGCACTCACTATTCTGCTGGTGCAGTCACTGTATACATACATTACATTACTGATCCTGAATTACATCCTGTATTATACTCCAGAGCTGCACTCACTATTCTGCTGGTGCAGTCACTGTGTACATACATTACATTACTGATCCTGAGTTACATCCTGTATTATACCCCAGAGCTGCACTCACTATTCTGCTGGTGCAGTCACTGTGTACATACATTACATTACTGATCCTGAGTTACGTCCTGTATTATACTCCAGAGCTGCACTCACTATTCTGCTGGTGGCTCCCGCTCCTCGCGCTGCGGCCCCTATAGATTGTGTATGGGCCGTGTTAATCTCCAGCGATGTCTTCTCACAGTCATTAATCTTCCGTCTGGCGGTTCTTGCTCCCGATGACTCCGGAGTTCACCTGCAGTAGAAGCAGCGCAGGTAAAATCTATAACCACCATCTGTCTGCTGGATTTGTGCAGAAGATTAGAGATCTGACGGCCGGATGTGGCTGCAAACGATGCAGGGAAGGAGCAGCAAGGCAGACACAAGCACTTGGGAAGCGTCTCCTGCGAGGGCAGAGCAACATCCTCCGGGCCCCGGGGCCCCAAATCATCAGTCACTACTCAGGATAGGGAGCAACAGTCCATGCAAAGAGTCCGCTGGCTTCAAGGCGAGGACCGGCGCACATTAAGATCGTGCAAACTGGGGACATGCAGAAGTCTTAAAGAGCAATCATTGTTTTAATTTTCATTTCATAAATCAATAGTGAACGCAAAAATAAGCAACTTTGTAATTTGATCGAATAAATAAAAAAAATCGTCTTCTTTCTCCGTCAGGACGGATTTTCCATTTACAGGTAAAATCTGTATTCGGTGAAGACAGATTTTTACATTACTGAGAGTTGAGTAAATTAAAAATTCTGAAAACGAACGATCGATGTATTATTGTTTAATGAAATAAAAATAAAAACGACGGTTACACTTAAAAGGGGTCTTCCAAAAATAAAAACCGCTGCGAATACAAAATATCCCTGACACTCACCTGTTCTTTTCTGCTCTGACGCTCCATGTGCCTGGAAGTATAAAAAGAACACAGAAAGTTCAACTTTATTATGTATTTAACAGAAATGTTACTTTTCAAGATCTCTGCTTACTGTCAATGCATGAAAACCATTTTGCACATTTAGAGGCTGAAATCTTGAGATGAGGAATTCGATTCCAGTCCTCTGCGGCAACCAGTCTTCACTTCTGTGCCCGGCGTCCACATCCTCATCCCGGCATCCTTGTCCCAGCATCCTCATCCCGGCATTCTTGTCCTGGCATCCTCATCCCGGCATCCTTGTCCTGGCATCCTCATCCCGGCATCCTTGTCCCGACATCCTCATTCTGGCATCCTTGTCCCGACATCCTCATTCTGGCATCCTTGTCCCGGCATCCTCATTTTGGCACTCTTGTCTTGGCATCCTCATTCTGGCATCCTCATCCCGGCATCCTCATTCTGGCATTCTTGTCCCAGCATCCTCATTCTGGCATTCTTGTCCCAGCATCCTCATTCTTGCATCCTTGTCCCGGCATCCTCATTCTGGCATCCTTGTCCCGGCATCCTCATTCTGGCATTCTTGTCCCGGCATCCTCATTCTTGCATTCTTGTCCCAGCATCCTCATTCTTGCATTCTTGTCCCGGCATCCTCATTCTTGCATCCTTGTCCCGGCATCCTCATTCTTGCATTTTTGTCCTGGCATCCTCATTCTTGCATTCTTGTCCCGGCATCCTCATTCTGGCATTCTTGTCCCGGCATCCTCATTCTGGCATTCTTGTCCCGGCATCCTCATTCTGGCATCCTTGTCCCGACATCCTCATTCTGGCATCCTTGTCCCGGCATCCTCATTTTGGCACTCTTGTCTTGGCATCCTCATTCTGGCATCCTCATCCCGGCATCCTCATTCTGGCATTCTTGTCCCGGCATCCTCATTCTGGCATTCTTGTCCCGGCATCCTCATTCTGGCATTCTTGTCCCGGCATCCTCATTCTTGCATTCTTGTCCCGGCATCCTCATTCTGGCATTCTTGTCCCGGCATCCTCATTCTGGCATTCTTGTCCCGGCATCCTCATTCTTGCATTCTTGTCCCAGCATCCTCATTCTTGCATCCTTGTCCCGGCATCCTCATTCTGGCATCCTTGTCCCGGCATCCTCATTCTGGCATTCTTGTCCCGGCATCCTCATTCTTGCATTCTTGTCCCAGCATCCTCATTCTTGCATTCTTGTCCCGGCATCCTCATTCTTGCATCCTTGTCCCGGCATCCTCATTATGGCATCCTTGTCTCAGCATCCTCATTCTTGCATTTTTGTCCTGGCATCCTCATTCTTGCATTCTTGTCCCGGCATCCTCATTCTTGCATCCTTGTCCCGGCATCCTCATTATGGCATCCTTGTCTCAGCATCCTCATTCTTGCATTTTTGTCCTGGCATCCTCATTCTTGCATCCTTGTCCCGGCATCCTCATTATGGCATCCTTGTCTCAGCATCCTCATTCTTGCATTCTTGTCCCGGCATCCTCATTCTGGCATCCTTGTCCTGGCATCCTCATTCTGGCATCCTTGTCCCAGCATTCTCATTCTGGCATCCTCATCCCGGCATCCTCATTCTGGCATCCTTGTCCCGGCATCCTCATTATGGCATCCTTGTCCCGGCATCCTCATTCTTGCATTTTTGTCCTGGCATCCTCATTCTTGTCCCGGCATCCTCATTCTTGCATCCTTGTCCCGGCATCCTCATTATGGCATCCTTGTCTCAGCATCCTCATTCTTGCATTTTTGTCCTGGCATCCTCATTCTTGCATCCTTGTCCCGGCATCCTCATTATGGCATCCTTGTCTCAGCATCCTCATTCTTGCATTCTTGTCCCGGCATCCTCATTCTGGCATCCTTGTCCTGGCATCCTCATTCTGGCATCCTTGTCCCAGCATTCTCATTCTGGCATCCTCATCCCGGCATCCTCATTCTGGCATCCTTGTCCTGGCATCCTCATTCTTGCATCCTTGTCCCGGCATCCTCATTCTTGCATCTGTAGCACCCCGAGGGCTCGGCTGCTACAGGGGTATTACACCTCAAACCAGAGGTGTGATATTCCACTCCCGGGTAAGGATGGAGTATGGACCAGGACTCAGTTAGCTGCATGCACCACACACACCCCATTTCCGAGGGACAGCTCAACGGTGCTCCCACAAGATAGAAGTGCAGGCACGACAGCATCTGTCCCTGGCTGGAGTGGGGAGGGGGAGGAAAACCCAGTGGTGTGGGAGCGGGTGGGGGTGGGTCTCTGGGCATAGGTGGGAGCCCATTGGTTGCTAGTCGCCTGGGCTCTGGTGTTAGAGGGAGGTGTAGAAGGTGGGCACCATCTTAGGACAGTAGTCAGTGCAGTGCAGAGAAGAAGCTAAGAGTGAGAGGAGAAGACAGGAAGCAGAGCCCCTGCATGGGCTCTGCTCCGCAGGCAGGCCTTGTCAGGAGGCTGGAGCCTGAGAGAGAGAGAAAGGAGAATGAACAGAAAGGACAGTAAGAAAGGAAGCAAGGAACAGGAACACAGAGAAAGGCCCAGAGACACGAGGACAGAAGGAACCCCATATGCCCAGGAGATACAGGGTGAAGGGTTGGCAGAGCAGGGTACCGGAACCCAAATTGGTGGAGGCGACTAATCCTCAGCCAAAACCGGAGGTTGTGACATCTTGGTGCGACCCCTCACTACATCCACCAGGAAAGCATACCACATAGGGTCAGGGAAACCGGAGAGAGGTTTCGCCGACAGAAGGCCCGAGGAAGCTGGACAAAGGTGGGTCCCTGGTGGGGACGGCCAGAGAAAGGAAAGGAAGGGAGTCCTGTGCCACGCTCTGGAATTGCCTGGGAGTTGGTCGAGCCCCTTGCCTGGTGAACGCAGCACGGCTTGGGCAGTCACCGCCGGTACCGAGGTGACTAGGACCAGTAAAGAACTGTGAGTAAAGCATTGGAAACTGCAACCACACGTCTCTGTGTTTCATCGCCGCACCAGCACCATTAGCACTGGGACCCTCACACCATCACTCCCATCATCCACACTAGCTGCCCTGAGGCAATACTTCTCCCGTGGGGAGTTATCCCATACTCGGCTGCGCAAACTACATCAGCCTCAGCGGTCTGCAGCGCAGCGGCGGTCCCCACTGACCGCAATCCACGGGTGGCGTAGTCGGACACTTATTATAACACCAATAGACTGCCACTGGTTTGACCACCCTGGGCACGGACCGGGTCACCGCCACGGAGGACTACAACCCCCCAGCGATCCGGCTCCGGGTATCCCCCTGCACAGCACAGGCCCAGGGGGCGCGTCACATCCTTGTCCCATCATCCTCATTCTGGCATTCTTGTCCCGGCATCCTCATTCTGGCATCCTGCTGCCACTAGGCTAACTGATAAGACCTGACTCAATGATGTCATGGGGACTAGTAGCTGCCAGAGGTGCCCAGGATATGGGGTCGAGGAAGTGAAGACCGGCTGCCATGGAAGGACCGAACTAGACGCCGGATCAGGACAGCGCAAATCAATGTGCTCATCTCTCCAATCCTGTCCTGACCACCATTCTAATACAGAAGAGGGTTTGTTACAATGTCAGCCAGGCTAGACTCCCGGCTGATACAATGTATCAGTGCAGGTAAAATGGAACAATCTGTCAGGATCCACTGTAACAAATCCTCAGCTGCGAGAAGTATTAGGTCCCTGTGTGTTTTCCGCTTTTGGAATGTTTGAATTAATTAGAAGCAAGCAGAGATCTTGGGAATGGGAAGAAAGCCCCCTGGCACCAGAGGACGGGGGGACACGCAGGCGGCGGATCAGAGGGCGCTCTCCCCTTGTTTCTGTGATTCCTGCGCAGCAGACGGCGGCCCGGAGATAGCATATGTCACTCAGCTCCATCCGCTTGTCACTCTGCGCAAATGTGCCAGGGCCTGATAACTGCGCGGTCATGTGACTCCCGGCCGCCGCGAGGCTGCAGCCTCTGTATTCAGCCTGATACATTGTATCAATGTAGAAACGCATGAAAAGACTCACCTGATAGGATTACAGCACAGACATATTGTCCCCCCCCCCGGGGCAGTGCCCGGGGCAGGGGCATCTAGCACGGCTCTGTACCCAGCCATCTGTGAAGAGCGATGCCAGCTGGGCTCACATGAGATGCACCGGCCTCTCTGCAGGCAGCGCAGGAAATCATCACTCACGTGTGCTAATAAGAAAACGACATCTGAGCACTGAAGAATGGCCGATATGTGGGGGCAGCCCCCCCACATCCCGCTCAGGGGTCACTCACCCATCATATCAGTCATAGTCTTCCATCACCAGTCTCCATGAAGCAGGATGGCTCAGGATGAGCACGCAGTTAGTCTGCTCCCACATTAGTGAGTTCACTATGAAGGGGCCTGATGGGAGCCATCAGATGTTACCTAAAGCATCCCTCTGCAAGGAAAAGGCATTATTATGAAAGGTGCAAGGTCAAAGGGGCGGAGCAGGACACAAGATGAAGTCACGCTCCGCCCCCTCAGAACCTGCAATGGTCAGATCTCTTAAAGGGGTTGTCCAGTGAAATCAAGTTATTACCTGTCCAGAAGCCAGACGATCGCTAATAACTTGTTGATCGGTGGGGTCCAACCACCGGGATCATTTATCCCTATTCATGTGGCGTAGTAGTGCGCCCAGCCGACCGCTGCTCTATTCATTCCCTATGGAGCGGCCAGATAATGCCGAGCTCTCGGCCATGCCACTTACTGGGGCAGGATTCGTACACAGGCACCCGCCGCTCCATCCTAACCAGTAATAATGCTCCAGAGGTCGGACCCCACTGATCGACAAGTTGTACCCAAAGATTACTTTTTTTCCCCAGGACGACCCCTTTAATTGTCCCCCTTATTGAGGGGTTAGTCCGGCTTTTAACAATCATGTCCAGCAAACCACATCCATTTAAGAAGGGACAAAAAGTGTCTCAGAAACGGAATAAATGTGGCGCAATCCGGGACGTCAGGTTTTTTTTTTTAGCCGGATTTTCACCATTATCCGGTGATCGGTGTCGCTCTCGTCACATCCAGGAAGCAACAATATCAGTTACATGGCGTGAAAATGGCGCCGATTTGAACGCGACCCAAGAGGACGAAGATTCCGTTTCTAGGAGACACAATAAAGATACAATGTAAGAAGCGAGGATGACACGGCACAAGACAAGGATAAAGCCGCCATCTGCTGGGGCGCCAGGGCGACATCACACCGTAATTAGCTGAGCACAGATTACGCTCCTGGTGTCGGCCTCAGCCGATCAGAGCGGCTTGTGAGGCTCAGTCAGGCCCCCGGAGGATTAAGGCAAAGCTTCCTTAGAATTCACCCGTCTTATAACACAATGAAAACCGCCACCTAGGAAATGATTAACTGTGAGGGATGAATGGATGCAAATCCAGCATCGCGGAGGCGCCAAATCACCGTCCAAGGCGCAGCAAAGATGGCGACCGGCGTGTGTCGTACCAATCAGCCTTACATTGCAATAAGCCAAAAAAATGCAAAACTTTCAGGGTTAGAAACCAGGGGTGCAGCATAGGAAGGGTGGGTGCAGGGGTAGCATTGCACCGGGCCCTGGAGATAAGGGGGCCCAAAAGGTCATAAGAATATTATTCTGGAGGCGTATTATTTGGGGCCCTGTTGGAGATTTTGCATTGGGGCCATTGGCTAGAGAACGGGTGGGTCCCGGGTGCCAGCAATGAATGGCAGTGACCCCTGGGCTCCAGCGCTCCCCGTACCCACAATAAGCGGGATCGCAGCAGCTGCTAGTGTTCTCCACCTGCAGCCCCGGTGGGACGGCTCCATTGGTTACCGGTCCGCAGGGGTTTGGTTACCGGCCCGCAGGGGTTTGACTCCCGGCCCGCAGGGGTTTGGCTCCCGGCACTCAGGGGTTTGGCTCCCGGCCCGCAGGGGTTTGGTTACCGGCCCGCAGGGGTTTGACTCCCGGCCCGCAAGGGTTTGGCTCCCGGCCCGCAGGGGTTTGGTTACCGGCCCGCAGGAGTTTGGCTCCCGGCCCGCAGGGGTTTGGTTACCGGCCCGCAGGGGTTTGGTTACCGGCCCGCAGGGGTTTGGCTCCCGGCCCGCAGGGGTTTGGTTACCGGCCCGCAGGGGTTTGGCTCCCGGCCCGCAGGGGTTTGGTTACCGGCCCGCAGGGGTTTGGTTACCGGCCCGCAGGGGTTTGGCTCCTTTCATAGCAGCTAATTGCTTGTGTTTCTCGTCGTCATACGTGTTAATCTTATTATTTCCTAACTTGTTACTTAGTAATCCCTCTGTTAACCCTTTAGGGCCTCGTCGTATGAACCTATTGAGGAGGGAGGGGACGACGTCACTGTTGACTCCAGGTAAAACCTTATGGAAACTGTGAGCAGGAGATCTGTCACCCGGTGCAATGGCAAAATGCTGCTACATATAGCACCACGTATGACCGCAAACAAGAGCCCGGGTGTGACTGCCACCCCCGCACCCATCATAGGGTGAAGGACCCAACTTCTCCACTGACCTCCTATCGTACAGCATTTGTTATCCTCCTTTTGTACTCCTTGCATGCTATGTTTAATTACTTGGGACCCTGTTCATCCTGAGTCTCCTGGTTCATGAATCAATTGCTCTTGTGTAAAGTTAACTCCCCTCAAAGTACCATATGATGCTCCTGACAATAATAAACATCGCCCCCTAGTGTCTAATCTTTGAATTGAAAATAAGAGGCAGCGCCACCTAGTGGTCATGTTCTTATTTTATTAATGAATTGACTGCAAGACATATGGCCTCCTAGTGGACATGTTCTTGCTTCAGTAGTGGATTAACTTTAGACATTAGACATTGTGCCACCTACTGTCCATGTACTTAATTTTAGCAATGAGTTCACATTAAGGAGCTTCACCACCTACTGGTCATGTTCTTGATTTCATAAAATAATCACTTTCAGCACAGCACCACCTAGTGGTCATGTACTAGTGAATTGAGAGCACACGTTCACTCTGTTGGCACCATTATAGTCTATGGCCTCGTTGGCATATACTCCTAAAGCCTGGTTTGCGGCACGTTTGGATGTAAGCCCCGACGGGACAAACGAAGCGGTGACAAATACAGTGTGAAAGCACCGTAATAGATTGAGAGTCAGCACAGCACCATCTAGTGGTCATGTAGTAGTGAATTGATATCAAACAGCAGTGCCACCCAGTGGTCATGTTTTCAATTTAGTAATAGATTGAGATTCAGCACAGCACCACCTAGTGGTCATGTAGTAGTGAACTGATATCAAACAGCAGTGCCACCTAGTGGTCATGTTTTCAATTTAGTAATAGATTTATATTCAGCACAGCACCATCTAGTGGTCATGTACTAGTGAACTGATATCAAACAGCAGTGCCACCTAGTGGTCGTGTTTTTGATTTAGTAATAGATTTATATTCAGCATAGCACCACCTAGTGGTCATGTACTAGTGAATTGATATCAAACAGCAGTGCCACCTAGTGGTCGTGTTTTTGATTTAGTAATAGATTTATATTCAGCACAGCACCATCTAGTGGTCATGTACTAGTGAAGTGATATCAAACAGCAGTGCCACCTAGTGGTAGTGTTTTTGATTTAGTAATACACAGATTCAGTACAGCACCACCTAGTGGTCATGTAGTAGTGAACTGATATCAGTGCCACCTAGTGGTCATGTTTTTGATTTAGTAACAGATTGAGATTCAGCACAGCACCACCTAGTGGTCATGTTCTTTTTGAAGATCCTTGTACAATTTTGATGGGCACAATGAGTTTGCAGTTGGCTATTGCAGACATTCGCCCCGTTGTGTTATCATACAATCCCCGTCCAATCAGAACATGATGTCGTGTTGTCATTCCCTTCAGAATCCAGGATAAATACATTTCTCTGCATCTTTTAATGGTCCGAGTCCCAGGCGCTTCGCTGAAATCCCTGCGCTTCTGCACTTTAATGTAATTTATTATCTCCATTGATTTATAGCCACATGCTTGATCCGTGTAAATGACTGCGGGCAATAAGTGTCGGGTTTTAATAAACGCATATTACTTAGGTGCGCGGCTTTCTCATGAGAGTTAATGGAGCATTTCTGACCTCGGCGTCTTGTGCTAGAAGCTTTGGACTTTATTTCGCTCCCAGATGTTGACGCGCCCCTGGGCCTGTGTCGCGCTGCGTTGCGCACGCGGGAGCTTACCCGGAGCCGGATCTCTTGAGGGTTGTAGTCTCGTGGCGGTGATCCGGTCCGTGCCCAGGGAGTCAGACTAAGTGGCGCTGTATTAGCGGTAGATGTTGGACGACTACGCCACCCGTTGAGTACAGCTAAGGAGCTGCTGCTGCAGGGCAGACCGCTGAGGCCGGTGGTAGGATTGTGCAGCGTGATAGTATAACCCCCAACGGGAGGGGTATGGCCTCAGGGCAGCCGACGTGGATGATGGGAGTAGCAGGAACCACTCGGAGACGGTACGGTGTAGTTCAGGGTCTTTACTGGTGACAACGATAGACCCTCCCGGAGTACTGGCTAGCGATTGGGGCCTGGTCAGTCCTTGAGCAGATGGGATCTCCCCTGGCCAGGCGGAGTTGTAGGCCTCCCAAACTAACGATACTCTTCTGGCTACCTTGCTAGAAGCGGGTATAAGTAGCCCACGTCCCTGAGTGTACCGTGTGGTGCTCACCCGTATGGCCGGTGACTCGGGGCCTTCTAGTAGCTTCCGCTCCACGACGGCGGTGCTGGTCCCACGCGTGTGACCGTGCCTTCGGGTTTCTGGGCCAGAGGACCTGCAATCCCCTGCCGGTCGGTTTCTGCTGCTGGATAGGAGTTAGTCCCCACAGCCTCGGACTCCGGTGATAGCTTCTCAGTCAGGGCGAGCTCTGCAGCTGCCAGCCCCTGACTCCTTGTAGCACTGCTCCCACAGAGCTCCTGATGTTCTTTTCCTATATCTGCTTCTCTTCTCTGTCTCTACTTCTTCTCTACTCACTCACCCTGCCTCAGCCCCGGGTTTATATAGGGGAAGTTCTTCCCCTCCCAGGACTGGGCAGGAGGTGTGGCATGCACAGGATCCCTGACCAAGAGACCTCCCACCTGCTCTCAGACATAACATTGCCGTTACTGTGGAAACCAGACCCCTGGGGTGCCACATTCCCCCCTAGTGAAATTTAGTACTCCGGGACTAAACATATTTTTAGAAAAACATAACAAGATAATAACAATAATAATACAATAAGAAAAACACATAAAGATGGTTACGGCGTGTCCGCAACCGGGCGCAGTCTTTGAAGAAAAGCAAGGTGTCCATTTCACCAAAACAGGGAGACGTAACCAGGTAGGGGTCTGTCCTGCCCCGAGTCCTTAACAGTCTTTAGTCCGTCCTGGGTTACGCTCCAACTATGCACAAAGGATTCCCGGTAAATCCACCAAGGACTCTTATAAATAACTAGAAACACATAATTATACACAAGCAACAAGAAAAACAGGTAACCACAAATAAAACAATTTATACACTTCAAATCCTCCAACGTGCGGGTAACTGGCCTCTAGTGGCCCTAGTGGACCTACGGAGCTGACTGTCTAGCCCTGAACTACAGGGTGTAGGAGCTGTCAAGGGTAAACTGGGCAGCTGTCTACCGGCTCTTTGACTCACTAGGGGTACGGCAGGCTCACTATAAGCAGAGGGTTGATCCTCCTGTTCTGCTTGTGTGGAGTCTTCTGCCTCCTGGATCGGCTGCTCTTCCAGCTCTACCTGTTGCTCCGTAGGCACTTGGGATGCTGGTTGGAGGAACGTGAGGACGGGTACCACAACTGCACCATTGACTTGAGTCCAGGACCGAGGGAAGTCTCCGAGCACAGTACTAACCATATCTTCCCTTTCCTCTACGGGTTGATGGTCTTCCTGTTCCTCTTCAGGGTTCCGTAGCTATTCAGGACACTTCTTCAGGTGATCCCGGGATACAATGGCTATGGTCTCCCCTCCGTCTTTACTGATGGTACAGACTTTCGGGTTCTCGTGGCTTGAGGGCAGTACGGTGTACGGGTCCTTCTCCCACTGGTCGTCCAACTTGTGGAGCCGTCTTTTCCTCTTCAAGACCTGCTCTCCGGGTACCAGGGGAACAGCGGGAGCATACTGGTTGTAAGTTTTCTCTTGTCTTTCTCTAGCCTGACAGAGACTTCGCTCCACGCTCTCCTGTACTTTCCGGTACTGCTGCTGCCTCTCTGTGTCCCAGTCTGCTTCTGGTGAAGTGTCCTCGGGTGTCAGGACTCCCATTTCCAGGTCAACAGGTAACTTACCAGGTCTCGCCCTCATTAGGTAAGCCGGGGTACAGTTGGTGGAACCTACCGGGATGTGGTTGTATAGGTCCACTAGATCGGGCAGCTTCTCAGGCCACAGACTGCGTTCTTCCAGGGGCAACGTTTTCAGGAGATCCATTACCACCTGGTTCATTTTCTCACAAAGTCCATTAGTTTGCGGATGATAGGGTGTCGTCCTTATCTTCCGGCAGCCATACAGATTGCAGAATTCCTGGAAGACCTCCGCTTCAAAGGCAGGTCCCTGGTCCGTCAGCACTTGGTCCGGGTACCCGTGTGGACGGCAGAAGTGCTGCTGGAAGGCTCTAGCTGCTGTTTGAGCCGTTAAGTCCTTAACGGGGACGACAACCAAGAACCGGGAGTAATGATCCACAATGGTTAACGCGTAGACGTAGCCGCTTCTGCTTGGGGTCAGTTTTACATGATCCAAGGCTACCAGTTCCAACGGCTGCCAGGTGACGATGGACTGCAGGGGAGTCTTCTGGCTGGCACGGTCCTTCCTTCTTAGGTTGCACGGGCCACAGTCTCTGCACCACCTCTCGATGGTTCCTCTCATGCCTACCTAGTGGAACCGCCCGCGCAGCAGGAACTCCAGCTTCTTCCATCCGAAGTGTCCACCCCCGTCGTGGTATGCTTCCATCACCATGGCTGCGTCTCTCCGTGGCACCACTACTTGCCAGATTAGTTCATGCGTCCGGGAGTTAACCATTCTGCGGCACAACTTCCCCTTGTAAAGGAACAGTCGACTCTTCTCAGCCCACAGTTGCTTGGCTTCCTCCGGAGCGTCTGGGTCAAGGCGAGCCTCTGGCCGAGTCAGCATCTCCTTCACCAGCCGGACGGCAGGGTCACTGTCTTGCGTTTCCTCCCAGTTGTAGTGAGGCAAGGGGTTAAACGTAGCGGCTTGCTTACTCCTTACCCGATGGGAATACTGGATAGTCCCATGACGGTGGAACGCGGGGAGTTCGACTTCTTCCAGTCCCTCTGGAACTTCTCCTACGTCCGGTAGGTTTGGCATCCTGGACAGGGCGTCCGCGTTGGTATTGGAGCGTCCTGCCCGGTATTTGATTGTGAACTCGTAGTTGGACAGACGGGCCATCCATCTCTGCTCTAGGGCACCGAGTCTTGCCGTGTCCAGGTGTGTCAACGGGTTGTTATCCGTGTACACGGTGAACCGGGAAGAAGCGAGGTAGTGCTTAAATCGTTCGGTGACTGCCCACACCACTGCCAGGAACTCTAGCTTAAATGAGCTGTAATTCTCAGGGTTTCTTTCGGTGGGTCGCAGTTTTCGGCTGGCGTAAGCGATTACTCGTTCTTTCCCCTGCTGGATCTGGGACAGCACGGCTCCTAGCCCGATGTTACTTGCGTCGGTGTAGAGGATAAAGGGCTGGCTGTAATCAGGGTACGCCAGGATTTCATCCCCCGTGAGGGCCATCTTCAGCTGGCGGAAGGACTCTTCTTCTAACTTCTCCCATCTGAAGGGTGGCTTCTGGTTCTTGGCCTTCCGGGACTGGCCTATCAGGAGGTCCTGCATAGGAGCTGCCTTTTTGGTGAAACCGGGGATGAATCTGCGGTAATAGCCTACCAACCCGAGGAACTGCCGCACTTCCTTTACACTGGAGGGACTTGGCCATTCCTTAATTGCGGTGATCTTATCAGGGTCGGGAGCCACTCCATCAGCGCTCACCACGTGTCCCAGGTACTGCACCTTTGGTTTCAGGAGGTGACACTTGGAGGGTTTCACCTTTAGGCCGTAGCTTGCCAGAGCTTCGAACACTTCCGCCAGGTGTTTCAGGTGGTCCTCATACGTCTTGGAATATACGATGACATCGTCCAGGTACAGCAGGATCGTCTCGAAGTTTCTGTGGCCCAGACAGCACTCCATTAATCGTTGGAAGGTTCCTGGTGCATTGCAGAGTCCGAACGGCATGCAGGTAAACTCGCTAAGTCCCATCGGGGTGGTGAATGCGGTCTTCTCCCGGTCCGCCTCTGCTACAGGAACCTGCCAGTACCCACTAGTGAGATCCAAGGTAGAGAAGAAGTTAGCAGATCTTAAAGCAGCCAAAGACTCCTCTATCCTTGGTAAGGGGTACGCATCCTTGTGTGTGATACGGTTGATTTTCCGGTAATCTACACACATCCTCATGGTGTTGTCTTTCTTTTTGAGTAAGACTAGTGGAGCTGCCCAGGGGCTACAGCTATCCCTGATCACCCCAGCCTCCTTCATGTCTCTAAGCATCCCCTTGGCGTGTTGGTAGTGTGCAGGGGGTACGGGTCGATACCTCTCTTTTATGGGAGGATGGTCTCCCGTGGGGATGTGGTGTTCTACACCCTTGACTCGCCCGAAGTCTAACGGGTGTTTACTAAACACTCTCTCGTACTCTTGAACCACCCGATAGACTCCCTGTTTCTGGTGTGAGGGAGTGGAGTCAGTACCCAAATGTAGTTGCTGACACCAGTCCTCCATTGTTTTCTGAGAGCCGTTACCTTCTTCCGGGGAAGATGGAGGCAAGGGTTCTACAGACTGTATGGAATCTTGATTGATGGTATACAATTTGGCTAGCGTGGCATACCGGGGCAGGTACACTTCCCTCTTCCCGATATTTATTATGCGAACGGGCACCCTCCCATGGCGTACATTGACCACCCCCCGTGCTGTCAAAATGGTGGGCCTACTGTCTGAGTAAACTGGTTCTACCATTGCCTGGTAATCTCTACCTCTCAGACCAATAGCTGCCCGGCACCAAATCATCATTTCACTTTTCGGGGGCATGGCAATAGGGAAAGGGTCACACATTCGCACGCTACCAATCTCACCACCGGAGAGTTCTAGCTGTTGCCGTCGCATCAGTGCCCGGATCTCTTTCTGGAGCACTCGCTGCTGGCCGGAGCTGGCGTTCTTGGCAACCTGCTGTAAAAGGAAAATCACCTTTGCAAGACAATTTTCAATTACATTAGTTCCTAGAGTTATCTTTGGGTGACTCTCGTGTTTGTCAATGTCTACAATGATCAGTCCCTGTGCTGCCAGTTCGACTCTACCGATTTTAATGGTCACCTCTTTAAATCCAATCTGTGGCACGGGCTGGCCATTGCTGGCGATGATACTCAAGTCGTCGTCAGGGTAGCGGGTGATATCCGAGTCATTCCAGTACTGCTTGAAGAGCACGTACGGGATGGTGGTGACCTGTGACCCGGTGTCCAGTAGGGCACTCATAGGAATGCCATCCAGTACCACGGGTAAGACTGGACGTCCTCCCACATATTTGTCGCGCCAGTTCGATGGGCCTGGTGATCTTTTTCCTGGGGGTTGGCCCTCTACCCCAGGTTGTGCCAGTTTAAAGGACAGTACCTTGCCATATGTCCGGGTTGATTGCAGCGGCGGCAGATGGGTCGTCCGTCCTCGTTGTATCGGTCGCTGGGTCTTCCTCTGGCCGGTGGGGTCCTCCTTGGTCGACGCCACGGGATGTCCTCCGGTCCGGATGCCAGCTGGATCTTCCCTGGAGTGGAAACCTGTAAAGACTGCACAGTTCGGGTTAGCGCAGCAACGCTTTTAGCTAGCTCTTGGACCTGATGGTGCAGGTCTGGAGCCGGGTCATTGTTCAAAGCCTGCGCATCAGCTCCCACAGGCCCTGCCGACAAGGGCGCCGCCTCCTGGTGGTAAATGGTAGTGGGGCGTCTGGGGGTCACAATGCCACCTGGTGCCGGTTCTCGAAGCACCCGGATGGCTCTGTCCTTGAACTGTGCAAATCCCAGATGAGGGTCCTGTAAGGCCATTGCCCGCAACTGGGTTCGGTGGGCATTGCAATATAAACCCTCTATAAATTGTTCAGTCAACAGCCTGTCCTCGTCTCCCACGCCGTCAGGGTCGGTCTGCTTAATGGCTCTCAGGGCCTCTTGTAGGTTCAGGGCATAGTCCCTTATACTCTCATGTGCCCGCTGTTTGCACCCGTAGAATCTAAGCTTGATCTCGGCTGAGGTGCGGGTATCAAAGGTGTCCCTCAGCCGGGTTAGTATCCCTGCGACAGTCCTCCCCCCAGGTGGCCAGGACTTTACCTCCCTTTGGGCTGCCCCGGTTAATTGGGCCACCAGGATGCTCACTTTTTGCTCTTCTGTGAGGGGGTACACCTGGAAGAGGCTATCCAGCTTTTCTCTAAAGTCATGCAGGGTATGTGACTCCCCTGAGTACTGGGGTAGCCAGGCTGCCCCCGGGATATAGGGCATGGTGAAAGGCATGACCGCAACAGCGGTGGCGCTGGCGGGGGTTGAAGCGGTGAAGCTCGCCTCCGTATCCGGCATCCTTCTCCCCCCTGGTGGACCGTGGCCTACCTTGCGATGATCCTCTTCCGTAGGCCGCGGCTCCGCAGTGAATCGTCAGGGTTGAGGACCTTCCGTCGCGCTCCTGTGACGTCGGCGTCTGCTGGGCTCCTTCCAGGACCTTACGCAACGTCCGGACGTGAGGCGGGGCTTCAGTTCTCGCGCGCTTTCGGAGTCCACGCCCCTCTACTTCCCGCGCGGCGTCCTCAAGATGGCGTCCAATGGCGGGAAAACTCCACATATGGCGGGAAGAAGGCTGAAGATGGCGCCGGATGGCGGGAAAACTCCACCGATGGCGGGAAGGAAGCGGAAGATGGCGCCGGATGGCGGGAATCTTCACCACAGGTAAGTTTGAACAGTCTTTTTCAGGCACGCAGTACCCGGTGGTTGCGGGCACGAGATCCTGCCGACTACGCCAAAAGTTGACGCGCCCCTGGGCCTGTGTCGCGCTGCGTTGCGCACGCGGGAGCTTACCCGGAGCCGGATCTCTTGAGGGTTGTAGTCTCGTGGCGGTGATCCGGTCCGTGCCCAGGGAGTCAGACTAAGTGGCGCTGTATTAGCGGTAGATGTTGGACGACTACGCCACCCGTTGAATGCAGCTATGGAGCTGCTGCTGCAGGGCAGACCGCTGAGGCCGGTGGTAGGATTGTGCAGCGTGATAGTATAACCCCCAACGGGAGGGGTATGGCCTCAGGGCAGCCGACGTGGATGATGGGAGTAGCAGGAACCACTCAGAGACGGTGCGGTGTAGTTCAGGGTCTTTACTGGTGACAACGATAGACCCTCCCGGAGTACTGGCTAGCGATTGGGGCCTGGTCAGTCCTTGAGCAGATGGGATCTCCCCTGGCCAGGCGGAGTTGTAGGCCTCCCAAACTAACGATACTCTTCTGGCTACCTTGCTAGAAGCGGGTATAAGTAGCCCACGTCCCTGAGTGTACCGTGTGGTGCTCACCCGTATGGCCGGTGACTCGGGGCCTTCTAGTAGCTTCTGCTCCACGACGGCGGTGCTGGTCCCATGCGTGTGACCGTGCCTTCGGGTTTCTTGGCCAGAGGACCTGAAATCCCCTGCCGGTCGGTTTCTGCTGCTGGGTAGGAGTTAGTCCCCACAGCCTCGGACTCCGGGTCCGGTAAGAAATCTTCTCAGTCAGGGCGAGCTCTGCAGCTGCCAGCCCCTGACTCCTTGTAACACTGCTCCCACAGAGCTCCTGTTGTTTCTTCCCATAGCTGCTTCTCTTCTCTGTCTCTACTTCTGGCATGGCCCAGGAGCTGGGCCCAGCCGGAGCCACAGCTCCCTGTCAGCCCTCCTGGCTGCACTCTCCCTCTGAACTGACTAACCCTGCCTCAGCCCCAGGTTTATATAGGGGAAGTTCTTCCCCTCCCAGGACTGGGCAGGAGGTGTGGCATGCATAGGATTCCTGACCAAGAGACCTCCCACCTGCTCTCAGACATAACATTGCCGTTACTGTGGAAACCAGACCCCTGGGGTGCCACATTATCATCAGGAGATTTTGAGATCTTTATTTTGCTCATTGCTGCTTTCATTTGAGGACATAATATAAGCAAAGTTGCATTGCATTGGTCTAAGCTGCAGTTCTACTCCCCCATACTTTACACTGCAGCGCTGTTCTTATCAGTGCACATCTACGACAAGCGACTCCAGCTTGGCTGCATTGTCTATTGAAAGTCTAAGGTAGTTTGAATCCCAACTCCTGACACGTTAGAACCTCTGACTGCTTGCGCTGCCTCTCCCCCATGCTTTACACTGCATGTCTGCTTATTTTGAGTGGCTGCTGTTTGCTAGCACATGGCAGCTCAGCAGGACGGCAGAACACGCAGAGCTGATTTCTATTACAGCAAGGAAAGAAATATTACAAAACTACGGGAGAAAAGAGGAATCATCGCCGCCCTGCCGCATGTAGACCGAGGATTTGGGCAATCTGCTGGTTCTATCTGATCATGGGAAAGCTGGGTGACGAGTGATCGCAGCTCCAGCAGGACACGTTACCCAGCTTTCCTATAAACCAGGGTAGGATCAGCTGGTCTGCCCCATTATTGATACATTGTATCGTGCAGTATCTCCACTCTGATCCTGGTATCATCAGCTGCTGGTTATCATATCGCTCTTCTTATTGTCCCCGCGCTGCGGTGTCACCATCTCCAGCTCGTGACATTGGGTTGGACGTCTCTCAGCTCCAGCAGTAACACATCAGCTTGAAAAAATCCTGAGCATTTCTGCACCGTGGGCACATAGCCTTATACTCCGCCACATATTGATCAGTAACTCAGTATCATATTAATACATTTGGTGGAATCGCTCCAAACAACCGGGACATGACGCGCTGTCAATCACCCTGGAGAGGACGGGGGAGGGGTAATAAGACAGAGGATTAGGAGAGAACATACAGGACGGATGGGTGAGGACCGCTCACGGCCATTGCTCGCTCTGCTTCCTATTGACTTATACATCCACTTCGCTGCAGGGGAAATGTCTGCCCCGGTAACATCAGCTGTTTGCAGCGGGTGCTGCGCTCAAGACCGAGGGGGATCAGCTGATCGTCACTGGGGTTTCTGATGAGACCACCCCCTAAAGTTCATGGGAAAAGAAGAAAGAATAAATCTGCAGGACCCCGGCCCAGTGGCCACGTCAGAAGTCTGTGGCCGCCAGATTAGAGCCCTGCAAACCACCTCCATCCTGCTGGAATCCATGACGCCTTTTCTGATTAGTAGGACCAACACGACGTCATCATTGCGTGTCTGATGTCATACCGGGCCTTCAGAAGAGGCGCTGGGAGACCCTGGAGGTCCACAGGGCCACTGAGTATGGAGGAGGCCGCTGAGTATGGAGGAAGCCCCTGAGTATGGAGGAGGCCCCTGAGTATGGAGGTGGCCGGTGAGTATGGAGGAGGCCACTGAGTATGGAGGAGGCCCCTGAGTATGGAGGAGGCCACTGAGTATGGAGGAGGCCACTGAGTATGGAGGAGGCCCCTGAGTATGGAGGAGGCCCTTGAGTATGGAGGTGGCCGGTGAGTATGGAGGAGGCCACTGAGTATGGAGGAGGCCACTGAGTATGGAGGAGTCCCCTGAGTATGGAGGAGGCCGCTGAGTATGGAGGAGGCCGGTGAGTATGCAGGAGGCCGGTGAGTATGGAGGTGGTCGCTGAGTATGGAGGAGGCCCCTGAGTATGGAGGAGGCCACTGAGTATGGAGGTGGTCGCTGAGTATGGAGGAGGCCCCTGAGTATGGAGGAGGCAGCTGAGTATGGAGGAGGCCACTAAGTATGGAAGAGGCCGCTGAGTATGGAGGAGGCCACTGAGTATGGGGGAGGCCACTGAGCATGGAGGAGGCCGGTGAGTATGGAGGAGGCCACTGAGTATGGAGGAAGCCACTGAGTATGGAGGAGGCCAATGAGTATGGAGGAGGCCACTGAGTATGGAGGAGGCCGCTGCGTATGGAGGAGGCCACTGAGTATGGAGGAGGCCGGTGAGTGTGGAGGAGGCCACTGAGTATGGAGAAGGCCACTGAGTATGCAGGAGACCGGTGAGTATGGAGAAAGCCACTGAGTATGCAGGAGGCCGGTGAGTATGGAGGAGGCCACTGAGTATGGAGAAGGCCACTGAGTATGGAGGAGGCCGCTGAGTATGGAGGAGGCCGCTGAGTATGGAGGAGGCCCCTGCGTATGGAGGAGGCCCCTGAGTATGGAGGAGACCACTGAGTATGGAGGAGGCCACTGAGTATGGAGGAGGCCCCTGAGTATGGAGGTGGCCGCTGAGTATGGAGGAGGCCCCTGAGTATGGAGGAGGCCCCTGAGTATGGAGGTGGCCGCTGAGTATGGAGGAGACCGGTGAGTATGGAGAAGGCAACTGAGTATTGAGGAAGCCACTGAGTATGGAGGTGGCCGCTGAGTATGAAGGAGGCCCCTGAGTATGGAGGTGGCCCCTGAGTATGGAGATGGCCGCTGAGTATGGAGAAGGCCACTGAGTATGGAGGAGGCCACTGAGTATGGAGGAGGCCCCTGAGTATGGAGGAGGCCCCTGAGTATGGAGGTGGCCGCTGAGTATGGAGGAGACCGGTGAGTATGGAGGAGGCCCCTGAGTATTGAGGAAGCCACTGAGTATGGAGAAGGCCACTGAGTATGGAGAAGGCCACTGAGTATACAGGAGGCCACTGAGTATGGAGGAGGCCACTGAGTATGGAGGAGGCCACTGAGTATGAAGATGGCCGCTGAGTATGGAGGTGGCTGCTGATTATGGAGGAGGCCGCTGAGTATGGAGGAGGCCCCTGAGTATGGAGGAGGCCGCTGAGTATGGAGGTGGCCGCTGAGTATGGAGGAGGCCACTGAGTATGGAGGAAGCCACTGAGTATGGAGAAGGCCACTGAGTATGGAGAAGGCCACTGAGTATGGAGGAAGCCACTGAGTATGGAGATGGCCGCTGAGTATGGAGGAGGCCGCTGAGTATGGAGGAGGCCCCTGAGTATGGAGGAGGCCACTGAGTATGGAGGAGGCCACTGAGTATATAGGAGGCCACTGAGTATGGAGGTGGCCGCTGAGTATGGAGGAGGCCACTGAGTATGGAGGAGGCCACTGAGTATGGAGAAGGCCACTGAGTATGGAGGTGGCTGCTGAGTATGGAGGAGGCCGCTGAGTATGGAGGAGGCCGCTGAGTATGGAGGTGGCCGCTGAGTATGGAGGAGGCCACTGAGTATGGAGGAAGCCACTGAGTATGGAGAAGGCCACTGAGTATGGAGAAGGCCACTGAGTATGCAGGAGGCCACTGAGTATGGAGGTGGCCGCTGAGTATGGAGGAGGCCGCAGAGTATGGAGGAGGCCGCTGAGTATGGAGGTGGCCGCTGAGTATGGAGGAGGCCGCTGAGTATGGAGGAGGCCACTGAGTATGGAGGAGGCCACTGAGTATGGAGGAGGCCACTGAGTATGCAGGAGGCCACTGAGTATGGAGGAGGCCGGTGAGTATGGAGAAGGCCACTGAGTATGGAGGAGGCCACTGAGAATGGAGGAGGCCGGTGAGTATGGAGAAGGCCACTGAGTATGGAGGAGGCCACTGAGAATGGAGGAGGCCGCTGAGTATGGAGGAGGCCACTGAGTATGGAGGAGGCCACTGAGTATGGAGGAGGCCACTGAGTATGGAGGAAGCCACTGAGTATGGAGGAGGCCACTGAGTATGGAGAAGGCCACTGAGTATGGAGGAGGCCGCAGAGTATGGAGGAGGCCGCAGAGTATGGAGGAGGCCACTGAGTATGGAGGAGGCCACTGAGTATGGAGGAAGCCACTGAGTATGGAGGAGGCCACTGAGTATGGAGAAGGCCACTGAGTATGGAGGTGGCCGCTGAGTATGGAGGAGACCGGTGAGTATGCAGGAGGCCACTGAGTATAGAGGAGGCCCCTGAGTATGGAGGAGGCCGCTGAGTATGGAGGAGGCCGCTGAGTATGGAGGAGGCCCCTGAGTATGGAGGTGGCCGCTGAGTATGGAGGAGACCGGTGAGTATGGAGAAAGCCACTAAGTATGGAGGAGGCCCCTGAGCATGCAGGAGACCGGTGAGTATGGAGGAGGCCGCTGAGTATGGAGGAGGCCGCTGAGTATGGAGGAGGCCACTGAGTATGGAGGAGGGCCTTGAGTATGGAGGAGGCCCCTGAGTATGGAGGAGGCCACTGAGTATGGAGGAGGGCCTTGAGTATGGAGGAGGCCCCTGAGTATGGAGGAGGCCGCTGAGTATGGGGGAGGCCACTGAGTAAGGAGGAGGCCACTGAGTATGGAGGAGGCCTGTCAGTATGGAGGAGGCCACTGAGTATGGAGGAAGCCACTGAGTATGGAGGTGGCCGCTGAGTATGGAGGTGGCCGCTGAGTATGGAGGAGGGCACTGAGTATGGAGGTGGGCACTGAGTATGGAGGAAGCCACTGAGAATGGAGGAGGCCGCTGAGTATGGAGGAGGCCACTGAGTATGGAGGAGGCCACTGAGTATGGAGGAAGCCACTGAGTATGGAGGAAGCCACTGAGTATGGAGGAGGCCACTGAGTATGGAGAAGGCCACTGAGTATGGAGGGGGCCACTGAGTATGGAGGAGGCCACTGATTATGGGGGAGGCCCTTGAGTATGGAGGAGGCCCCTGAGTATGGAGGAGGCCACTGAGTATGGGGGAGGCCCTTGAGTATGGAGGAGGCCACTGAGTATGGAGGAGGCCACTGAGTATGGAGGAAGCCACTGAGTATGGAGGAAGCCACTGAGTATGGAGGAGGCCACTGAGTATGGAGAAGGCCACTGAGTATGGAGGTGGCCGCTGAGTATGGAGGAGGCCCTTGAGTATGGAGGAGGCCCCTGAGTATGGAGGTGGCCGCTGAGTATGGAGGAGGCCACTGAGTATGGAGGTGGCCGCTGAGTATGGAGGTAACCGCTGACTATGGAGGAGGGCACTGAGTATGGAGGAGGGCACTGAGTATGGAGGTGGCCGCTGAGTATGGAGGAGGCCGCTGAGTATGGAGGAGGCCACTGAGTATGGAGGAGGCCCTTGAGTATGGAGGAGGCCCCTGAGTATGAAGGTGGCCGCTGAGTAAGGGGGAGGCCACTGAATAAGGAGGAGGCCGGTAAGTATGGAGGAGGCCGGTGAGCATGGAGGAGGCCACTGAGTATGGAGGAGGCCTGTCAGTATGGAGGTGGCCGCTGAGTATGGAGGAGGCCTGTCAGTATGGAGGTGGCCACTGAGTATGGAGGAGGCCGATGAGTATGGAGGAGGCCACTGAGTATGGAGGAAGCCGCTGAGTATGGAGGAGGGCACTGAGTATGGAGGAGGGCACTGAGTATGGAGGAGGGCACTGAGTATGGAGGAAGCCACTGAGTATGGAGGAGGCCGCTGAGTATGGAGGAGGCCGCTGAGTATGGAGGAGGCCGCTGAGTATGGAGGAGGCTGCTGAGTATGGAGGTGGCTGCTGAGTATGGAGGAGGCCGCTGAGTATGGAGGAGGCCGCTGAGTATGGAGGAGGCCGCTGAGTATGGAGGAGGCTGCTGAGTATGGAGAAGGCCCCTGAGTATGGAGGAGGCCGCTGAGTATGGAGGAGGCCGCTGAGTATGGAGGAGGCCGCTGAGTATGGAGGAGGCCACTGAGTATACATGAGGCCACTGAATTTGGAGGAGGCCACTGAGTATGGAGGAGGCCACTGAGTATGGAGAAGGCCACTGAGTATGGAGGGGGCCACTGAGTATGGAGGTGGCCGCTGAGTATGGAGGAGGCCACTGAGTATGGAGGAGGCCCTTGAGTATGGAGGAGGCCCCTGAGTATGGAGGTGGCCGCTGAGTATGGGGGAGGCCACTGATTAAGGAGGAGGCCGGTAAGTATGGAGGAGGCCGGTGAGTATGGAGGAGACCACTGAGTATGGAGGAGGCCTCTCAGTATGGAGGAGGCCACTGAGTATGGAGGAGGCCACTGAGTATGGAGGAGGCCGGTGAGTATGGAGGAGGCCACTGAGTATGGAGGAGGCCACTGAGTATGGAGGAGGCCGGTGAGTATGGAGGGGGCCACTGAGTATGGAGGAGGTCTGTCAGTATGGAGGTGGCCGCTGAGTATGGAGGAGGCCTGTCAGTATGGAGGTGGCCACTGAGTATGGAGGAGGCCGATGAGTATGGAGGAGGCCACTGAGTATGGAGGTGGCCGCTGAGTATGGAGGAGGGCACTGAGTATGGAGGAGGGCACTGAGTATGGAGGAGGGCACTGAGTATGGAGGAAGCCACTGAGTATGGAGGAGGCCGCTGAGTATGGAGGAGGCCGCTGAGTATGGAGGAGGCCACTGAGTATGGAGGAAGCCACTGAGTATGGAGGAAGCCACTGAGTATGGAGGAGGCCACTGAGTATGGAGAAGGCCACTGAGTATGGAGGAGGCCACTGAGTATAGAGGAGGCCGCTGAGTATGGAGGTGGCCACCGAGTATGGAGGAGGCCCCTGAGTATGGAGATGGCCGCTGAGTATGGAGAAGGCCGCTGAGTATGGAGGAGGCCGCTGAGTATGGAGGAGGCCGCTGAGTATGGAGCAGGCCACTGAGTATGGAGGTGGCTGCTAAGTATGGAGGAGGCCGCTGAGTATGGAGGAGGCCGCTGAGTATGGAGGTGGCTGCTAACTATGGAGGAGGCCGCTGAGTATGGAGGAGGCCGCTGAGTATGGAGCAGGCCACTGAGTATGGAGGTGGCCGCTGAGTATGGAGGAGGCCACTGAGTATGGAGAAGGCCACTGAGTATGGAGGAGGCCACTGAGTATAAATGAGGCCACTGAGTATGAAGGAGGCCACTGAGTATGGAGGAGGCCACTGAGTATGGAGAAGGCCACTGAGTATGGAGGGGGCCACTGAGTATGGAGGTGGCCGCTGAGTATGGAGGAGGCCGCTGAGTATGGAGGAGACCGCTGAGTATGGAGGAGGCCGCTGAGTATGGAGCAGGCCACTGAGTATGGAGGTGGCTGCTAAGTATGGAGGAGGCCGCTGAGTATGGAGGAGGCCGCTGAGTATGGAGGTGGCTGCTAAGTATGGAGGAGGCCGCTGAGTATGGAGGAGGCCGCTGAGTATGGAGGTGGCCGCTGAGTATGGAGGAGGCCACTGAGTATGGAGGAGGCCACTGAGTATACATGAGGCCACTGAGTATGGAGGAGGCCACTGAGTATGGAGGAGGCCACTGAGTATGGAGGTGGCTGCTGAGTATGGAGGAGGCCACTGAGTATGGAGGTGGCTGCTGAGTATGGAGGAGGCCGCTGAGTATGGAGGAGTCCGCTGAGTATGGAGGAGGCCGCTGAGTATGGAGGAGGCTGCTGAGTATGGAGAAGGCCCCTGAGTATGGAGGTGGCTGCTAAGTATGGAGGAGGCCGCTGAGTATGGAGGAGGCCGCTGAGTATGGAGGTGGCCGCTGAGTATGGAGGAGGCCACTGAGTATGGAGGAGGCCACTGAGTATACATGAGGCCACTGAGTATGGAGGAGGCCACTGAGTATGGAGGAGGCCACTGAGTATGGAGAAGGCCACTGAGTATGGAGGGGGCCACTGAGTATGGAGGTGGCCGCTGAGTATGGAGGTGGCCGCTGAGTATGGAGGAGACCGCTGAGTATGGAGGAGGCCCTTGAGTATGGAGGAGGCCCCTGAGTATGGAGGTGGCCGCTGAGTATGGGGGAGGCCACTGATTAAGGAGGAGGCCGGTAAGTATGGAGGAGGCCGGTGAGTATGGAGGAGGCCACTGAGTATGGAGGAGGCCTCTCAGTATGGAGGAGGCCACTGAGTATGGAGGAGGCCACTGAGGATGGAGGAGGCCGGTGAGTATGGAGGAGGCCACTGAGTATGGAGGAAGCCACTGAGTATGGAGGAGAGCACTGAGTATGGAGGTGGCCGCTGAGTATGGAGGACGCCGCTGAGTATGGAGGAGGCCACTGAGTATGGAGGAGGCCACTGAGTATGGAGGAGGCCCCTGAGTATGGAGGTGGCCGCTGAGTATGGGGGAGGCCACTGAGTAAGGAGGAGGCCGGTAAGTATGGAGGAGGCCGGTGAGTATGGAGGAGGCCACTGAGTATGGAGGAGGCCTGTCAGTATGGAGGAGGCCACTGAGTATGGAGGAGGCCGGTGAGTATGGAGGAGGCCACTGAGTATGGAGGAAGCCACTGAGTATGGAGGTGGCCGCTGAGTATGGAGGTGGCCGCTGAGTATGGAGGAGGGCACTGAGTATGGAGGAGGGCATTGAGTATGGAGGAAGCCACTGATTATGGAGGAGGCCACTGAGTATGGAGAAGGCCACTGAGTATGGAGGAGGCCACTGAGTATGGAGGAAGCCACTGAGTATGGAGGAGGCCACTGAGTATAGAGAAGGCCACTGAGTATGGAGGTGGCCGCTGAGTATGGAGGAGGCCGCTGAGTATGGAGGAAGCCACTGAGTATGGAGGAGGCCACTGAGTATGGAGGAAGCCACTGAGTATGGAGGAGGCCACTGAGTATGGAGGTGGCTGCTGAGTATGGAGGAGGCCGCTGAGTATGGAGGTGGCCGCTGAGTATGGGGGAGGCCACTGAGTAAGGAGGAGGCCGGTAAGTATGGAGGAGGCCGGTGAGTATGGAGGAGGCCACTGAGTATGGAGGAGGCCTGTCAGTATGGAGGAGGCCACTGAGTATGGAGGAGGCCGGTGAGTATGGAGGAGGCCACTGAGCATGGAGGAAGCCACTGAGTATGGAGGTGGCCGCTGAGTATGGAGGAGGGCACTGAGTATGGAGGAGGGCATTGAGTATGGAGGAAGCCACTGATTATGGAGGAGGCCACTGAGTATGGAGAAGGCCACTGAGTATGGAGGAGGCCACTGAGTATGGAGGAAGCCACTGAGTATGGAGGAGGCCACTGAGTATAGAGAAGGCCACTGAGTATGGAGGAGGCCACTGAGTATGGAGGTGGCCGCTTAGTATGGAGGAGGCCGCTGAGTATGGAGGAGGCCACTGAGTATGGAGGAAGCCACTGAGTATGGAGGAGGCCACTGAGTATGGAGGAGGCCACTGAGTATGCAGGAGGCCACTGAGTATGGAGGAGGCCGGTGAGTATGGAGAAGGCCACTGAGTATGGAGGAGGCCACTGAGAATGGAGGAGGCCGCTGAGTATGGAGGAGGCCACTGAGTATGGAGGAGGCCACTGAGTATGGAGGAGGCCACTGAGTATGGAGGAAGCCACTGAGTATGGAGGAGGCCACTGAGTATGGAGAAGGCCACTGAGTATGGAGGAGGCCGCAGAGTATGGAGGAGGCCGCAGAGTATGGAGGAGGCCACTGAGTATGGAGGAGGCCACTGAGTATGGAGGAAGCCACTGAGTATGGAGGAGGCCACTGAGTATGGAGAAGGCCACTGAGTATGCAGGAGGCCACTGAGTATAGAGGAGGCCCCTGAGTATGGAGGAGGCCGCTGAGTATGGAGGAGGCCGCTGAGTATGGAGGAGGCCCTGAGTATGGAGGTGGCCGCTGAGTATGGAGGAGACCGGTGAGTATGGAGAAAGCCACTAAGTATGGAGGAGGCCCCTGAGCATGCAGGAGACCGGTGAGTATGGAGGAGGCCGCTGAGTATGGAGGAGGCCGCTGAGTATGGAGGAGGCCACTGAGTATGGAGGAGGGCCTTGAGTATGGAGGAGGCCCCTGAGTATGGAGGTGGCCGCTGAGTATGGGGGAGGCCACTGAGTAAGGAGGAGGCCGGTAAGTATGGAGGAGGCCGGTGAGTATGGAGGAGGCCACTGAGTATGGAGGAGGCCTGTCAGTATGGAGGAGGCCACTGAGTATGGAGGAAGCCACTGAGTGTGGAGGTGGCCGCTGAGTATGGAGGTGGCCGCTGAGTATGGAGGAGGGCACTGAGTATGGAGGAGGGCACTGAGTATGGAGGAAGCCACTGAGTATGGAGGAGGCCGCTGAGTATGGAGGAGGCCACTGAGTATGGAGGAGGCCACTGAGTATGGAGGAAGCCACTGAGTATGGAGGAGGCCGCTGAGTATGGAGGAGGCCACTGAGTATGGAGGAGGGCCTTGAGTATGGAGGAGGCCCCTGAGTATGGAGGTGGCCGCTGAGTATGGGGGAGGCCACTGAGTAAGGAGGAGGCCGGTAAGTATGGAGGAGGCCGGTGAGTATGGAGGAGGCCACTGAGTATGGAGGAGGCCTGTCAGTATGGAGGAGGCCACTGAGTATGGAGGAAGCCACTGAGTGTGGAGGTGGCCGCTGAGTATGGAGGTGGCCGCTGAGTATGGAGGAGGGCACTGAGTATGGAGGAGGGCACTGAGTATGGAGGAAGCCACTGAGTATGGAGGAGGCCGCTGAGTATGGAGGAGGCCACTGAGTATGGAGGAGGCCACTGAGTATGGAGGAAGCCACTGAGTATAGAGGAAGCCACTGAGTATGGAGGAGGCCACTGAGTATGGAGAAGGCCACTGAGTATGGAGGGGGCCACTGAGTATGGAGGAGGCCACTGAGTATGGGGGAGGCCCTTGAGTATGGAGGAGGCCCCTGAGTATGGAGGAGGCCACTGAGTATGGGGGAGGCCCTTGAGTATGGAGGAGGCCACTGAGTATGGAGGAGGCCACTGAGTATGGAGGAAGCCACTGAGTATGGAGGAAGCCACTGAGTATGGAGGAGGCCACTGAGTATGGAGGTGGCCGCTGAGTATGGAGGAGGCCCTTGAGTATGGAGGAGGCCCCTGAGTATGGAGGTGGCCGCTGAGTATGGGGGAGGCCACTGAGTATGGAGGAGGCCACTGAGTATGGAGGTGGCTGCTGAGTATGGAGGTAACCGCTGACTATGGAGGAGGGCACTGAGTATGGAGGAGGGCACTGAGTATGGAGGTGGCCGCTGAGTATGGAGGAGGCCGCTGAGTATGGAGGAGGCCACTGAGTATGGAGGAGGCCCTTGAGTATGGAGGAGGCCCCTGAGTATGAAGGTGGCCGCTGAGTAAGGGGGAGGCCACTGAATAAGGAGGAGGCCGGTAAGTATGGAGGAGGCCGGTGAGTATGGAGGAGGCCACTGAGTATGGAGGAGGCCTGTCAGTATGGAGGTGGCCGCTGAGTATGGAGGAGGCCTGTCAGTATGGAGGTGGCCACTGAGTATGGAGGAGGCCGATGAGTATGGAGGAGGCCACTGAGTATGGAGGAAGCCGCTGAGTATGGAGGAGGGCACTGAGTATGGAGGAGGGCACTGAGTATGGAGGAAGCCACTGAGTATGGAGGAGGCCGCTGAGTATGGAGGAGGCCGCTGAGTATGGAGGAGGCCACTGAGTATGGAGGAAGCCACTGAGTATGGAGGAAGCCACTGAGTATGGAGGAGGCCACTGAGTATGGAGAAGGCCACTGAGTATGGAGGAGGCCTCTGAGTATGGAGGAGGCCGCTGAGTATGGAGGAGGCCGCTGAGTATGGAGGTGGCCACTGAGTATGGAGGAGGCCCCTGAGTATGGAGATGGCCGCTGAGTATGGAGAAGGCCGCTGAGTATGGAGGAGGCCACTGAGTATGGAGGTGGCTGCTGAGTATGGAGGAGGCCACTGAGTATGGAGGTGGCTGCTGAGTATGGAGGAGGCCGCTGAGTATGGAGGAGGCCGCTGAGTATGGAGGAGGCCACTGAGTATGGAGGAAGCCACTGAGTATGGAGGAAGCCACTGAGTATGGAGGAGGCCACTGAGTATGGAGAAGGCCACTGAGTATGGAGGAGGCCTCTGAGTATGGAGGAGGCCGCTGAGTATGGAGGAGGCCGCTGAGTATGGAGGTGGCCACTGAGTATGGAGGAGGCCCCTGAGTATGGAGATGGCCGCTGAGTATGGAGAAGGCCACTGAGTATGGAGGTGGCTGCTGAGTATGGAGGAGGCCACTGAGTATGGAGGTGGCTGCTGAGTATGGAGGAGGCCGCTGAGTATGGAGGAGGCCGCTGAGTATGGAGGAGGCCGCTGAGTATGGAGGAGGCTGCTGAGTATGGAGAAGGCCCCTGAGTATGGAGGAGGCCGCTGAGTATGGAGGAGGCCGCTGAGTATGGAGGAGGCCGCTGAGTATGGAGGAGGCCACTGAGTATACATGAGGCCACTGAGTATGGAGGAGGCCACTGAGTATGGAGGAGGCCACTGAGTATGGAGAAGGCCACTGAGTATGGAGGGGGCCACTGAGTATGGAGGGGGCCACTGAGTATGGAGGTGGCCGCTGAGTATGGAGGAGGCCACTGAGTATGGAGGAGGCCCTTGAGTATGGAGGAGGCCCCTGAGTATGGAGGTGGCCGCTGAGTATGGGGGAGGCCACTGATTAAGGAGGAGGCCGGTAAGTATGGAGGAGGCCGGTGAGTATGGAGGAGGCCACTGAGTATGGAGGAGGCCTGTCAGTATGGAGGAGGCCACTGAGTATGGAGGAGGCCACTGAGTATGGAGGAGGCCGGTGAGTATGGAGGAGGCCACTGAGTATGGAGGAGGCCACTGAGTATGGAGGAGGCCGGTGAGTATGGAGGGGGCCACTGAGTATGGAGGAAGCCTGTCAGTATGGAGGTGGCCGCTGAGTATAGAGGAGGCCTGTCAGTATGGAGGTGGCCACTGAGTATGGAGGAGGCCGATGAGTATGGAGGAGGCCACTGAGTATGGAGGTGGCCGCTGAGTATGGAGGAGGCCGATGAGTATGGAGGAGGGCACTGAGTATGGAGGAGGGCACTGAGTATGGAGGAGGTCACTGAGTATGGAGGAAGCCACTGAGTATGGAAGAGGCCGCTGAGTATGGAGGAGGCCGCTGAGTATGGAGGAGGCCACTGAGTATGGAGGAAGCCACTGAGTATGGAGGAAGCCACTGAGTATGGAGGAGGCCACTGAGTATGCAGAAGGCCACTGAGTATGGAGGAGGCCACTGAGTATGGAGGAGGCCGCTGAGTATGGAGGTGGCCACCGAGTATGGAGGAGGCCCCTGAGTATGGAGATGGCCGCTGAGTATGGAGAAGGCCGCTGAGTATGGAGGAGGCCGCTGAGTATGGAGGAGGCCGCTGAGTATGGAGCAGGCCACTGAGTATGGAGGTGGCTGCTAAGTATGGAGGAGGCCGCTGAGTATGGAGGAGGCCGCTGAGTATGGAGGTGGCTGCTAAGTATGGAGGAGGCCGCTGAGTATGGAGGAGGCCGCTGAGTATGGAGGTGGCCGCTGAGTATGGAGGAGGCCACTGAGTATGGAGAAGGCCACTGAATATGGAGGAGGCCACTGAGTATACATGAGGCCACTGAGTATGGAGGAGGCCACTGAGTATGGAGAAGGCCACTGAGTATGGAGGGGGCCACTGAGTATGGAGGTGGCCGCTGAGTATGGAGGTGGCCACTGAGTATGGAGGAGACCGCTGAGTATGGAGGAGGCCGCTGAGTATGGAGCAGGCCACTGAGTATGGAGGAGGCCCCTGAGTATGGAGGTGGCTGCTAAGTATGGAGGAGGCCGCTGAGTATGGAGGAGGCCGCTGAGTATGGAGGTGGCCGCTGAGTATGGAGGAGGCCACTGAGTATGGAGGAGGCCACTGAGTATACATGAGGGCACTGAGTATGGAGGAGGCCACTGAGTATGGAGGAGGCCACTGAGTATGGAGAAGGCCACTGAGTATGGAGGGGGCCACTGAGTATGGAGGTGGCCGCTGAGTATGGAGGTGGCCGCTGAGTATGGAGGTGGCCGCTGAGTATGGGGGTGGCCACTGATTAAGGAGGAGGCCGGTAAGTATGGAGGAGGCCGGTGAGTATGGAGGAGGCCACTGAGTATGGAGGAGGCCTCTCAGTATGGAGGAGGCCACTGAGTATGGAGGAGGCCACTGAGGATGGAGGAGGCCGGTGAGTATGGAGGAGGCCACTGAGTATGGAGGAAGCCACTGAGTATGGAGGTGGCCGCTGAGTATGGAGGTGGCCGCTGAGTATGGAGGAAGGCACTGAGTATGGAGGAGAGCACTGAGTATGGAGGTGGCCGCTGAGTATGGAGGACGCCGCTGAGTATGGAGGAAGCCACTGAGTATGGAGGAGGCCACTGAGTATGGAGGAGGCCCCTGAGTATGGAGGTGGCCGCTGAGTATGGGGGAGGCCACTGAATAAGGAGGAGGCCGGTAAGTATGGAGGAGGCCGGTGAGTATGGAGGAGGCCACTGAGTATGGAGGAGGCCTGTCAGTATGGAGGAGGCCACTGAGTATGGAGGAGGCCGGTGAGTATGGAGGAGGCCACTGAGTATGGAGGAAGCCACTGAGTATGGAGGTGGCCGCTGAGTATGGAGGTGGCCGCTGAGTATGGAGGAGGGCACTGAGTATGGAGGAGGCCACTGAGTATGGAGAAGGCCACTGAGTATGGAGGAGGCCACTGAGTATGGAGGAAGCCACTGAGTATGGAGGAGGCCACTGAGTATAGAGAAGGCTACTGAGTATGGAGGAGGCCACTGAGTATGGAGGTGGCCGCTGAGTATGGAGGAGGCCGCTGAGTATGGAGGAGGCCACTGAGTATGGAGGAAGCCACTGAGTATGGAGGAGGCCACTGAGTATGGAGGTGGCTGCTGAGTATGGAGGAGGCCGCTGAGTATGGAGGTGGCCGCTGAGTATGGGGGAGGCCACTGAGTATGGAGGAGGCCGGTAAGTATGGAGGAGGCCGGTGAGTATGGAGGAGGCCACTGAGTATGGAGGAGGCCTGTCAGTATGGAGGAGGCCACTGAGTATGGAGTAGGCCGGTGAGTATGGAGGAGGCCACTGAGTATGGAGGAAGCCACTGAGTATGGAGGTGGCCGCTGAGTAAGGAGGTGGCCGCTGAGTATGGAGGAGGGCACTGAGTATGGGGGAGGGCATTGAGTATGGAGGAAGCCACTGATTATGGAGGAGGCCACTGAGTATGGAGAAGGCCACTGAGTATGGAGGAGGCCACTGAGTATGGAGGAAGCCACTGAGTATGGAGGAGGCCACTGAGTATAGAGAAGGCCACTGAGTATGGAGGAGGCCACTGAGTATGGAGGTGGCCGCTGAGTATGGAGGAGGCCGCTGAGTATGGAGGAGGCCACTGAGTATGGAGGAAGCCACTGAGTATGGAGGAGGCCACTGAGTATGGAGGTGGCTGCTGAGTATGGAGGAGGCCGCTGAGTATGGAGGTGGCCGCTGAGTATGGAGGAGGCCCCTGAGTATGGAGGAGGCCCCTGAGTATGGAGATGGCCGCTGAGTATGGAGAAGGCCACTGAGTATGGAGGAGGCCGCTGAGTATGGAGGAGGCCACTGAGTATGGAGGTGGCTGCTGAGTATGGAGGAGGCCGCTGAGTATGGGGAGGCCGCTGAGTATGGAGGTGGCCGCTGAGTATGGAGGAGGCCACTGAGTATGGAGGAGGCCGCTGAGTATTGAGGAAGCCACTGAGTATGGAGAAGGCCACTGAGTATACATGAGGCCACTGAGTATACATGAGGCCACTGAGTATGGAGGAGGCCACTGAGTATGGAGGAGGCCACTGAGTATTGAGGAAGCCACTGTGTATGGAGAAGGCCACTGAGAATGGAGGAGGCCACTGAGTATGGAGAAGGCCACTGAGTATGGAGGAGGCCACTGAGTATGGAGAAGGCCACTGAGTATGGAGAAGGCCACTGAGTATGCAGGAGGCCGCTGAGTATGGAGGTAGCCGGTGAGTATGGAGGAGGCCACTGAGTATGGAGGAAGCCACTGAGTATGGAGAAGGCCACTGAGTATGGAGGAGGCCACTGAGTATGGAGGAGGCCACTGAGTATGGAGGAGGCCACTGAGTATGGAGGAGGCCGCTGAGTATGGAGGAGGCCACTGAGTATGGAGGAGGCCACTGAGTATGGAGGAGACAGGTGAGTATGGAGAAAGCCACTGAGTATGGAGGAGGCCGCTGAATATGGAGGTGGCCGCTGAGTATGGAGGAGGCCGCTGAATATGGAGGAGGCCGCTGAGTATGGGGGAGGCCCCTGAGTATGGAGGAGGCCGCTGAGTATGGAGGTGGCTGCTGAGTATGGAGGAGGCCGCTGAATAAGGAGGAGGCCCCTGAGTATGGAGGAGGCCCCTCAGTATGGAGGAGGGTGCTGAATATGGAGGAGGCCCCTGAGTGCAGAGGAGGCCACTGAGTATGGAGGAGGCCACTGAGTATGGAGGAGGCTGCTGAGTATGGAGGTGGCCGCTGAATATGGAGGAGGCCACTGAGTATGCTGGAGGCCCCTGAGTATGCTGGAGGCCCCTGAGTATGGAGGAGGCCCCTGAGTATGGAGGAGGCCCCTGAATATGGAGGAGACCCCGGAGTATGGAGGAGGCCCCTGAGTATGTAGGAGGCCCCTGAGTATGGAGGAGGCCCCTGAGTATGCAGGAGGCCACTGAGTATGGAGGAGGCTGCTGAGTATGGAGGAGGCCGCTGAGTATGGAGGAGGCCACTGAGTATGGAGGAGGCCCCTGAGTATGGAGGAGGCCCCTGAGTATGGAGGAGGCCCCTGAGTATGGAGGAGGCCCCTGAGTATGCAGGAGGCCACTGAGTATGGAGGAGGCTGCTGAGTATGGAGGAGGCCACTGAGTATGGAGGAGGCCACTGAGTATGGAGGAGGCCCCTGAGTATGGAGGAGGCCCCTGAGTATGCAGGAGGCCACTGAGTATGGAGGAGGCTGCTGAGTATGGAGGAGGCCGCTGAGTGTAGAGGAGGCCGCTGAGTACGGACGAGGCCGCTGTAAATGGAGGATACCGCTGAGTATGGAGGAGGCCGCTGAATATGGAGGAGGCCGCTGAGTATGAGGGAGGCCCCTGAGTATGGAGGAGGCCGCTGAGTATGGAGGTGGCCGCTGAGTATGGAGGAGGCCGCTGAGTATGGAGGAGGCCGCTGAGTATGGAGCAGGCCACTGAGTATGGAGGTGGCTGCTAAGTATGGAGGAGGCCGCTGAGTATGGAGGAGGCCGCTGAGTATGGAGGTGGCTGCTAAGTATGGAGGAGGCCGCTGAGTATGGAGGAGGCCGCTGAGTATGGAGGTGGCCGCTGAGTATGGAGGAGGCCACTGAGTATGGAGAAGGCCACTGAATATGGAGGAGGCCACTGAGTATACATGAGGCCACTGAGTATGGAGGAGGCCACTGAGTATGGAGAAGGCCACTGAGTATGGAGGGGGCCACTGAGTATGGAGGTGGCCGCTGAGTATGGAGGTGGCCGCTGAGTATGGAGGAGACCGCTGAGTATGGAGGAGGCCGCTGAGTATGGAGCAGGCCACTGAGTATGGAGGAGGCCCCTGAGTATGGAGGTGGCTGCTAAGTATGGAGGAGGCCGCTGAGTATGGAGGAGGCCGCTGAGTATGGAGGTGGCCGCTGAGTATGGAGGAGGCCACTGAGTATGGAGGAGGCCACTGAGTATACATGAGGGCACTGAGTATGGAGGAGGCCACTGAGTATGGAGGAGGCCACTGAGTATGGAGAAGGCCACTGAGTATGGAGGGGGCCACTGAGTATGGAGGTGGCCGCTGAGTATGGAGGTGGCCGCTGAGTATGGAGGTGGCCGCTGAGTATGGGGGTGGCCACTGATTAAGGAGGAGGCCGGTAAGTATGGAGGAGGCCGGTGAGTATGGAGGAGGCCACTGAGTATGGAGGAGGCCTCTCAGTATGGAGGAGGCCACTGAGTATGGAGGAGGCCACTGAGGATGGAGGAGGCCGGTGAGTATGGAGGAGGCCACTGAGTATGGAGGAAGCCACTGAGTATGGAGGTGGCCGCTGAGTATGGAGGTGGCCGCTGAGTATGGAGGAAGGCACTGAGTATGGAGGAGAGCACTGAGTATGGAGGTGGCCGCTGAGTATGGAGGACGCCGCTGAGTATGGAGGAAGCCACTGAGTATGGAGGAGGCCACTGAGTATGGAGGAGGCCCCTGAGTATGGAGGTGGCCGCTGAGTATGGGGGAGGCCACTGAATAAGGAGGAGGCCGGTAAGTATGGAGGAGGCCGGTGAGTATGGAGGAGGCCACTGAGTATGGAGGAGGCCTCTCAGTATGGAGGAGGCCACTGAGTATGGAGGAGGCCACTGAGGATGGAGGAGGCCGGTGAGTATGGAGGAGGCCACTGAGTATGGAGGAAGCCACTGAGTATGGAGGAGAGCACTGAGTATGGAGGTGGCCGCTGAGTATGGAGGACGCCGCTGAGTATGGAGGAGGCCACTGAGTATGGAGGAGGCCACTGAGTATGGAGGAGGCCCCTGAGTATGGAGGTGGCCGCTGAGTATGGGGGAGGCCACTGAGTAAGGAGGAGGCCGGTAAGTATGGAGGAGGCCGGTGAGTATGGAGGAGGCCACTGAGTATGGAGGAGGCCTGTCAGTATGGAGGAGGCCACTGAGTATGGAGGAGGCCAGTGAGTATGGAGGAGGCCACTGAGTATGGAGGAAGCCACTGAGTATGGAGGTGGCCGCTGAGTATGGAGGTGGCCGCTGAGTATGGAGGAGGGCACTGAGTATGGAGGAGGGCATTGAGTATGGAGGAAGCCACTGATTATGGAGGAGGCCACTGAGTATGGAGAAGGCCACTGAGTATGGAGGAGGCCACTGAGTATGGAGGAAGCCACTGAGTATGGAGGAGGCCACTGAGTATAGAGAAGGCCACTGAGTATGGAGGTGGCCGCTGAGTATGGAGGAGGCCGCTGAGTATGGAGGAAGCCACTGAGTATGGAGGAGGCCACTGAGTATGGAGGAAGCCACTGAGTATGGAGGAGGCCACTGAGTATGGAGGTGGCTGCTGAGTATGGAGGAGGCCGCTGAGTATGGAGGTGGCCGCTGAGTATGGGGGAGGCCACTGAGTAAGGAGGAGGCCGGTAAGTATGGAGGAGGCCGGTGAGTATGGAGGAGGCCACTGAGTATGGAGGAGGCCTGTCAGTATGGAGGAGGCCACTGAGTATGGAGGAGGCCGGTGAGTATGGAGGAGGCCACTGAGCATGGAGGAAGCCACTGAGTATGGAGGTGGCCGCTGAGTATGGAGGAGGGCACTGAGTATGGAGGAGGGCATTGAGTATGGAGGAAGCCACTGATTATGGAGGAGGCCACTGAGTATGGAGAAGGCCACTGAGTATGGAGGAGGCCACTGAGTATGGAGGAAGCCACTGAGTATGGAGGAGGCCACTGAGTATAGAGAAGGCCACTGAGTATGGAGGAGGCCACTGAGTATGGAGGTGGCCGCTTAGTATGGAGGAGGCCGCTGAGTATGGAGGAGGCCACTGAGTATGGAGGAAGCCACTGAGTATGGAGGAGGCCACTGAGTATGGAGGAGGCCACTGAGTATGCAGGAGGCCACTGAGTATGGAGGAGGCCGGTGAGTATGGAGAAGGCCACTGAGTATGGAGGAGGCCACTGAGAATGGAGGAGGCCGCTGAGTATGGAGGAGGCCACTGAGTATGGAGGAGGCCACTGAGTATGGAGGAGGCCACTGAGTATGGAGGAAGCCACTGAGTATGGAGGAGGCCACTGAGTATGGAGAAGGCCACTGAGTATGGAGGAGGCCGCAGAGTATGGAGGAGGCCGCAGAGTATGGAGGAGGCCACTGAGTATGGAGGAGGCCACTGAGTATGGAGGAAGCCACTGAGTATGGAGGAGGCCACTGAGTATGGAGAAGGCCACTGAGTATGCAGGAGGCCACTGAGTATAGAGGAGGCCCCTGAGTATGGAGGAGGCCGCTGAGTATGGAGGAGGCCGCTGAGTATGGAGGAGGCCCTGAGTATGGAGGTGGCCGCTGAGTATGGAGGAGACCGGTGAGTATGGAGAAAGCCACTAAGTATGGAGGAGGCCCCTGAGCATGCAGGAGACCGGTGAGTATGGAGGAGGCCGCTGAGTATGGAGGAGGCCGCTGAGTATGGAGGAGGCCACTGAGTATGGAGGAGGGCCTTGAGTATGGAGGAGGCCCCTGAGTATGGAGGTGGCCGCTGAGTATGGGGGAGGCCACTGAGTAAGGAGGAGGCCGGTAAGTATGGAGGAGGCCGGTGAGTATGGAGGAGGCCACTGAGTATGGAGGAGGCCTGTCAGTATGGAGGAGGCCACTGAGTATGGAGGAAGCCACTGAGTGTGGAGGTGGCCGCTGAGTATGGAGGTGGCCGCTGAGTATGGAGGAGGGCACTGAGTATGGAGGAGGGCACTGAGTATGGAGGAAGCCACTGAGTATGGAGGAGGCCGCTGAGTATGGAGGAGGCCACTGAGTATGGAGGAGGCCACTGAGTATGGAGGAAGCCACTGAGTATGGAGGAGGCCGCTGAGTATGGAGGAGGCCACTGAGTATGGAGGAGGGCCTTGAGTATGGAGGAGGCCCCTGAGTATGGAGGTGGCCGCTGAGTATGGGGGAGGCCACTGAGTAAGGAGGAGGCCGGTAAGTATGGAGGAGGCCGGTGAGTATGGAGGAGGCCACTGAGTATGGAGGAGGCCTGTCAGTATGGAGGAGGCCACTGAGTATGGAGGAAGCCACTGAGTGTGGAGGTGGCCGCTGAGTATGGAGGTGGCCGCTGAGTATGGAGGAGGGCACTGAGTATGGAGGAGGGCACTGAGTATGGAGGAAGCCACTGAGTATGGAGGAGGCCGCTGAGTATGGAGGAGGCCACTGAGTATGGAGGAGGCCACTGAGTATGGAGGAAGCCACTGAGTATAGAGGAAGCCACTGAGTATGGAGGAGGCCACTGAGTATGGAGAAGGCCACTGAGTATGGAGGGGGCCACTGAGTATGGAGGAGGCCACTGAGTATGGGGGAGGCCCTTGAGTATGGAGGAGGCCCCTGAGTATGGAGGAGGCCACTGAGTATGGGGGAGGCCCTTGAGTATGGAGGAGGCCACTGAGTATGGAGGAGGCCACTGAGTATGGAGGAAGCCACTGAGTATGGAGGAAGCCACTGAGTATGGAGGAGGCCACTGAGTATGGAGGTGGCCGCTGAGTATGGAGGAGGCCCTTGAGTATGGAGGAGGCCCCTGAGTATGGAGGTGGCCGCTGAGTATGGGGGAGGCCACTGAGTATGGAGGAGGCCACTGAGTATGGAGGTGGCTGCTGAGTATGGAGGTAACCGCTGACTATGGAGGAGGGCACTGAGTATGGAGGAGGGCACTGAGTATGGAGGTGGCCGCTGAGTATGGAGGAGGCCGCTGAGTATGGAGGAGGCCACTGAGTATGGAGGAGGCCCTTGAGTATGGAGGAGGCCCCTGAGTATGAAGGTGGCCGCTGAGTAAGGGGGAGGCCACTGAATAAGGAGGAGGCCGGTAAGTATGGAGGAGGCCGGTGAGTATGGAGGAGGCCACTGAGTATGGAGGAGGCCTGTCAGTATGGAGGTGGCCGCTGAGTATGGAGGAGGCCTGTCAGTATGGAGGTGGCCACTGAGTATGGAGGAGGCCGATGAGTATGGAGGAGGCCACTGAGTATGGAGGAAGCCGCTGAGTATGGAGGAGGGCACTGAGTATGGAGGAGGGCACTGAGTATGGAGGAAGCCACTGAGTATGGAGGAGGCCGCTGAGTATGGAGGAGGCCGCTGAGTATGGAGGAGGCCACTGAGTATGGAGGAAGCCACTGAGTATGGAGGAAGCCACTGAGTATGGAGGAGGCCACTGAGTATGGAGGAGGCCTCTGAGTATGGAGGAGGCCGCTGAGTATGGAGGAGGCCGCTGAGTATGGAGGAGGCCGCTGAGTATGGAGGTGGCCACTGAGTATGGAGGAGGCCCCTGAGTATGGAGATGGCCGCTGAGTATGGAGAAGGCCGCTGAGTATGGAGGAGGCCACTGAGTATGGAGGTGGCTGCTGAGTATGGAGGAGGCCACTGAGTATGGAGGTGGCTGCTGAGTATGGAGGAGGCCGCTGAGTATGGAGGAGGCCGCTGAGTATGGAGGAGGCCACTGAGTATGGAGGAAGCCACTGAGTATGGAGGAAGCCACTGAGTATGGAGGAGGCCACTGAGTATGGAGAAGGCCACTGAGTATGGAGGAGGCCTCTGAGTATGGAGGAGGCCGCTGAGTATGGAGGAGGCCGCTGAGTATGGAGGTGGCCACTGAGTATGGAGGAGGCCCCTGAGTATGGAGATGGCCGCTGAGTATGGAGAAGGCCACTGAGTATGGAGGTGGCTGCTGAGTATGGAGGAGGCCACTGAGTATGGAGGTGGCTGCTGAGTATGGAGGAGGCCGCTGAGTATGGAGGAGGCCGCTGAGTATGGAGGAGGCCGCTGAGTATGGAGGAGGCTGCTGAGTATGGAGAAGGCCCCTGAGTATGGAGGAGGCCGCTGAGTATGGAGGAGGCCGCTGAGTATGGAGGAGGCCGCTGAGTATGGAGGAGGCCACTGAGTATACATGAGGCCACTGAGTATGGAGGAGGCCACTGAGTATGGAGGAGGCCACTGAGTATGGAGAAGGCCACTGAGTATGGAGGGGGCCACTGAGTATGGAGGGGGCCACTGAGTATGGAGGTGGCCGCTGAGTATGGAGGAGGCCACTGAGTATGGAGGAGGCCCTTGAGTATGGAGGAGGCCCCTGAGTATGGAGGTGGCCGCTGAGTATGGGGGAGGCCACTGATTAAGGAGGAGGCCGGTAAGTATGGAGGAGGCCGGTGAGTATGGAGGAGGCCACTGAGTATGGAGGAGGCCTGTCAGTATGGAGGAGGCCACTGAGTATGGAGGAGGCCACTGAGTATGGAGGAGGCCGGTGAGTATGGAGGAGGCCACTGAGTATGGAGGAGGCCACTGAGTATGGAGGAGGCCGGTGAGTATGGAGGGGGCCACTGAGTATGGAGGAAGCCTGTCAGTATGGAGGTGGCCGCTGAGTATAGAGGAGGCCTGTCAGTATGGAGGTGGCCACTGAGTATGGAGGAGGCCGATGAGTATGGAGGAGGCCACTGAGTATGGAGGTGGCCGCTGAGTATGGAGGAGGGCACTGAGTATGGAGGAGGGCACTGAGTATGGAGGAGGTCACTGAGTATGGAGGAAGCCACTGAGTATGGAAGAGGCCGCTGAGTATGGAGGAGGCCGCTGAGTATGGAGGAGGCCACTGAGTATGGAGGAAGCCACTGAGTATGGAGGAAGCCACTGAGTATGGAGGAGGCCACTGAGTATGCAGAAGGCCACTGAGTATGGAGGAGGCCACTGAGTATGGAGGAGGCCGCTGAGTATGGAGGTGGCCACCGAGTATGGAGGAGGCCCCTGAGTATGGAGATGGCCGCTGAGTATGGAGAAGGCCGCTGAGTATGGAGGAGGCCGCTGAGTATGGAGGAGGCCGCTGAGTATGGAGCAGGCCACTGAGTATGGAGGTGGCTGCTAAGTATGGAGGAGGCCGCTGAGTATGGAGGAGGCCGCTGAGTATGGAGGTGGCTGCTAAGTATGGAGGAGGCCGCTGAGTATGGAGGAGGCCGCTGAGTATGGAGGTGGCCGCTGAGTATGGAGGAGGCCACTGAGTATGGAGAAGGCCACTGAATATGGAGGAGGCCACTGAGTATACATGAGGCCACTGAGTATGGAGGAGGCCACTGAGTATGGAGAAGGCCACTGAGTATGGAGGGGGCCACTGAGTATGGAGGTGGCCGCTGAGTATGGAGGTGGCCGCTGAGTATGGAGGAGACCGCTGAGTATGGAGGAGGCCGCTGAGTATGGAGCAGGCCACTGAGTATGGAGGAGGCCCCTGAGTATGGAGGTGGCTGCTAAGTATGGAGGAGGCCGCTGAGTATGGAGGAGGCCGCTGAGTATGGAGGTGGCCGCTGAGTATGGAGGAGGCCACTGAGTATGGAGGAGGCCACTGAGTATACATGAGGGCACTGAGTATGGAGGAGGCCACTGAGTATGGAGGAGGCCACTGAGTATGGAGAAGGCCACTGAGTATGGAGGGGGCCACTGAGTATGGAGGTGGCCGCTGAGTATGGAGGTGGCCGCTGAGTATGGAGGTGGCCGCTGAGTATGGGGGTGGCCACTGATTAAGGAGGAGGCCGGTAAGTATGGAGGAGGCCGGTGAGTATGGAGGAGGCCACTGAGTATGGAGGAGGCCTCTCAGTATGGAGGAGGCCACTGAGTATGGAGGAGGCCACTGAGGATGGAGGAGGCCGGTGAGTATGGAGGAGGCCACTGAGTATGGAGGAAGCCACTGAGTATGGAGGTGGCCGCTGAGTATGGAGGTGGCCGCTGAGTATGGAGGAAGGCACTGAGTATGGAGGAGAGCACTGAGTATGGAGGTGGCCGCTGAGTATGGAGGACGCCGCTGAGTATGGAGGAAGCCACTGAGTATGGAGGAGGCCACTGAGTATGGAGGAGGCCCCTGAGTATGGAGGTGGCCGCTGAGTATGGGGGAGGCCACTGAATAAGGAGGAGGCCGGTAAGTATGGAGGAGGCCGGTGAGTATGGAGGAGGCCACTGAGTATGGAGGAGGCCTGTCAGTATGGAGGAGGCCACTGAGTATGGAGGAGGCCGGTGAGTATGGAGGAGGCCACTGAGTATGGAGGAAGCCACTGAGTATGGAGGTGGCCGCTGAGTATGGAGGTGGCCGCTGAGTATGGAGGAGGGCACTGAGTATGGAGGAGGCCACTGAGTATGGAGAAGGCCACTGAGTATGGAGGAGGCCACTGAGTATGGAGGAAGCCACTGAGTATGGAGGAGGCCACTGAGTATAGAGAAGGCTACTGAGTATGGAGGAGGCCACTGAGTATGGAGGTGGCCGCTGAGTATGGAGGAGGCCGCTGAGTATGGAGGAGGCCACTGAGTATGGAGGAAGCCACTGAGTATGGAGGAGGCCACTGAGTATGGAGGTGGCTGCTGAGTATGGAGGAGGCCGCTGAGTATGGAGGTGGCCGCTGAGTATGGGGGAGGCCACTGAGTATGGAGGAGGCCGGTAAGTATGGAGGAGGCCGGTGAGTATGGAGGAGGCCACTGAGTATGGAGGAGGCCTGTCAGTATGGAGGAGGCCACTGAGTATGGAGGAGGCCGGTGAGTATGGAGGAGGCCACTGAGTATGGAGGAAGCCACTGAGTATGGAGGTGGCCGCTGAGTAAGGAGGTGGCCGCTGAGTATGGAGGAGGGCACTGAGTATGGGGGAGGGCATTGAGTATGGAGGAAGCCACTGATTATGGAGGAGGCCACTGAGTATGGAGAAGGCCACTGAGTATGGAGGAGGCCACTGAGTATGGAGGAAGCCACTGAGTATGGAGGAGGCCACTGAGTATAGAGAAGGCCACTGAGTATGGAGGAGGCCACTGAGTATGGAGGTGGCCGCTGAGTATGGAGGAGGCCGCTGAGTATGGAGGAGGCCACTGAGTATGGAGGAAGCCACTGAGTATGGAGGAGGCCACTGAGTATGGAGGTGGCTGCTGAGTATGGAGGAGGCCGCTGAGTATGGAGGTGGCCGCTGAGTATGGAGGAGGCCCCTGAGTATGGAGGAGGCCCCTGAGTATGGAGATGGCCGCTGAGTATGGAGAAGGCCACTGAGTATGGAGGAGGCCGCTGAGTATGGAGGAGGCCACTGAGTATGGAGGTGGCTGCTGAGTATGGAGGAGGCCGCTGAGTATGGGGAGGCCGCTGAGTATGGAGGTGGCCGCTGAGTATGGAGGAGGCCACTGAGTATGGAGGAGGCCGCTGAGTATTGAGGAAGCCACTGAGTATGGAGAAGGCCACTGAGTATACATGAGGCCACTGAGTATACATGAGGCCACTGAGTATGGAGGAGGCCACTGAGTATGGAGGAGGCCACTGAGTATTGAGGAAGCCACTGTGTATGGAGAAGGCCACTGAGAATGGAGGAGGCCACTGAGTATGGAGAAGGCCACTGAGTATGGAGGAGGCCACTGAGTATGGAGAAGGCCACTGAGTATGGAGAAGGCCACTGAGTATGCAGGAGGCCGCTGAGTATGGAGGTAGCCGGTGAGTATGGAGGAGGCCACTGAGTATGGAGGAAGCCACTGAGTATGGAGGAGGCCACTGAGTATGGAGGAGGCCACTGAGTATGGAGGAGGCCACTGAGTATGGAGGAGGCCGCTGAGTATGGAGGAGGCCACTGAGTATGGAGGAGGCCACTGAGTATGGAGGAGACAGGTGAGTATGGAGAAAGCCACTGAGTATGGAGGAGGCCGCTGAATATGGAGGTGGCCGCTGAGTATGGAGGAGGCCGCTGAATATGGAGGAGGCCGCTGAGTATGGGGGAGGCCCCTGAGTATGGAGGAGGCCGCTGAGTATGGAGGTGGCTGCTGAGTATGGAGGAGGCCGCTGAATAAGGAGGAGGCCCCTGAGTATGGAGGAGGCCCCTCAGTATGGAGGAGGGTGCTGAATATGGAGGAGGCCCCTGAGTGCAGAGGAGGCCACTGAGTATGGAGGAGGCCACTGAGTATGGAGGAGGCTGCTGAGTATGGAGGTGGCCGCTGAATATGGAGGAGGCCACTGAGTATGCTGGAGGCCCCTGAGTATGCTGGAGGCCCCTGAGTATGGAGGAGGCCCCTGAGTATGGAGGAGGCCCCTGAATATGGAGGAGACCCCGGAGTATGGAGGAGGCCCCTGAGTATGTAGGAGGCCCCTGAGTATGGAGGAGGCCCCTGAGTATGCAGGAGGCCACTGAGTATGGAGGAGGCTGCTGAGTATGGAGGAGGCCGCTGAGTATGGAGGAGGCCACTGAGTATGGAGGAGGCCCCTGAGTATGGAGGAGGCCCCTGAGTATGGAGGAGGCCCCTGAGTATGGAGGAGGCCCCTGAGTATGCAGGAGGCCACTGAGTATGGAGGAGGCTGCTGAGTATGGAGGAGGCCACTGAGTATGGAGGAGGCCACTGAGTATGGAGGAGGCCCCTGAGTATGGAGGAGGCCCCTGAGTATGCAGGAGGCCACTGAGTATGGAGGAGGCTGCTGAGTATGGAGGAGGCCGCTGAGTGTAGAGGAGGCCGCTGAGTACGGACGAGGCCGCTGTAAATGGAGGATACCGCTGAGTATGGAGGAGGCCGCTGAATATGGAGGAGGCCGCTGAGTATGAGGGAGGCCCCTGAGTATGGAGGAGGCCGCTGAGTATGGAGGTGGCCGCTGAGTATGGAGGAGGCCGCTGAGTATGGAGGAGGCCGCTGAGTATGGAGCAGGCCACTGAGTATGGAGGTGGCTGCTAAGTATGGAGGAGGCCGCTGAGTATGGAGGAGGCCGCTGAGTATGGAGGTGGCTGCTAAGTATGGAGGAGGCCGCTGAGTATGGAGGAGGCCGCTGAGTATGGAGGTGGCCGCTGAGTATGGAGGAGGCCACTGAGTATGGAGAAGGCCACTGAATATGGAGGAGGCCACTGAGTATACATGAGGCCACTGAGTATGGAGGAGGCCACTGAGTATGGAGAAGGCCACTGAGTATGGAGGGGGCCACTGAGTATGGAGGTGGCCGCTGAGTATGGAGGTGGCCGCTGAGTATGGAGGAGACCGCTGAGTATGGAGGAGGCCGCTGAGTATGGAGCAGGCCACTGAGTATGGAGGAGGCCCCTGAGTATGGAGGTGGCTGCTAAGTATGGAGGAGGCCGCTGAGTATGGAGGAGGCCGCTGAGTATGGAGGTGGCCGCTGAGTATGGAGGAGGCCACTGAGTATGGAGGAGGCCACTGAGTATACATGAGGGCACTGAGTATGGAGGAGGCCACTGAGTATGGAGGAGGCCACTGAGTATGGAGAAGGCCACTGAGTATGGAGGGGGCCACTGAGTATGGAGGTGGCCGCTGAGTATGGAGGTGGCCGCTGAGTATGGAGGTGGCCGCTGAGTATGGGGGTGGCCACTGATTAAGGAGGAGGCCGGTAAGTATGGAGGAGGCCGGTGAGTATGGAGGAGGCCACTGAGTATGGAGGAGGCCTCTCAGTATGGAGGAGGCCACTGAGTATGGAGGAGGCCACTGAGGATGGAGGAGGCCGGTGAGTATGGAGGAGGCCACTGAGTATGGAGGAAGCCACTGAGTATGGAGGTGGCCGCTGAGTATGGAGGTGGCCGCTGAGTATGGAGGAAGGCACTGAGTATGGAGGAGAGCACTGAGTATGGAGGTGGCCGCTGAGTATGGAGGACGCCGCTGAGTATGGAGGAAGCCACTGAGTATGGAGGAGGCCACTGAGTATGGAGGAGGCCCCTGAGTATGGAGGTGGCCGCTGAGTATGGGGGAGGCCACTGAATAAGGAGGAGGCCGGTAAGTATGGAGGAGGCCGGTGAGTATGGAGGAGGCCACTGAGTATGGAGGAGGCCTGTCAGTATGGAGGAGGCCACTGAGTATGGAGGAGGCCGGTGAGTATGGAGGAGGCCACTGAGTATGGAGGAAGCCACTGAGTATGGAGGTGGCCGCTGAGTATGGAGGTGGCCGCTGAGTATGGAGGAGGGCACTGAGTATGGAGGAGGCCACTGAGTATGGAGAAGGCCACTGAGTATGGAGGAGGCCACTGAGTATGGAGGAAGCCACTGAGTATGGAGGAGGCCACTGAGTATAGAGAAGGCTACTGAGTATGGAGGAGGCCACTGAGTATGGAGGTGGCCGCTGAGTATGGAGGAGGCCGCTGAGTATGGAGGAGGCCACTGAGTATGGAGGAAGCCACTGAGTATGGAGGAGGCCACTGAGTATGGAGGTGGCTGCTGAGTATGGAGGAGGCCGCTGAGTATGGAGGTGGCCGCTGAGTATGGGGGAGGCCACTGAGTATGGAGGAGGCCGGTAAGTATGGAGGAGGCCGGTGAGTATGGAGGAGGCCACTGAGTATGGAGGAGGCCTGTCAGTATGGAGGAGGCCACTGAGTATGGAGGAGGCCGGTGAGTATGGAGGAGGCCACTGAGTATGGAGGAAGCCACTGAGTATGGAGGTGGCCGCTGAGTAAGGAGGTGGCCGCTGAGTATGGAGGAGGGCACTGAGTATGGGGGAGGGCATTGAGTATGGAGGAAGCCACTGATTATGGAGGAGGCCACTGAGTATGGAGAAGGCCACTGAGTATGGAGGAGGCCACTGAGTATGGAGGAAGCCACTGAGTATGGAGGAGGCCACTGAGTATAGAGAAGGCCACTGAGTATGGAGGAGGCCACTGAGTATGGAGGTGGCCGCTGAGTATGGAGGAGGCCGCTGAGTATGGAGGAGGCCACTGAGTATGGAGGAAGCCACTGAGTATGGAGGAGGCCACTGAGTATGGAGGTGGCTGCTGAGTATGGAGGAGGCCGCTGAGTATGGAGGTGGCCGCTGAGTATGGAGGAGGCCCCTGAGTATGGAGGAGGCCCCTGAGTATGGAGATGGCCGCTGAGTATGGAGAAGGCCACTGAGTATGGAGGAGGCCGCTGAGTATGGAGGAGGCCACTGAGTATGGAGGTGGCTGCTGAGTATGGAGGAGGCCGCTGAGTATGGGGAGGCCGCTGAGTATGGAGGTGGCCGCTGAGTATGGAGGAGGCCACTGAGTATGGAGGAGGCCGCTGAGTATTGAGGAAGCCACTGAGTATGGAGAAGGCCACTGAGTATACATGAGGCCACTGAGTATACATGAGGCCACTGAGTATGGAGGAGGCCACTGAGTATGGAGGAGGCCACTGAGTATTGAGGAAGCCACTGTGTATGGAGAAGGCCACTGAGAATGGAGGAGGCCACTGAGTATGGAGAAGGCCACTGAGTATGGAGGAGGCCACTGAGTATGGAGAAGGCCACTGAGTATGGAGAAGGCCACTGAGTATGCAGGAGGCCGCTGAGTATGGAGGTAGCCGGTGAGTATGGAGGAGGCCACTGAGTATGGAGGAAGCCACTGAGTATGGAGAAGGCCACTGAGTATGGAGGAGGCCACTGAGTATGGAGGAGGCCACTGAGTATGGAGGAGGCCACTGAGTATGGAGGAGGCCGCTGAGTATGGAGGAGGCCACTGAGTATGGAGGAGGCCACTGAGTATGGAGGAGACAGGTGAGTATGGAGAAAGCCACTGAGTATGGAGGAGGCCGCTGAATATGGAGGTGGCCGCTGAGTATGGAGGAGGCCGCTGAATATGGAGGAGGCCGCTGAGTATGGGGGAGGCCCCTGAGTATGGAGGAGGCCGCTGAGTATGGAGGTGGCTGCTGAGTATGGAGGAGGCCGCTGAATAAGGAGGAGGCCCCTGAGTATGGAGGAGGCCCCTCAGTATGGAGGAGGGTGCTGAATATGGAGGAGGCCCCTGAGTGCAGAGGAGGCCACTGAGTATGGAGGAGGCCACTGAGTATGGAGGAGGCTGCTGAGTATGGAGGTGGCCGCTGAATATGGAGGAGGCCACTGAGTATGCTGGAGGCCCCTGAGTATGCTGGAGGCCCCTGAGTATGGAGGAGGCCCCTGAGTATGGAGGAGGCCCCTGAATATGGAGGAGACCCCGGAGTATGGAGGAGGCCCCTGAGTATGTAGGAGGCCCCTGAGTATGGAGGAGGCCCCTGAGTATGCAGGAGGCCACTGAGTATGGAGGAGGCTGCTGAGTATGGAGGAGGCCGCTGAGTATGGAGGAGGCCACTGAGTATGGAGGAGGCCCCTGAGTATGGAGGAGGCCCCTGAGTATGGAGGAGGCCCCTGAGTATGGAGGAGGCCCCTGAGTATGCAGGAGGCCACTGAGTATGGAGGAGGCTGCTGAGTATGGAGGAGGCCACTGAGTATGGAGGAGGCCACTGAGTATGGAGGAGGCCCCTGAGTATGGAGGAGGCCCCTGAGTATGCAGGAGGCCACTGAGTATGGAGGAGGCTGCTGAGTATGGAGGAGGCCGCTGAGTGTAGAGGAGGCCGCTGAGTACGGACGAGGCCGCTGTAAATGGAGGATACCGCTGAGTATGGAGGAGGCCGCTGAATATGGAGGAGGCCGCTGAGTATGAGGGAGGCCCCTGAGTATGGAGGAGGCCGCTGAGTATGGAGGTGGCCGCTGAGTATGGAGGAGGCCGCTGAGTATGGGGAGGCCGCTGAGTATGGAGGAGGCCGCTGAGTATGGGGGAGGCCCCTGAGTATGGAGGAGGCCGCTGAGTATGGAGGTGGCTGCTGAGTATGGAGGAGGCCGCTGAGTATGGGGAGGCCGCTGAGTATGGAGGTGGCCGCTGAGTATGGAGGAGGGCACTGAGTATGGAGGAGGCCACTGAGTATGGAGAAGGCCACTGAGTATGGAGGAGGCCACTGAGTATGGAGGAAGCCACTGAGTATGGAGGAGGCCACTGAGTATAGAGAAGGCTACTGAGTATGGAGGAGGCCACTGAGTATGGAGGTGGCCGTTGAGTATGGAGGAGGCCGCTGAGTATGGAGGAGGCCACTGAGTATGGAGGAAGCCACTGAGTATGGAGGAGGCCACTGAGTATGGAGGTGGCTGCTGAGTATGGAGGAGGCCGCTGAGTATGGAGGTGGCCGCTGAGTATGGGGGAGGCCACTGAGTATGGAGGAGGCCGGTAAGTATGGAGGAGGCCGGTGAGTATGGAGGAGGCCACTGAGTATGGAGGAGGCCTGTCAGTATGGAGGAGGCCACTGAGTATGGAGGAGGCCGGTGAGTATGGAGGAGGCCACTGAGTATGGAGGAAGCCACTGAGTATGGAGGTGGCCGCTGAGTAAGGAGGTGGCCGCTGAGTATGGAGGAGGGCACTGAGTATGGGGGAGGGCATTGAGTATGGAGGAAGCCACTGATTATGGAGGAGGCCACTGAGTATGGAGAAGGCCACTGAGTATGGAGGAGGCCACTGAGTATGGAGGAAGCCACTGAGTATGGAGGAGGCCACTGAGTATAGAGAAGGCCACTGAGTATGGAGGAGGCCACTGAGTATGGAGGTGGCCGCTGAGTATGGAGGAGGCCGCTGAGTATGGAGGAGGCCACTGAGTATGGAGGAGGCTCCTGAGTATGGAGGAGGCCACTGAGTATGGAGGTGGCCGCTGAGTATGGAGGAGGCCGCTGAGTATGGAGGAGGCCGCTGAGTATGGAGGTGGCCGCTGAGTATGGAGGAGGTCCCTGAGTATGGAGGAGGCCCCTGAGTATGGAGATGGCCGCTGAGTATGGAGAAGGCCACTGAGTATGGAGGAGGCCGCTGAGTATGGAGGAGGCCACTGAGTATGGAGGTGGCTGCTGAGTATGGAGGAGGCCGCTGAGTATGGGGAGGCCGCTGAGTATGGAGGTGGCCGCTGAGTATGGAGGAGGCCACTGAGTATGGAGGAGGCCACTGAGTATGGAGGAGGCCACTGAGTATTGAGGAAGCCACTGAGTATGGAGAAGGCCACTGAGAATGGAGGAGGCCACTGAGTATGGAGAAGGCCACTGAGTATGGAGGAGGCCACTGAGTATGGAGGAGGCCACTGAGTATTGAGGAAGCCACTGAGTATGGAGAAGGCCACTGAGAATGGAGGAGGCCACTGAGTATGGAGAAGGCCACTGAGTATGGAGGAGGCCACTGAGTATGGAGAAGGCCACTGAGTATGGAGAAGGCCACTGAGTATGGAGAAGGCCACTGAGTATGCAGGAGGCCGCTGAGTATGGAGGTAGCCGGTGAGTATGGAGGAGGCCACTGAGTATGGAGGAAGCCACTGAGTATGGAGAAGGCCACTGAGTATGGAGGAGGGCACTGAGTATGGAGGAAGCCACTGAGTATGGAGGAGGCCGCTGAGTATGGAGGAGGCCACTGAGTATGGAGGAGGCCACTGAGTATGGAGGAGACAGGTGAGTATGGAGAAAGCCACTGAGTATGGAGGAGGCCGCTGAATATGGAGGTGGCCGCTGAGTATGGAGGAGGCCGCTGAATATGGAGGAGGCCGCTGAGTATGGGGGAGGCCCCTGAGTATGGAGGAGGCCGCTGAGTATGGAGGTGGCTGCTGAGTATGGAGGAGGCCGCTGAATAAGGAGGAGGCCCCTGAGTATGGAGGAGGCCCCTCAGTATGGAGGAGGGTGCTGAATATGGAGGAGGCCCCTGAGTGCAGAGGAGGCCACTGAGTATGGAGGAGGCCACTGAGTATGGAGGAGGCTGCTGAGTATGGAGGTGGCCGCTGAATATGGAGGAGGCCACTGAGTATGCTGGAGGCCCCTGAGTATGCTGGAGGCCCCTGAGTATGGAGGAGGCCCCTGAGTATGGAGGAGGCCCCTGAATATGGAGGAGACCCCGGAGTATGGAGGAGGCCCCTGAGTATGTAGGAGGCCCCTGAGTATGGAGGAGGCCCCTGAGTATGCAGGAGGCCACTGAGTATGGAGGAGGCTGCTGAGTATGGAGGAGGCCGCTGAGTATGGAGGAGGCCACTGAGTATGGAGGAGGCCCCTGAGTATGGAGGAGGCCCCTGAGTATGGAGGAGGCCCCTGAGTATGGAGGAGGCCCCTGAGTATGCAGGAGGCCACTGAGTATGGAGGAGGCTGCTGAGTATGGAGGAGGCCACTGAGTATGGAGGAGGCCACTGAGTATGGAGGAGGCCCCTGAGTATGGAGGAGGCCCCTGAGTATGCAGGAGGCCACTGAGTATGGAGGAGGCTGCTGAGTATGGAGGAGGCCGCTGAGTGTAGAGGAGGCCGCTGAGTACGGACGAGGCCGCTGTAAATGGAGGAAACCGCTGAGTATGGAGGAGGCCGCTGAATATGGAGGAGGCCGCTGAGTGTGAGGGAGGCCCCTGAGTATGGAGGAGGCCGCTGAGTATGGAGGTGGCCGCTGAGTATGGAGGAGGCCGCTGAGTATGGGGAGGCCGCTGAGTATGGAGGAGGCCGCTGAGTATGGGGGAGGCCCCTGAGTATGGAGGAGGCCGCTGAGTATGGAGGTGGCTGCTGAGTATGGAGGAGGCCGCTGAGTATGGGGAGGCCGCTGAGTATGGAGGTGGCCGCTGAGTATGGAGGAGGCCACTGAGTATGGAGGAAGCCACTGAGTATGGAGAAGGCCACTGAGTATACATGAGGCCACTGAGTATGGAGGTGGCTGCTGAGTATGGAGGAGGCCACTGAGTATGGAGGAGGCCACTGAGTATGGAGGAGGCCACTGAGTATTTAGGAAGCCACTGAGTATGGAGAAGGCCACTGAGAATGGAGGAGGCCACTGAGTATGGAGAAGGCCACTGAGTATGGAGGTCGCCCCTGAGTATGGAGGAGGCCACTGAGTATGGAGAAGGCCACTGAGTATGCAGGAGGCCACTGAGTATGGAGAAGGCCACTGAGTATGCAGGAGGCCACTGAGTAGGGAGGAGGCCCCTGAGTATGGAGGAGGCCGCTGAGTATGGAGGAGGCCGCTGAGTATGGAGGTAGCCGGTGAGTATGGAGGAGGCCACTGAGTATGGAGATGGCCGCTGAGTATGCAGGAGGCCACTGAGTATGGAGAAGGCTGCTGAGTATGGAGAAGGCCACTGAGTATGGAGGAGGCCGCTGAGTATGGAGGTGGCCGCTGAGTATGGAAGAGGCCACTGATTATGGAGGAGGCCACTGAGTATGGAGGAAGCCACTGAGTATGGAGGAGGCCACTGAGTATGGAGGAGGCCACTGAGTATGCAGGAGGCCACTGAGTATGGAGGAGGCCGGTGAGTATGGAGGAGGCCGGTGAGTATGGAGGAGACCACTGAGTATGGAGGAGGCCGCAGAGTATGGAGGAGGCCACTGAGTATGGAGGAGGCCACTGAGAATGTAGGAGGCCGCTGAGTATGGAGGAGGCCACTGAGTATGGAGGAGGCCACTGAGTATGGAGAAGGCCACTGAGTATGGAGGGGGCCACTGAGAATGGAGGTGGCCGCTGAGTATGGAGGTGGCCGCTGAGTATGGAGGAGACCGCTGAGTATGGAGGAGGCCCTTGAGTATGGAGGAGGCCCCTGAGTATGGAGGTGGCCGCTGAGTATGGGGGTGGCCACTGATTAAGGAGGAGGCCGGTAAGTATGGAGGAGGCCGGTGAGTATGGAGGAGGCCACTGAGTATGGAGGAGGCCTCTCAGTATGGAGGAGGCCACTGAGTATGGAGGAGGCCACTGAGGATGGAGGAGGCCGGTGAGTATGGAGGAGGCCACTGAGTATGGAGGAAGCCACTGAGTATGGAGGTGGCCGCTGAGTATGGAGGTGGCCGCTGAGTATGGAGGAAGGCACTGAGTATGGAGGAGAGCACTGAGTATGGAGGTGGCCGCTGAGTATGGAGGACGCCGCTGAGTATGGAGGAAGCCACTGAGTATGGAGGAGGCCACTGAGTATGGAGGAGGCCCCTGAGTATGGAGGTGGCCGCTGAGTATGGGGGAGGCCACTGAATAAGGAGGAGGCCGGTAAGTATGGAGGAGGCCGGTGAGTATGGAGGAGGCCACTGAGTATGGAGGAGGCCTGTCAGTATGGAGGAGGCCACTGAGTATGGAGGAGGCCGGTGAGTATGGAGGAGGCCACTGAGTATGGAGGAAGCCACTGAGTATGGAGGTGGCCGCTGAGTATGGAGGTGGCCGCTGAGTATGGAGGAGGGCACTGAGTATGGAGGAGGCCACTGAGTATGGAGAAGGCCACTGAGTATGGAGGAGGCCACTGAGTATGGAGGAAGCCACTGAGTATGGAGGAGGCCACTGAGTATAGAGAAGGCTACTGAGTATGGAGGAGGCCACTGAGTATGGAGGTGGCCGCTGAGTATGGAGGAGGCCGCTGAGTATGGAGGAGGCCACTGAGTATGGAGGAAGCCACTGAGTATGGAGGAGGCCACTGAGCATGGAGGTGGCTGCTGAGTATGGAGGAGGCCGCTGAGTATGGAGGTGGCCGCTGAGTATGGGGGAGGCCACTGAGTATGGAGGAGGCCGGTAAGTATGGAGGAGGCCGGTGAGTATGGAGGAGGCCACTGAGTATGGAGGAGGCCTGTCAGTATGGAGGAGGCCACTGAGTATGGAGGAGGCCGGTGAGTATGGAGGAGGCCACTGAGTATGGAGGAAGCCACTGAGTATGGAGGTGGCCGCTGAGTAAGGAGGTGGCCGCTGAGTATGGAGGAGGGCACTGAGTATGGGGGAGGGCATTGAGTATGGAGGAAGCCACTGATTATGGAGGAGGCCACTGAGTATGGAGAAGGCCACTGAGTATGGAGGAGGCCACTGAGTATGGAGGAAGCCACTGAGTATGGAGGAGGCCACTGAGTATAGAGAAGGCCACTGAGTATGGAGGAGGCCACTGAGTATGGAGGTGGCCGCTGAGTATGGAGGAGGCCGCTGAGTATGGAGGAGGCCACTGAGTATGGAGGAAGCCACTGAGTATGGAGGAGGCCACTGAGTATGGAGGTGGCTGCTGAGTATGGAGGAGGCCGCTGAGTATGGAGGTGGCCGCTGAGTATGGAGGAGGCCCCTGAGTATGGAGGAGGCCCCTGAGTATGGAGATGGCCGCTGAGTATGGAGAAGGCCACTGAGTATGGAGGAGGCCGCTGAGTATGGAGGAGGCCACTGAGTATGGAGGTGGCTGCTGAGTATGGAGGAGGCCGCTGAGTATGGGGAGGCCGCTGAGTATGGAGGTGGCCGCTGAGTATGGAGGAGGCCACTGAGTATGGAGGAGGCCACTGAGTATGGAGGAGGCCGCTGAGTATTGAGGAAGCCACTGAGTATGGAGAAGGCCACTGAGTATACATGAGGCCACTGAGTATACATGAGGCCACTGAGTATGGAGGAGGCCACTGAGTATGGAGGAGGCCACTGAGTATTGAGGAAGCCACTGAGTATGGAGAAGGCCACTGAGAATGGAGGAGGCCACTGAGTATGGAGAAGGCCACTGAGTATGGAGGAGGCCACTGAGTATGGAGAAGGCCACTGAGTATGGAGAAGGCCACTGAGTATGGAGAAGGCCACTGAGTATGCAGGAGGCCGCTGAGTATGGAGGTAGCCGGTGAGTATGGAGGAGGCCACTGAGTATGGAGGAAGCCACTGAGTATGGAGAAGGCCACTGAGTATGGAGGAGGCCACTGAGTATGGAGGAGGCCACTGAGTATGGAGGAGGCCACTGAGTATGGAGGAGGCCGCTGAGTATGGAGGAGGCCACTGAGTATGGAGGAGGCCACTGAGTATGGAGGAGACAGGTGAGTATGGAGAAAGCCACTGAGTATGGAGGAGGCCGCTGAATATGGAGGTGGCCGCTGAGTATGGAGGAGGCCGCTGAATATGGAGGAGGCCGCTGAGTATGGGGGAGGCCCCTGAGTATGGAGGAGGCCGCTGAGTATGGAGGTGGCTGCTGAGTATGGAGGAGGCCGCTGAATAAGGAGGAGGCCCCTGAGTATGGAGGAGGCCCCTCAGTATGGAGGAGGGTGCTGAATATGGAGGAGGCCCCTGAGTGCAGAGGAGGCCACTGAGTATGGAGGAGGCCACTGAGTATGGAGGAGGCTGCTGAGTATGGAGGTGGCCGCTGAATATGGAGGAGGCCACTGAGTATGCTGGAGGCCCCTGAGTATGCTGGAGGCCCCTGAGTATGGAGGAGGCCCCTGAGTATGGAGGAGGCCCCTGAATATGGAGGAGACCCCGGAGTATGGAGGAGGCCCCTGAGTATGTAGGAGGCCCCTGAGTATGGAGGAGGCCCCTGAGTATGCAGGAGGCCACTGAGTATGGAGGAGGCTGCTGAGTATGGAGGAGGCCGCTGAGTATGGAGGAGGCCACTGAGTATGGAGGAGGCCCCTGAGTATGGAGGAGGCCCCTGAGTATGGAGGAGGCCCCTGAGTATGCAGGAGGCCACTGAGTATGGAGGAGGCTGCTGAGTATGGAGGAGGCCACTGAGTATGGAGGAGGCCCCTGAGTATGGAGGAGGCCCCTGAGTATGCAGGAGGCCACTGAGTATGGAGGAGGCTGCTGAGTATGGAGGAGGCCGCTGAGTGTAGAGGAGGCCGCTGAGTACGGACGAGGCCGCTGTAAATGGAGGATACCGCTGAGTATGGAGGAGGCCGCTGAATATGGAGGAGGCCGCTGAGTATGAGGGAGGCCCCTGAGTATGGAGGAGGCCGCTGAGTATGGAGGTGGCCGCTGAGTATGGAGGAGGCCGCTGAGTATGGGGAGGCCGCTGAGTATGGAGGAGGCCGCTGAGTATGGGGGAGGCCCCTGAGTATGGAGGAGGCCGCTGAGTATGGAGGTGGCTGCTGAGTATGGAGGAGGCCGCTGAGTATGGGGAGGCCGCTGAGTATGGAGGTGGCCGCTGAGTATGGAGGAGGGCACTGAGTATGGAGGAGGCCACTGAGTATGGAGAAGGCCACTGAGTATGGAGGAGGCCACTGAGTATGGAGGAAGCCAGTGAGTATGGAGGAGGCCACTGAGTATAGAGAAGGCTACTGAGTATGGAGGAGGCCACTGAGTATGGAGGTGGCCGCTGAGTATGGAGGAGGCCGCTGAGTATGGAGGAGGCCACTGAGTATGGAGGAAGCCACTGAGTATGGAGGAGGCCACTGAGTATGGAGGTGGCTGCTGAGTATGGAGGAGGCCACTGAGTATGGAGGAGGCCGGTAAGTATGGAGGAGGCCGGTGAGTATGGGGGAGGCCACTGAGTATGGAGGAGGCCGGTAAGTATGGAGGAGGCCGGTGAGTATGGAGGAGGCCACTGAGTATGGAGGAGGCCTGTCAGTATGGAGGAGGCCACTGAGTATGGAGGAGGCCGGTGAGTATGGAGGAGGCCACTGAGTATGGAGGAAGCCACTGAGTATGGAGGTGGCCGCTGAGTAAGGAGGTGGCCGCTGAGTATGGAGGAGGGCACTGAGTATGGGGGAGGGCATTGAGTATGGAGGAAGCCACTGATTATGGAGGAGGCCACTGAGTATGGAGAAGGCCACTGAGTATGGAGGAGGCCACTGAGTATGGAGGTGGCTGCTGAGTATGGAGGAGGCCACTGAGTATGGAGGAGGCCGGTAAGTATGGAGGAGGCCGGTGAGTATGGGGGAGGCCACTGAGTATGGAGGAGGCCGGTAAGTATGGAGGAGGCCGGTGAGTATGGAGGAGGCCACTGAGTATGGAGGAGGCCTGTCAGTATGGAGGAGGCCACTGAGTATGGAGGAGGCCGGTGAGTATGGAGGAGGCCACTGAGTATGGAGGAAGCCACTGAGTATGGAGGTGGCCGCTGAGTAAGGAGGTGGCCGCTGAGTATGGAGGAGGGCACTGAGTATGGGGGAGGGCATTGAGTATGGAGGAAGCCACTGATTATGGAGGAGGCCACTGAGTATGGAGAAGGCCACTGAGTATGGAGGAGGCCACTGAGTATGGAGGAAGCCACTGAGTATGGAGGAGGCCACTGAGTATAGAGAAGGCCACTGAGTATGGAGGAGGCCACTGAGTATGGAGGTGGCCGCTGAGTATGGAGGAGGCCGCTGAGTATGGAGGAGGCCACTGAGTATGGAGGAGGCTCCTGAGTATGGAGGAGGCCACTGAGTATGGAGGTGGCTGCTGAGTATGGAGGAGGCCGCTGAGTATGGAGGAGGCCGCTGAGTATGGAGGAGGCCCCTGAGTATGGAGGAGGCCCCTGAGTATGGAGATGGCCGCTGAGTATGGAGAAGGCCACTGAGTATGGAGGAGGCCGCTGAGTATGGAGGAGGCCACTGAGTATGGAGGTGGCTGCTGAGTATGGAGGAGGCCGCTGAGTATGGGGAGGCCGCTGAGTATGGAGGTGGCCGCTGAGTATGGAGGAGGCCACTGAGTATGGAGGAGGCCACTGAGTATGGAGGAGGCCGCTGAGTATTGAGGAAGCCACTGAGTATGGAGAAGGCCACTGAGTATACATGAGGCCACTGAGTATGGAGGAGGCCACTGAGTATGGAGGAGGCCACTGAGTATTGAGGAAGCCACTGAGTATGGAGAAGGCCACTGAGAATGGAGGAGGCCACTGAGTATGGAGAAGGCCACTGAGTATGGAGGAGGCCACTGAGTATGGAGAAGGCCACTGAGTATGGAGAAGGCCACTGAGTATGCAGGAGGCCGCTGAGTATGGAGGTAGCCGGTGAGTATGGAGGAGGCCACTGAGTATGGAGGAAGCCACTGAGTATGGAGAAGGCCACTGAGTATGGAGGAGGGCACTGAGTATGGAGGAAGCCACTGAGTATGGAGGAGGCCGCTGAGTATGGAGGAGGCCACTGAGTATGGAGGAGGCCACTGAGTATGGAGGAGACAGGTGAGTATGGAGAAAGCCACTGAGTATGGAGGAGGCCGCTGAATATGGAGGTGGCCGCTGAGTATGGAGGAGGCCGCTGAGTATGGAGGAGGCCACTGAGTATGGAGGAAGCCACTGAGTATGGAGGAGGCCACTGAGTATGGAGGTGGCTGCTGAGTATGGAGGAGGCCGCTGAGTATGGAGGTGGCCGCTGAGTATGGAGGAGGCCCCTGAGTATGGAGGAGGCCCCTGAGTATGGAGATGGCCGCTGAGTATGGAGAAGGCCACTGAGTATGGAGGAGGCCGCTGAGTATGGAGGAGGCCACTGAGTATGGAGGTGGCTGCTGAGTATGGAGGAGGCCGCTGAGTATGGGGAGGCCGCTGAGTATGGAGGTGGCCGCTGAGTATGGAGGAGGCCACTGAGTATGGAGGAGGCCACTGAGTATGGAGGAGGCCGCTGAGTATTGAGGAAGCCACTGAGTATGGAGAAGGCCACTGAGTATACATGAGGCCACTGAGTATACATGAGGCCACTGAGTATGGAGGAGGCCACTGAGTATGGAGGAGGCCACTGAGTATTGAGGAAGCCACTGAGTATGGAGAAGGCCACTGAGAATGGAGGAGGCCACTGAGTATGGAGAAGGCCACTGAGTATGGAGGAGGCCACTGAGTATGGAGAAGGCCACTGAGTATGGAGAAGGCCACTGAGTATGGAGAAGGCCACTGAGTATGCAGGAGGCCGCTGAGTATGGAGGAGGCCACTGAGTATTGAGGAAGCCACTGAGTATGGAGAAGGCCACTGAGAATGGAGGAGGCCACTGAGTATGGAGAAGGCCACTGAGTATGGAGGAGGCCACTGAGTATGGAGAAGGCCACTGAGTATGGAGAAGGCCACTGAGTATGGAGAAGGCCACTGAGTATGCAGGAGGCCGCTGAGTATGGAGGTAGCCGGTGAGTATGGAGGAGGCCACTGAGTATGGAGGAAGCCACTGAGTATGGAGAAGGCCACTGAGTATGGAGGAGGCCACTGAGTATGGAGGAGGCCACTGAGTATGGAGGAGGCCACTGAGTATGGAGGAGGCCGCTGAGTATGGAGGAGGCCACTGAGTATGGAGGAGGCCACTGAGTATGGAGGAGACAGGTGAGTATGGAGAAAGCCACTGAGTATGGAGGAGGCCGCTGAATATGGAGGTGGCCGCTGAGTATGGAGGAGGCCGCTGAATATGGAGGAGGCCGCTGAGTACGGGGGAGGCCCCTGAGTATGGAGGAGGCCGCTGAGTATGGAGGTGGCTGCTGAGTATGGAGGAGGCCGCTGAATAAGGAGGAGGCCCCTGAGTATGGAGGAGGCCCCTCAGTATGGAGGAGGGTGCTGAATATGGAGGAGGCCCCTGAGTGCAGAGGAGGCCACTGAGTATGGAGGAGGCCACTGAGTATGGAGGAGGCTGCTGAGTATGGAGGTGGCCGCTGAATATGGAGGAGGCCACTGAGTATGCTGGAGGCCCCTGAGTATGCTGGAGGCCCCTGAGTATGGAGGAGGCCCCTGAGTATGGAGGAGGCCCCTGAATATGGAGGAGACCCCGGAGTATGGAGGAGGCCCCTGAGTATGTAGGAGGCCCCTGAGTATGGAGGAGGCCCCTGAGTATGCAGGAGGCCACTGAGTATGGAGGAGGCTGCTGAGTATGGAGGAGGCCGCTGAGTATGGAGGAGGCCACTGAGTATGGAGGAGGCCCCTGAGTATGGAGGAGGCCCCTGAGTATGGAGGAGGCCCCTGAGTATGGAGGAGGCCCCTGAGTATGCAGGAGGCCACTGAGTATGGAGGAGGCTGCTGAGTATGGAGGAGGCCACTGAGTATGGAGGAGGCCCCTGAGTATGGAGGAGGCCCCTGAGTATGCAGGAGGCCACTGAGTATGGAGGAGGCTGCTGAGTATGGAGGAGGCCGCTGAGTGTAGAGGAGGCCGCTGAGTACGGACGAGGCCGCTGTAAATGGAGGATACCGCTGAGTATGGAGGAGGCCGCTGAATATGGAGGAGGCCGCTGAGTATGAGGGAGGCCCCTGAGTATGGAGGAGGCCGCTGAGTATGGAGGTGGCCGCTGAGTATGGAGGAGGCCGCTGAGTATGGGGAGGCCGCTGAGTATGGAGGAGGCCGCTGAGTATGGGGGAGGCCCCTGAGTATGGAGGAGGCCGCTGAGTATGGAGGTGGCTGCTGAGTATGGAGGAGGCCGCTGAGTATGGGGAGGCCGCTGAGTATGGAGGTGGCCGCTGAGTATGGAGGAGGGCACTGAGTATGGAGGAGGCCACTGAGTATGGAGAAGGCCACTGAGTATGGAGGAGGCCACTGAGTATGGAGGAAGCCAGTGAGTATGGAGGAGGCCACTGAGTATAGAGAAGGCTACTGAGTATGGAGGAGGCCACTGAGTATGGAGGTGGCCGCTGAGTATGGAGGAGGCCGCTGAGTATGGAGGAGGCCACTGAGTATGGAGGAAGCCACTGAGTATGGAGGAGGCCACTGAGTATGGAGGTGGCTGCTGAGTATGGAGGAGGCCACTGAGTATGGAGGAGGCCGGTAAGTATGGAGGAGGCCGGTGAGTATGGGGGAGGCCACTGAGTATGGAGGAGGCCGGTAAGTATGGAGGAGGCCGGTGAGTATGGAGGAGGCCACTGAGTATGGAGGAGGCCTGTCAGTATGGAGGAGGCCACTGAGTATGGAGGAGGCCGGTGAGTATGGAGGAGGCCACTGAGTATGGAGGAAGCCACTGAGTATGGAGGTGGCCGCTGAGTAAGGAGGTGGCCGCTGAGTATGGAGGAGGGCACTGAGTATGGGGGAGGGCATTGAGTATGGAGGAAGCCACTGATTATGGAGGAGGCCACTGAGTATGGAGAAGGCCACTGAGTATGGAGGAGGCCACTGAGTATGGAGGTGGCTGCTGAGTATGGAGGAGGCCACTGAGTATGGAGGAGGCCGGTAAGTATGGAGGAGGCCGGTGAGTATGGGGGAGGCCACTGAGTATGGAGGAGGCCGGTAAGTATGGAGGAGGCCGGTGAGTATGGAGGAGGCCACTGAGTATGGAGGAGGCCTGTCAGTATGGAGGAGGCCACTGAGTATGGAGGAGGCCGGTGAGTATGGAGGAGGCCACTGAGTATGGAGGAAGCCACTGAGTATGGAGGTGGCCGCTGAGTAAGGAGGTGGCCGCTGAGTATGGAGGAGGGCACTGAGTATGGGGGAGGGCATTGAGTATGGAGGAAGCCACTGATTATGGAGGAGGCCACTGAGTATGGAGAAGGCCACTGAGTATGGAGGAGGCCACTGAGTATGGAGGAAGCCACTGAGTATGGAGGAAGCCACTGAGTATAGAGAAGGCCACTGAGTATGGAGGAGGCCACTGAGTATGGAGGTGGCCGCTGAGTATGGAGGAGGCCGCTGAGTATGGAGGAGGCCACTGAGTATGGAGGAGGCTCCTGAGTATGGAGGAGGCCACTGAGTATGGAGGTGGCTGCTGAGTATGGAGGAGGCCGCTGAGTATGGAGGAGGCCGCTGAGTATGGAGAAGGCCCCTGAGTATGGAGGAGGCCCCTGAGTATGGAGATGGCCGCTGAGTATGGAGAAGGCCACTGAGTATGGAGGAGGCCGCTGAGTATGGAGGAGGCCACTGAGTATGGAGGTGGCTGCTGAGTATGGAGGAGGCCGCTGAGTATGGGGAGGCCGCTGAGTATGGAGGTGGCCGCTGAGTATGGAGGAGGCCACTGAGTATGGAGGAGGCCACTGAGTATGGAGGAGGCCGCTGAGTATTGAGGAAGCCACTGAGTATGGAGAAGGCCACTGAGTATACATGAGGCCACTGAGTATGGAGGAGGCCACTGAGTATGGAGGAGGCCACTGAGTATTGAGGAAGCCACTGAGTATGGAGAAGGCCACTGAGAATGGAGGAGGCCGCTGAGTATGGAGGAGGCTGCTGAGTATGGAGGAGGCTGCTGAGTATGGAGGAGGCCACTGAGTATGGAGGAGGCCACTGAGTATGGAGAAGGCCACTGAGTATGGAGAAGGCCACTGAGTATGGAGAAGGCCACTGAGTATGCAGGAGGCCGCTGAGTATGGAGGTAGCCGGTGAGTATGGAGGAGGCCACTGAGTATGGAGGAAGCCACTGAGTATGGAGAAGGCCACTGAGTATGGAGGAGGGCACTGAGTATGGAGGAAGCCACTGAGTATGGAGGAGGCCGCTGAGTATGGAGGAGGCCACTGAGTATGGAGGAGGCCACTGAGTATGGAGGAGACAGGTGAGTATGGAGAAAGCCACTGAGTATGGAGGAGGCCGCTGAATATGGAGGTGGCCGCTGAGTATGGAGGAGGCCGCTGAGTATGGAGGAGGCCACTGAGTATGGAGGAAGCCACTGAGTATGGAGGAGGCCACTGAGTATGGAGGTGGCTGCTGAGTATGGAGGAGGCCGCTGAGTATGGAGGTGGCCGCTGAGTATGGAGGAGGCCCCTGAGTATGGAGGAGGCCCCTGAGTATGGAGATGGCCGCTGAGTATGGAGAAGGCCACTGAGTATGGAGGAGGCCGCTGAGTATGGAGGAGGCCACTGAGTATGGAGGTGGCTGCTGAGTATGGAGGAGGCCGCTGAGTATGGGGAGGCCGCTGAGTATGGAGGTGGCCGCTGAGTATGGAGGAGGCCACTGAGTATGGAGGAGGCCACTGAGTATGGAGGAGGCCGCTGAGTATTGAGGAAGCCACTGAGTATGGAGAAGGCCACTGAGTATACATGAGGCCACTGAGTATACATGAGGCCACTGAGTATGGAGGAGGCCACTGAGTATGGAGGAGGCCACTGAGTATTGAGGAAGCCACTGAGTATGGAGAAGGCCACTGAGAATGGAGGAGGCCACTGAGTATGGAGAAGGCCACTGAGTATGGAGGAGGCCACTGAGTATGGAGAAGGCCACTGAGTATGGAGAAGGCCACTGAGTATGGAGAAGGCCACTGAGTATGCAGGAGGCCGCTGAGTATGGAGGTAGCCGGTGAGTATGGAGGAGGCCACTGAGTATGGAGGAAGCCACTGAGTATGGAGAAGGCCACTGAGTATGGAGGAGGGCACTGAGTATGGAGGAAGCCACTGAGTATGGAGGAGGCCGCTGAGTATGGAGGAGGCCACTGAGTATGGAGGAGGCCACTGAGTATGGAGGAGACAGGTGAGTATGGAGAAAGCCACTGAGTATGGAGGAGGCCGCTGAATATGGAGGTGGCCGCTGAGTATGGAGGAGGCCGCTGAATATGGAGGAGGCCGCTGAGTATGGGGGAGGCCCCTGAGTATGGAGAAGGCCGCTGAGTATGGAGGTGGCTGCTGAGTATGGAGGAGGCCGCTGAATAAGGAGGAGGCCCCTGAGTATGGAGGAGGCCCCTCAGTATGGAGGAGGGTGCTGAATATGGAGGAGGCCCCTGAGTGCAGAGGAGGCCACTGAGTATGGAGGAGGCCACTGAGTATGGAGGAGGCTGCTGAGTATGGAGGTGGCCGCTGAATATGGAGGAGGCCACTGAGTATGCTGGAGGCCCCTGAGTATGCTGGAGGCCCCTGAGTATGGAGGAGGCCCCTGAGTATGGAGGAGGCCCCTGAATATGGAGGAGACCCCGGAGTATGGAGGAGGCCCCTGAGTATGTAGGAGGCCCCTGAGTATGGAGGAGGCCCCTGAGTATGTAGGAGGCCACTGAGTATGGAGGAGGCTGCTGAGTATGGAGGAGGCCGCTGAGTATGGAGGAGGCCACTGAGTATGGAGGAGGCCCCTGAGTATGGAGGAGGCCCCTGAGTATGGAGGAGGCCCCTGAGTATGGAGGAGGCCCCTGAGTATGCAGGAGGCCACTGAGTATGGAGGAGGCTGCTGAGTATGGAGGAGGCCACTGAGTATGGAGGAGGCCACTGAGTATGGAGGATGCCCCTGAGTATGGAGGAGGCCCCTGAGTATGCAGGAGGCCACTGAGTATGGAGGAGGCTGCTGAGTATGGAGGAGGCCGCTGAGTGTAGAGGAGGCCGCTGAGTACGGACGAGGCCGCTGTAAATGGAGGAAACCGCTGAGTATGGAGGAGGCCGCTGAATATGGAGGAGGCCGCTGAGTATGAGGGAGGCCCCTGAGTATGGAGGAGGCCGCTGAGTATGGAGGTGGCCGCTGAGTATGGAGGAGGCCGCTGAGTATGGGGAGGCCGATGAGTATGGAGGAGGCCGCTGAGTATGGGGGAGGCCCCTGAGTATGGAGGAGGCCGCTGAGTATGGAGGTGGCTGCTGAGTATGGAGGAGGCCGCTGAGTATGGGGAGGCCGCTGAGTATGGAGGTGGCCGCTGAGTATGGAGGAGGCCACTGAGTATGGAGGAAGCCACTGAGTATGGAGAAGGCCACTGAGTATACATGAGGCCACTGAGTATGGAGGTGGCTGCTGAGTATGGAGGAGGCCACTGAGTATGGAGGAGGCCACTGAGTATGGAGGAGGCCACTGAGTATTGAGGAAGCCACTGAGTATGGAGAAGGCCACTGAGAATGGAGGAGGCCACTGAGTATGGAGAAGGCCACTGAGTATGGAGGTCGCCCCTGAGTATGGAGGAGGCCACTGAGTATGGAGAAGGCCACTGAGTATGCAGGAGGCCACTGAGTATGGAGAAGGCCACTGAGTATGCAGGAGCCCACTGAGTAGGGAGGAGGCCCCTGAGTATGGAGGAGGCCGCTGAGTATGGAGGAGGCCGCTGAGTATGGAGGTAGCCGGTGAGTATGGAGGAGGCCACTGAGTATGGAGGAAGCCACTGAGTATGGAGATGGCCGCTGAGTATGCAGGAGGCCACTGAGTATGGAGAAGGCTGCTGAGTATGGAGAAGGCCACTGAGTATGGAGGAGGCCGCTGAGTATGGAGGTGGCCGCTGAGTATGGAGGAGGCCACTGATTATGGAGGAGGCCACTGAGTATGGAGGAAGCCACTGAGTATGGAGGAGGCCACTGAGTATGGAGGAGGCCACTGAGTATGCAGGAGGCCACTGAGTATGGAGGAGGCCGGTGAGTATGGAGGAGGCCGGTGAGTATGGAGGAGACCACTGAGTATGGAGGAGGCCGCAGAGTATGGAGGAGGCCACTGAGTATGGAGGAGGCCACTGAGAATGGAGGAGGCCGCTGAGTATGGAGGAGGCCACTGAGTATGGAGGAGGCCACTGAGTATGGAGGAGGCCACTGAGTATGGAGGAAGCCACTGAGTATGGAGGAGGCCACTGAGTATGGAGGTGGCCGCTGAGTATGGAGGAAGCCGCTGAGTATGGAGGTGGCCGCTGAGTATAGAGGAGGCCACTGAGTATGGAGGAGGCCACTGAGTATGGAGCAAGCCACTGAGTATGGAGGAGGCCACTGAGTATGGAGAAGGCCACTGAGTATGGAGGAGGCCACTGAGTATGGAGGAAGCCACTGAGTATGGAGAAGGCCACTGAGTATACATGAGGCCACTGAGTATACATGAGGCCACTGAGTATGGAGGAGGCCACTGAGTATGGAGGAGGCCACTGAGTATGGAGGAGGCCACTGAGTATGGAGGAGGCCACTGAGTATTGAGGAAGCCACTGAGTATGGAGAAGGCCACTGAGAATGGAGGAGGCCACTGAGTATGGAGAAGGCCACTGAGTATGGAGGTCGCCCCTGAGTATGGAGGAGGCCACTGAGTATGGAGAAGGCCACTGAGTATGCAGGAGGCCACTGAGTATGGAGAAGGCCACTGAGTATGCAGGAGCCCACTGAGTAGGGAGGAGGCCCCTGAGTATGGAGGAGGCCGCTGAGTATGGAGGAGGCCGCTGAGTATGGAGGTAGCCGGTGAGTATGGAGGAGGCCACTGAGTATGGAGGAAGCCACTGAGTATGGAGATGGCCGCTGAGTATGCAGGAGGCCACTGAGTATGGAGAAGGCTGCTGAGTATGGAGAAGGCCACTGAGTATGGAGGAGGCCGCTGAGTATGGAGGTGGCCGCTGAGTATGGAGGAGGCCACTGATTATGGAGGAGGCCACTGAGTATGGAGGAAGCCACTGAGTATGGAGGAGGCCACTGAGTATGGAGGAGGCCACTGAGTATGCAGGAGGCCACTGAGTATGGAGGAGGCCGGTGAGTATGGAGGAGGCCGGTGAGTATGGAGGAGACCACTGAGTATGGAGGAGGCCGCAGAGTATGGAGGAGGCCACTGAGTATGGAGGAGGCCACTGAGAATGGAGGAGGCCGCTGAGTATGGAGGAGGCCACTGAGTATGGAGGAGGCCACTGAGTATGGAGGAGGCCACTGAGTATGGAGGAAGCCACTGAGTATGGAGGAGGCCACTGAGTATGGAGGTGGCCGCTGAGTATGGAGGAAGCCGCTGAGTATGGAGGTGGCCGCTGAGTATAGAGGAGGCCACTGAGTATGGAGGAGGCCACTGAGTATGGAGCAAGCCACTGAGTATGGAGGAGGCCACTGAGTATGGAGAAGGCCACTGAGTATGGAGGAGGCCACTGAGTATGGAGGAAGCCACTGAGTATGGAGAAGGCCACTGAGTATACATGAGGCCACTGAGTATACATGAGGCCACTGAGTATGGAGGAGGCCACTGAGTATGGAGGAGGCCACTGAGTATTGAGGAAGCCACTGAGTATGGAGAAGGCCACTGAAAATGGAGGAGGCCACTGAGTATGGAGAAGGCCACTGAGTATGGAGGTGGCCCCTGAGTATGGAGGAGGCCACTGAGTATGGAGAAGGCCACTGAGTATGCAGGAGGCCACTGAGTATGGAGAAGGCCACTGAGTATGGAGGAGGCCGCTGAGTATGGAGGAGGCCGCTGAGTATGGAGGTAGCCGGTGAGTATGGAGAAGGCCACTGAGTATGGAGGTGGCCCCTGAGTATGGAGGAGGCCACTGAGTATGCAGGAGGCCACTGAGTAGGGAGGAGGCCCCTGAGTATGGAGGAGGCCGCTGAGTATGGAGGAGGCCGCTGAGTATGGAGGTAGCCGGTGAGTATGGAGGAGGCCACTGAGTATGGAGGAAGCCACTGAGTATGGAGAAGGCTGCTGAGTATGGAGGTAGCCGGTGAGTATGGAGGAGGCCGCTGAGTATGCAGGAGGCCACTGAGTATGGAGAAGGCTGCTGAGTATGGAGAAGGCCACTGAGTATGGAGGAGGCCGCTGAGTATGGAGGTGGCCGCTGAGTATGGAGGAGGCCACTGAGTATGGAGGAGGCCACTGAGTATGGAGGAAGCCACTGAGTGTGGAGGAGGCCACTGAGTATGGAGGAGGCCACTGAGTATGCAGGAGGCCACTGAGTATGGAGGAGGCCGGTGAGTATGGAGAAGGCCACTGAGTATGGAGGAGGCCACTGAGAATGGAGGAGGCCGCTGAGTATGGAGGAGGACACTGAGTATGGAGGAGGCCACTGAGTATGGAGGAGGCCACTGAGTATGGAGGAGGCCACTGAGTATGGAGGAAGCCACTGAGTATGGAGGAGGCCACTGAGTATGGAGGTGGCCGCTGAGTATGGAGGAGGCCACTGAGTATGGAGGAGGCCACTGAGTATGGAGAAAGCCACTGAGTATGGAGGAGGCCACTGAGTATGGAGAAGGCCACTGAGTATGGAGGAGGCCGCAGAGCATGGAGGAAGCCGCTGAGTATGGAGGTGGCCGCTGAGTATGGAGGAGGCCACTGAGTATGGAGGAGGCCACTGAGTATGGAGAAAGCCACTGAGTATGGAGGAGGCCACTGAGTATGGAGAAGGCCACTGAGTATGGAGGAGGCCGCAGAGCATGGAGGAAGCCGCTGAGTATGGAGGTGGCCGCTGAGTATGGAGGAGGCCACTGAGTATGGAGGAGGCCACTGAGTATGGAGGAAGCCACTGAGTATGGAGGAGGCCACTGAGTATGGAGGTGGCCGCTGAGTATGGAAGAGGCCACTGAGTATGGAGGAGGCCACTGAGTATGGAGGAGGCTCCTGAGTATGGAGGAGGCCGCTGAGTATGGAGGAGGCCCCTGAGTATGGAGAAGGCCACTGAGAATGCAGGAGGCCACTGAGTATGGAGGAGGCTCCTGAGTATGGAGGAGGCCGCTGAGTATGGAGGTGGCCGCTGAGTATGGAGGAGACCGGTGAGTATGGAGAAAGCCGCTGAGTATGGAGGAGGACCCTGAGTATGCAGGAGACCGGTGAGTATGGAGGAGGCCGCTGAGTATGGAGGAGGCCACTGAGTATGGAGGAGGCCCTTGAGTATGGAGGAGGCCCCTGAGTATGGAGGTGGCCGCTGAGTATGGGGGAGGCCACTGAGTAAGGAGGAGGCCGGTGAGTATGGAGGAGGCCGGTGAGTATGGAGGAGACCACTGAGTATGGAGGAGGCCGGTGAGTATGGAGGAGGCCACTGAGTATGGAGGAAGCCACTGAGTATGGAGGTGGCCGCTGAGTATGGAGGTGGCCGCTGAGTATGGAGGAGGGCACTGAGTATGGAGGAGGGCACTGAGTATGGAGGAAGCCACTGAGTATGGAGGAGGCCGCTGAGTATGGAGGAGGCCACTGAGTATGGAGGAGGCCACTGAGTATGGAGGAGACAGGTGAGTATGGAGAAAGCCACTGAGTATGAAGGAGGCCACTGAATATGGAGGTGGCCGCTGAGTATGGAGGAGGCCGCTGAATATGGAGGAGGCCGCTGAGTATGGGGGAGGCCCCTGAGTATTGAGGAGGCCGCTGAGTATGGAGGTGGCCGCTGAGTATGGAGGAGGCCGCTGAATAAGGAGGAGGCCCCTGAGTATGGAGGAGGCCCCTCAGTATGGAGGAGGGTGCTGAATATGGAGGAGGCCCCTGAGTGTAGAGGAGGCCACTGAGTATGGAGGAGGCCACTGAGTATGGAGGAGGCTGCTGAGTATGGAGGTGGCCGCTGAATATGGAGGAGGCCACTGAGTATGCTGGAGGCCCCTGAGTATGCTGGAGGCCCCTGAGTATGGAGGAGGCCCCTGAGTATGGAGGAGACCCCGGAGTATGGAGGAGGCCCCTGAGTATGGAGGAGGCCCCTGAGTATGGAGGAGGCCCCTGAGTATGCAGGAGGCCACTGAGTATGGAGGAGGCTCCTGAGTATGGAGGAGGCCGCTGAGTGTAGAGGAGGCCGCTGAGTACGGACGAGGCCGCTGTAAATGGAGGAAGCCGCTGAGTATGGAGGAGGCCGCTGAATATGGAGGAGGCCGCTGAGTATGGGGGAGGCCCCTGAGTATGGAGGAGGCCGCTGAGTATGGAGGTGGCCGCTGAGTATGGAGGAGGCCGCTGAGTATGGGGAGGCCGCTGAGTATGGAGGAGGCCGCTGAGTATGGGGGAGGCCCCTGAGTATGGAGGAGGCCGCTGAGTATGGAGGTGGCTGCTGAGTATGGAGGAGGCCGCTGAGTATGGGGAGGCCGCTGAGTATGGAGGTGGCCGCTGAGTATGGAGGAGGCCACTGAGTATGGAGGAAGCCACTGAGTATGGAGGTGGCCGCTGAGTATGGAGGAGGCCCCTGAGTATGGAGGAGGCCCCTGAGTAAAGAGGAGGCCGGTAAGTATGGAGGAGGCCGGTGAGTATGGAGGAGGCCACTGAGTATGGAGGAGGCCTGTCAGTATGGAGGAGGCCGCTGAGTATGGAGGAGAGCACTGAGTATCGAGGTGGCCGCTGAGTATGGAGGAAGGCACTGAGTATGGAGGAGAGCACTGAGTATGGAGGTGGACGCTGAGTATGGAGGACGCCGCTGAGTATGGAGGAGGCCACTGAGTATGGAGGAGGCCACTGAGTATGGAGGAGGCCCCTGAGTATGAAGGAGTCCCCTGAGTATGGAGGTGGCCCCTGAGTAAAGAGGAGGCCGGTAAGTATGGAGGAGGCCGGTGAGTATGGAGGAGGCCACTGAGTATGGAGGAGGCCTGTCAGTATGGAGGAGGCCACTGAGTATGGAGGAGGCCGGTGAGTATGGAGGAGGCCACTGAGTATGGAGGAAGCCACTGAGTATGGAGGTGGCCGCTGAGTATGGAGGAGGCCACTGAGTATGGAGGAGGCCACTGAGTATGGAGGAGGCCGCTGAGTATGGAGGTAGCCACTGAGTATGGAGGTGGCCGCTGAGTATGGAGGTGGCCACTGAGTATGGAGGAGGGCACTGAGTATGGAGGAGGGCATTGAGTATGGAGGAAGCCACTGATTATGGAGGAGGCCACTGAGTATGGAGAAGGCCACTGAGTATGGAGGAGGCCACTGAGTACGGAGGAAGCCACTGAGTATGGAGGAGGCCACTGAGTATAGAGAAGGCCACTGAGTATGGAGGAGGCCACTGAGTATGGAGGTGGCCGCTGAGTATGGAGGAGGCCGCTGAGTATGGAGGAGGCCACTGAGTATGGAGGAAGCCACTGAGTATGGAGGAAGCCACTGAGTATGGAGGAGGCCACTGAGTATGGAGGTGGCTGCTGAGTATGGAGGAGGCCGCTGAGTATGGAGGTGGCCGCTGAGTATGGAGGAGGCCCCTGAGTATGGAGGAGGCCCCTGAGTATGGAGATGACCGCTGAGTATGGAGAAGGCCACTGAGTATGGAGGAGGCCGCTGAGTATGGAGGAGGCCACTGAGTATGGAGGTGGCTGCTGAGTATGGAGGAGGCCGCTGAGTATGGGGAGGCCGCTGAGTATGGAGGTGGCCGCTGAGTATGGAGGAGGCCACTGAGTATGGAGGAGGCCACTGAGTATGGAGGAGGCCGCTGAGTATTGAGGAAGCCACTGAGTATGGAGAAGGCCACTGAGTATACATGAGGCCACTGAGTATACATGAGGCCACTGAGTATGGAGGAGGCCACTGAGTATGGAGGAGGCCACTGAGTATTGAGGAAGCCACTGAGTATGGAGAAGGCCACTGAGAATGGAGGAGGCCACTGAGTATGGAGAAGGCCACTGAGTATGGAGGAGGCCACTGAGTATGGAGAAGGCCACTGAGTAGGGAGGAGGCCCCTGAGTATGGAGGAGGCCGCTGAGTATGGAGGAGGCCGCTGAGTATGGAGGTAGCCGGTGAGTATGGAGAAGGCCACTGAGAATGGAGGAGGACACTGAGTATGCAGGAGGCCACTGAGTAGGGAGGAGGCCACTGAGAATGGAGGAGGCCACTGAGTATGGAGAAGGTCACTTAGTATGCAGGAGGCCACTGAGTAGGGAGGAGGCCCCTGAGTATGGAGGAGGCCGCTGAGTATGGAGGAGGCCACTGAGTATGGAGGTAGCCGGTGAGTATGGAGGAGGCCACTGAGTATGGAAGAAGCCACTGAGTATGGAGAAGGCCACTGAGTATGTAGAAGGCCACTGAGTATGCAGGAGGCCGCTGAGTATGGAGGTAGCCGGTGAGTATGGAGGAGGCCCCTGAGTATGGAGGAGGCCGCTGAGTATGGAGGAGGCCGCTGAATATGGAGGTAGCCGGTGAGTATGGAGGAGGCCACTGAGTATGGAGGAAGCCACTGAGTATGGAGAAGGCCACTGAGTATGGAGGAGGGCACTGAGTATGGAGGAAGCCACTGAGTATGGAGGAGGCCGCTGAGTATGGAGGAGGCCACTGAGTATGGAGGAGGCCACTGAGTATGGAGGAGACAGGTGAGTATGGAGAAAGCCACTGAGTATGGAGGAGGCCGCTGAATATGGAGGTGGCCGCTGAGTATGGAGGAGGCCGCTGAATATGGAGGAGGCCGCTGAGTATGGGGGAGGCCCCTGAATATGGAGGAGGCCGCTGAGTATGGAGGTGGCCGCTGAGTATGGAGGAGGCCGCTGAATAAGGAGGAGGCCCCTGAGTATGGAGGAGGGTGCTGAATATGGAGGAGGCCCCTGAGTGTAGAGGAGGCCACTGAGTATGGAGGAGGCCACTGAGTATGGAGGAGGCTGCTGAGTATGGAGGTGGCCGCTGAATATGGAGGAGGCCACTGAGTATGCTGGAGGCCCCTGAGTATGCTGGAGGCCCCTGAGTATGGAGGAGGCCCCTGAGTATGGAGGAGGCCCCTGAGTATGGAGGAGACCCCGGAGTATGGAGGAGGCCCCTGAGTATGGAGGAGGCCCCTGAGTATGGAGGAGGCCCCTGAGTATGGAGGAGGCCCCTGAGTATGCAGGAGGCCACTGAGTATGGAGGAGGCTGCTGAGTATGGAGGAGGCCGCTGAGTGTAGAGGAGGCCGCTGAGTACGGACGAGGCCGCTGTAAATGGAGGAAGCCGCTGAGTATGGAGGAGGCCGCTGAATATGGAGGAGGCCGCTGAGTATGGGGGAGGCCCCTGAGTATGGAGGAGGCCGCTGAGTATGGAGGTGGCCGCTGAGTATGGAGGAGGCCGCTGAGTATGGGGAGGTCGCTGAGTATGGAGGAGGCCGCTGAGTATGGAGGAGGCCACTGAGTATGGGGGAGGCCCCTGAGTATGGAGGTGGCTGCTGAGTATGGAGGAGGCCGCTGAGTATGGGGAGGCCGCTGAGTATGGAGGTGGCCGCTGAGTATGAAGGAGGCCGCTGAGTATGGAGGTGGCCGCTGAGTATGGAGGAAGCCACTGAGTATACATGAGGCCACTGAGTATACATGATTCCACTGAGTATGGAGGAGGCCACTGAGTATGGAGGAGGCCACTGAGTATTGAGGAAGCCACTGAGTATGGAGAAGGCCACTGAGAATGGAGGAGGCCACTGAGTATGGAGAAGGCCACTGAGTATGGAGGTGGCCCCTGAGTATGGAGGAGGCCGCTGAGTATGGAGGAGGCCGCTGAGTATGGGGGAGGCCCCTGAGTATGGAGGTGGCTGCTGAGTATGGAGGAGGCCGCTGAGTATGGGGAGGCCGCTGAGTATGGAGGTGGCCGCTGAGTATGAAGGAGGCCGCTGAGTATGGAGGTGGCCGCTGAGTATGGAGGAAGCCACTGAGTATGGAGAAGGCCACTGAGTATACATGAGGCCACTGAGTATACATGATTCCACTGAGTATGGAGGAGGCCACTGAGTATGGAGGAGGCCACTGAGTATTGAGGAAGCCACTGAGTATGGAGAAGGCCACTGAGAATGGAGGAGGCCACTGAGTATGGAGAAGGCCACTGAGTATGGAGGTGGCCCCTGAGTATGGAGGAGGCCACTGAGTATGGAGAAGGCCACTGAGTATGCAGGAGGCCGCAGAGTATGGAGGAGGCCGCAGAGTATGGAGGAGGCCGCTGAGTATGGAGGAGGCCACTGAGTATGCAGGAGGCCACTGAGTATGGAGGTGACCGCTGAATATGGAGGAGGCCGCAGAGTATGGAGAAGGCCACTGAGTATGCAGGAGGCCACTGAGTAGGGAGGAGGCCCCTGAGTATGGAGGAAGCCACTGAGTATGGAGGAGGCCACTGAGTATGGAGGAGGCCACTGAGTATGCAGGAGGCCACTGAGTATGGAGGTGACCGCTGAATATGGAGGAGGCCGCAGAGTATGGAGGAGGCCGCTGAGTATGGAGGTGGCCGCTGAGTATGGAGGAGGCCACTGAGTATGGAGGAGGCCACTGAGTATGGAGGAAGCCACTGAGTATGGAGGAGGCCACTGAGTATGGAGAAGGCCACTGAGTATGCAGGAGGCCACTGAGTATGGAGGAGGCCGGTGAGTATGGAGAAGGCCACTGAGTATGGAGGAGGCCACTGAGAATGGAGGAGGCCGCTGAGTATGGAGGAGGACACTGAGTATGGAGGAGGCCGCTGAGTATGCAGGAGGCCACTGAGTATGGAGGAGGCCACTGAGTATGGAGGAGGCCACTGAGTATGGAGGAAGCCACTGAGTATGGAGGAGGCCACTGAGTATGGAGGTGGCCGCTGAGTATGGAGGAGGCCGCAGAGCATGGAGGAAGCCGCTGAGTATGGAGGAGGCCACTGAGTATGGAGGAGGCCACTGAGTATGGAGGAGGCTCCTGAGTATGGAGGAGGCCCCTGAGTATGGAGAAGGCCACTGAGAATGCAGGAGGCCACTGAGTATGGAGGAGGCTCCTGAGTATGGAGGAGGCCGCTGAGTATGGAGGTGGCCGCTGAGTATGGAGGAGACCGGTGAGTATGGAGAAAGCCGCTGAGTATGGAGGAGGACCCTGAGTATGGAGGAGGCCACTGAGTATGGAGGAGGCCACTGAGTATGGAGGAGGCCACTGAGTATGGAGGAGGCCCTTGAGTATGGAGGAGGCCCCTGAGTATGGAGGTGGCCGCTGAGTATGGGGGAGGCCACTGAGTAAGGAGGAGGCCGGTGAGTATGGAGGAGGCCAGTGAGTATGGAGGAGACCACTGAGTATGGAGGAGGCCGGTGAGTATGGAGGAGGCCACTGAGTATGGAGGAAGCCACTGAGTATGGAGGTGGCCGCTGAGTATGGAGGTGGCCGCTGAGTATGGAGGAGGGCACTGAGTATGGAGGAGGGCACTGAGTATGGAGGAAGCCACTGAGTATGGAGGAGGCCGCTGAGTATGGAGGAGGCCACTGAGTATGGAGGAGGCCACTGAGTATGGAGGAGACAGGTGAGTATGGAGAAAGCCACTGAGTATGAAGGAGGCCACTGAATATGGAGGTGGCCGCTGAGTATGGAGGAGGCCGCTGAATATGGAGGAGGCCGCTGAGTATGGGGGAGGCCCCTGAGTATGGAGGAGGCCGCTGAGTATGGAGGTGGCCGCTGAGTATGGAGGAGGCCGCTGAATAAGGAGGAGGCCCCTGAGTATGGAGGAGGCCCCTCAGTATGGAGGAGGGTGCTGAATATGGAGGAGGCCCCTGAGTGTAGAGGAGGCCACTGAGTATGGAGGAGGCCACTGAGTATGGAGGAGGCTGCTGAGTATGGAGGTGGCCGCTGAATATGGAGGAGGGCACTGAGTATGCTGGAGGCCCCTGAGTATGCTGGAGGCCCCTGAGTATGGAGGAGGCCCCTGAGTATGGAGGAGACCCCGGAGTATGGAGGAGGCCCCTGAGTATGGAGGAGGCCCCTGAGTATGGAGGAGGCCCCTGAGTATGGAGGAGGCCCCTGAGTATGCAGGAGGCCACTGAGTGTAGAGGAGGCCGCTGAGTACGGACGAGGCCGCTGTAAATGGAGGAAGCCGCTGAGTATGGAGGAGGCCGCTGAATATGGAGGAGGCCGCTGAGTATGGGGGAGGCCCCTGAGTATGGAGGAGGCCGCTGAGTATGGAGGTGGCCGCTGAGTATGGAGGAGGCCGCTGAGTATGGGGAGGCCGCTGAGTATGGAGGAGGCCGCTGAGTATGGGGGAGGCCCCTGAGTATGGAGGAGGCCGCTGAGTATGGAGGTGGCTGCTGAGTATGGAGGAGGCCGCTGAGTATGGGGAGGCCGCTGAGTATGGAGGTGGCTGCTGAGTATGGAGGTGGCCGCTGAGTATGGAGGAGGCCACTGAGTATGGAGGAAGCCACTGAGTATGGAGGTGGCCGCTGAGTATGGAGGTGGCCGCTGAGTATGGAGGAAGGCACTGAGTATGGAGGAGAGCACTGAGTATGGAGGTGGCCGCTGAGTATGGAGGACGCCGCTGAGTATGGAGGAGGCCACTGAGTATGGAGGAGGCCACTGAGTATGGAGGAGGCCCCTGAGTATGGAGGTGGCCACTGAGTAAGGAGGAGGCCGGTAAGTATGGAGGAGGCCGGTGAGTATGGAGGAGGCCACTGAGTATGGAGGAGGCCTGTCAGTATGGAGGAGGCCACTGAGTATGGAGGAGGCCGGTGAGTATGGAGGAGGCCACTGAGTATGGAGGAAGCCACTGAGTATGGAGGTGGCCGCTGAGTATGGAGGTGGCCGCTGAGTATGGAGGAGGGCACTGAGTATGGAGGAGGGCATTGAGTATGGAGGAAGCCACTGATTATGGAGGAGGCCACTGAGTATGGAGAAGGCCACTGAGTATGGAGGAGGCCACTGAGTACGGAGGAAGCCACTGAGTATGGAGGAGGCCACTGAGTATAGAGAAGGCCACTGAGTATGGAGGAGGCCACTGAGTATGGAGGTGGCCGCTGAGTATGGAGGAGGCCGCTGAGTATGGAGGAGGCCACTGAGTATGGAGGAAGCCACTGAGTATGGAGGAAGCCACTGAGTATGGAGGAGGCCACTGAGTATGGAGGTGGCTGCTGAGTATGGAGGAGGCCTCTGAGTATGGAGGTGGCCGCTGAGTATGGGGGAGGCCACGGAGTAAGGAGGAGGCCGGTAAGTATGGAGGAGGCCGGTGAGTATGGAGGAGGCCACTGAGTATGCAGGAGGCCTGTCAGTATGGAGGAGGCCACTGAGTATGGAGGAGGCCGGTGAATATGGAGGAGGCCACTGAGTATGGAGGAAGCCACTGAGTATGGAGGTGGCCGCTGAGTATGGAGGTGGCCGCTGAGTATGGAGGAGGGCACTGAGTATGGAGGAGGGCATTGAGTATGGAGGAAGCCACTGATTATGGAGGAGGCCACTGAGTATGGAGAAGGCCACTGAGTATGGAGGAGGCCACTGAGTACGGAGGAAGCCACTGAGTATGGAGGAGGCCACTGAGTATAGAGAAGGCCACTGAGTATGGAGGAGGCCACTGAGTATGGAGGTGGCCGCTGAGTATGGAGGAGGCCACTGAGTATGGAGGAGGCCACTGAGTATGGAGGAAGCCACTGAGTATGGAGGAGGGCACTGAGTATGGAGGAAGCCACTGAGTATGGAGGAGGCCACTGAGTATGGAGGTGGCTGCTGAGTATGGAGGAGGCCGCTGAGTATGGAGGTGGACGCTGAGTATGGAGGAGGCCCCTGAGTATGGAGGAGGCCCCTGAGTATGGAGATGGCCGCTGAGTATGGAGAAGGCCACTGAGTATGGAGGAGGCCGCTGAGTATTGAGGAGGCCCCTGAGTATGGAGGAGGCCCCTGAGTATGGAGGAGGCCCCTGAGTATGGAGATGGCCGCTGAGTATGGAGAAGGCCACTGAGTATGGAGGAGGCCACTGAGTATGGAGGAGGCCCCTGAGTATGGAGGAGGCCCCTGAGTATGGAGGAGGCCGCTGAGTATGGAGGAGGCCACTGAGTATGGAGGTGGCTGCTGAGTATGGAGGAGGCCGCTGAGTATGGGGAGGCCGCTGAGTATGGAGGTGGCCGCTGAGTATGGAGGAGGCCACTGAGTATGGAGGAGGCCACTGAGTATGGAGGAGGCCGCTGAGTATTGAGGAAGCCACTGAGTATGGAGAAGGCCACTGAGTATACATGAGGCCACTGAGTATACATGAGGCCACTGAGTATGGAGGAGGCCACTGAGTATGGAGGAGGCCACTGAGTATTGAGGAAGCCACTGAGTATGGAGAAGGCCACTGAGAATGGAGGAGGCCACTGAGTATGGAGAAGGCCACTGAGTATGGAGGAGGCCACTGAGTATGGAGGAGGCCGCTGAGTATGGAGAAGGCCACTGAGTAGGGAGGAGGCCCCTGAGTATGGAGGAGGCCGCTGAGTATGGAGGAGGCCGCTGAGTATGGAGGTAGCCGGTGAGTATGGAGAAGGCCACTGAGAATGGAGGAGGCCACTGAGTATGCAGGAGGCCACTGAGTATGGAGAAGGTCACTGAGTATGCAGGAGGCCACTGAGTAGGGAGGAGGCCCCTGAGTATGGAGGAGGCCGCTGAGTATGGAGGAGGCCGCTGAGTATGGAGGTAGCCGGTGAGTATGGAGGAGGCCACTGAGTATGGAGGAAGCCACTGAGTATGGAGAAGGCCACTGAGTATGTAGAAGGTCACTGAGTATGCAGGAGGCCGCTGAGTATGGAGGTAGCCGGTGAGTATGGAGGAGGCCCCTGAGTATGGAGGAGGCCGCTGAGTATGGAGGAGGCCGCTGAGTATGGAGGTAGCCGGTGAGTATGGAGGAGGCCACTGAGTATGGAGGAAGCCACTGAGTATGGAGAAGGCCACTGAGTATGGAGGAGGGAACTGAGTATGGAGGAAGCCACTGAGTATGGAGGAGGCCGCTGAGTATGGAGGAGGCCACTAAGTATGGAGTAGGCCACTGAGTATGGAGGAGACAGGTGAGTATGGAGAAAGCCACTGAGTATGGAGGAGGCCGCTGAGTATGGAGGTAGCCGGTGAGTATGGAGAAGGCCACTGAGAATGGAGGAGGCCACTGAGTATGCAGGAGGCCACTGAGTATGGAGAAGGTCACTGAGTATGCAGGAGGCCACTGAGTAGGGAGGAGGCCCCTGAGTATGGAGGAGTCCGCTGAGTATGGAGGAGGCCGCTGAGTATGGAGGTAGCCGGTGAGTATGGAGGAGGCCACTGAGTATGGAGGAAGCCACTGAGTATGGAGAAGGCCACTGAGTATGGAGGAGGGAACTGAGTATGGAGGAAGCCACTGAGTATGGAGGAGGCCGCTGAGTATGGAGGAGGCCACTGAGTATGGAGTAGGCCACTGAGTATGGAGGAGACAGGTGAGTATGGAGAAAGCCACTGAGTATGGAGGAGGCCGCTGAATATGGAGGTGGCCGCTGAGTATGGAGGAGGCCGCTGAATATGGAGGAGGCCGCTGAGTATGGGGGAGGCCCCTGAGTATGGAGGAGGCCGCTGAGTATGGAGGTGGCCGCTGAGTATGGAGGAGGCCGCTGAATAAGGAGGAGGCCCCTGAGTATGGAGGAGGCCCCTCAGTATGGAGGAGGCCCCTGAGTATGGAGGAGGCCCCTGAGTATGGAGGAGGCCGCTGAGTATGGAGGAGGCCCCTGAGTATGGAGGAGGCACCTGAGTATGGAGGAGGCCCCTGAGTATGGAGGAGGCCCCTGAGTATGGAGGAGGCCCCTGAGTATGCAGGAGGCCACTGAGTATGGAGAAGGCTGCTGAGTATGGAGGAGGCCGCTGAGTGTAGAGGAGGCCGCTGAGTACGGACGAGGCCGCTGAGTATGGGGAGGCCGCTGAGTATGGGGGAGGCCGCTGAGTATGGAGGAGGCCGCTGAGTATGGGGGAGGCCCCTGAGTATGGAGGAGGCCGCTGAGTATGGAGGAGGCCGCTGAGTATGGGGGAGGCCCCTGAGTATGGAGGTGGCTGCTGAGTATGGAGGAGGCCGCTGAGTATGGGGGAGGCCCCTGAGTATGGAGGAGGCCGCTGAGTATGGAGGTGGCCGCTGAGTATGGAGGAGGCCGCTGAGTATGGGGAGGCCGCTGAGTATGGAGGAGGCCGCTGAATATGGGGGAGGCCCCTGAGTATGGAGGAGGCCGCTGAGTATGGAGGAGGCCGCTGAGTATGGGGGAGGCCCCTGAGTATGGAGGTGGCTGCTGAGTATGGAGGAGGCCGCTGAGTATGGGGAGGCCGCTGAGTATGGAGGTGGCCGCTGAGTATGGAGGAGGCCACTGAGTATGGAGGAAGCCACTGAGTATGGAGAAGGCCACTGAGTATACATGAGGCCACTGAGTATACATGAGGCCACTGAGTATGGAGGAGGCCACTGAGTATGGAGGAGGCCACTGAGTATTGAGGAAGCCACTGAGTATGGAGAAGGCCACTGAGAATGGAGGAGGCCACTGAGTATGGAGAAGGCCACTGAGTATGGAGGTGGCCCCTGAGTATGGAGGAGGCCACTGAGTATGGAGAAGGCCACTGAGTATGCAGGAGGCCACTGAGTATGGAGAAGGCCACTGAGTATGCAGGAGGCCACTGAGTAGGGAGGAGGCCGCTGAGTATGGAGGAGGCCGCTGAGTATGGAGGAGGCCGCTGAGTATGGAGGTAGCCGGTGAGTATGGAGGAGGTCACTGAGTATGGAGGAAGCCACTGAGTATGGAGATGGCCGCTGAGTATGCAGGAGGCCACTGAGTATGGAGAAGGCTGCTGAGTATGGAGAAGGCCACTGAGTATGGAGGAGGCCCCTGAGTATGGAGGAAGCCACTGAGTATGGAGGAGGCCACTGAGTATGGAGGAGGCCACTGAGCATGGAGGTGGCCGCTGAGTATGGAGGTGGCCGCTGAGTATGGAGGAGGGCACTGAGTATGGAGGAGGGAACTGAGTATGGAGGAAGCCACTGAGTATGGAGGAGGCCGCTGAGTATGGAGGAAGCCACTGAGTATGGAGATGGCCGCTGAGTATGCAGGAGGCCACTGAGTATGGAGAAGGCTGCTGAGTATGGAGAAGGCCACTGAGTATGGAGGAGGCCCCTGAGTATGGAGGAAGCCACTGAGTATGGAGGAGGCCACTGAGTATGGAGGAGGCCACTGAGTATGCAGGAGGCCACTGAGTATGGAGGTGACCGCTGAATATGGAGGAGGCCGCAGAGTATGGAGAAGGCCACTGAGTATGCAGGAGGCCACTGAGTAGGGAGGAGGCCCCTGAGTATGGAGGAGGCCGCTGAGTATGGAGGAGGCCGCTGAATATGGAGGTAGCCGGTGAGTATGGAGGAGGCCACTGAGTATGGAGGAGGCCACTGAGTATGGAGAAGGCTGCTGAGTATGGAGAAGGCCACTGAGTATGGAGGAGGCCCCTGAGTATGGAGGAAGCCACTGAGTATGGAGGAGGCCACTGAGTATGGAGGAGGCCACTGAGTATGCAGGAGGCCACTGAGTATGGAGGAGGCCGCAGAGTATGGAGGAGGCCGCAGAGTATGGAGGAGGCCGCTGAGTATGGAGGAGGCCACTGAGTATGCAGGAGGCCACTGAGTATGGAGGTGACTGCTGAATATGGAGGAGGCCGCAGAGTATGGAGGAGGCCGCTGAGTATGGAGGTGGCCGCTGAGTATGGAGGAGGCCACTGAGTATGGAGGAGGCCACTGAGTATGGAGGAAGCCACTGAGTATGGAGGAGGCCACTGAGTATGGAGAAGGCCACTGAGTATGCAGGAGGCCACTGAGTATGGAGGAGGCCGGTGAGTATGGAGAAGGCCACTGAGTATGGAGGAGGCCACTGAGAATGGAGGAGGCCGCTGAGTATGGAGGAGGACACTGAGTATGGAGGAGGCCGCTGAGTATGCAGGAGGCCACTGAGTATGGAGGAGGCCACTGAGTATGGAGGAGGCCACTGAGTATGGAGGAAGCCACTGAGTATGGAGGAGGCCACTGAGTATGGAGGTGGCCGCTGAGTATGGAGGAGGCCGCAGAGCATGGAGGAAGCCGCTGAGTATGGAGGTGGCCGCTGAGTATGGAGGAGGCCACTGAGTATGGAGGAGGCCACTGAGTATGGAGGAAGCCACTGAGTATGGAGGAGGCCACTGAGTATGGAGGTGGCCGCTGAGTATGGAGGAGGCCACTGAGTATGGAGGAGGCCACTGAGTATGGAGGAGGCTCCTGAGTATGGAGGAGGCCCCTGAGTATGGAGAAGGCCACTGAGAATGCAGGAGGCCACTGAGTATGGAGGAGGCTCCTGAGTATGGAGGAGGCCGCTGAGTATGGAGGTGGCCGCTGAGTATGGAGGAGACCGGTGAGTATGGAGAAAGCCGCTGAGTATGGAGGAGGACCCTGAGTAAGCAGGAGACCGGTGAGTATGGAGGAGGCCGCTGAGTATGGAGGAGGCCACTGAGTATGGAGGAGGCCCTTGAGTATGGAGGAGGCCCCTGAGTATGGAGGTGGCCGCTGAGTATGGGGGAGGCCACTGAGTAAGGAGGAGGCCGGTGAGTATGGAGGACCCCGGTGAGTATGGAGGAGACCACTGAGTATGGAGTAGGCCGGTGAGTATGGAGGAGGCCACTGAGTATGGAGGAAGCCACTGAGTATGGAGGTGGCCGCTGAGTATGGAGGTGGCCGCTGAGTATGGAGGAGGGCACTGAGTATGGAGGAGGGCACTGAGTATGGAGGAAGCCACTGAGTATGGAGGAGGCCGCTGAGTATGGAGGAGGCCACTGAGTATGGAGGAGGCCACTGAGTATGGAGGAGACAGGTGAGTATGGAGAAAGCCACTGAGTATGAAGGAGGCCACTGAATATGGAGGTGGCCGCTGAGTATGGAGGAGGCCGCTGAATATGGAGGAGGCCGCTGAGTATGGGGGAGGCCCCTGAGTATGGAGGAGGCCGCTGAGTATGGAGGTGGCCGCTGAGTATGGAGGAGGCCGCTGAATAAGGAGGAGGCCCCTGAGTATGGAGGAGGCCCCTCAGTATGGAGGAGGGTGCTGAATATGGAGGAGGCCCCTGAGTGTAGAGGAGGCCACTGAGTATGGAGGAGGCCACTGAGTATGGAGGAGGCCGCTGAATATGGAGGAGGGCACTGAGTATGCTGGAGGCCCCTGAGTATGCTGGAGGCCCCTGAGTATGGAGGAGGCCCCTGAGTATGGAGGAGACCCCGGAGTATGGAGGAGGCCCCTGAGTATGGAGGAGGCCCCTGAGTATGGAGGAGGCCCCTGAGTATGGAGGAGGCCCCTGAGTATGCAGGAGGCCACTGAGTGTAGAGGAGGCCGCTGAGTACGGACGAGGCCGCTGTAAATGGAGGAAGCCGCTGAGTATGGAGGAGGCCGCTGAATATGGAGGAGGCCGCTGAGTATGGGGGAGGCCCCTGAGTATGGAGGAGGCCGCTGAGTATGGAGGTGGCCGCTGAGTATGGAGGAGGCCGCTGAGTATGGGGAGGCCGCTGAGTATGGAGGAGGCCGCTGAGTATGGGGGAAGCCCCTGAGTATGGAGGAGGCCGCTGAGTATGGAGGTGGCTGCTGAGTATGGAGGAGGCCGCTGAGTATGGGGAGGCCGCTGAGTATGGAGGTGGCTGCTGAGTATGGAGGTGGCCGCTGAGTATGGAGGAGGCCACTGAGTATGGAGGAAGCCACTGAGTATGGAGGTGGCCGCTGAGTATGGAGGTGGCCGCTGAGTATGGAGGAAGGCACTGAGTATGGAGGAGAGCACTGAGTATGGAGGTGGCCGCTGAGTATGGAGGACGCCGCTGAGTATGGAGGAGGCCACTGAGTATGGAGGAGGCCACTGAGTATGGAGGAGGCCCCTGAGTATGGAGGTGGCCACTGAGTAAGGAGGAGGCCGGTAAGTATGGAGGAGGCCGGTGAGTATGGAGGAGGCCACTGAGTATGGAGGAGGCCTGTCAGTATGGAGGAGGCCACTGAGTATGGAGGAGGCCGGTGAGTATGGAGGAGGCCACTGAGTATGGAGGAAGCCACTGAGTATGGAGGTGGCCGCTGAGTATGGAGGTGGCCGCTGAGTATGGAGGAGGGCACTGAGTATGGAGGAGGGCATTGAGTATGGAGGAAGCCACTGATTATGGAGGAGGCCACTGAGTATGGAGAAGGCCACTGAGTATGGAGGAGGCCACTGAGTACGGAGGAAGCCACTGAGTATGGAGGAGGCCACTGAGTATAGAGAAGGCCACTGAGTATGGAGGAGGCCACTGAGTATGGAGGTGGCCGCTGAGTATGGAGGAGGCCGCTGAGTATGGAGGAGGCCACTGAGTATGGAGGAAGCCACTGAGTATGGAGGAAGCCACTGAGTATGGAGGAGGCCACTGAGTATGGAGGTGGCTGCTGAGTATGGAGGAGGCCTCTGAGTATGGAGGTGGCCGCTGAGTATGGGGGAGGCCACAGAGTAAGGAGGAGGCCGGTAAGTATGGAGGAGGCCGGTGAGTATGGAGGAGGCCACTGAGTATGGAGGAGGCCTGTCAGTATGGAGGAGGCCACTGAGTATGGAGGAGGCCGGTGAATATGGAGGAGGCCACTGAGTATGGAGGAAGCCACTGAGTATGGAGGTGGCCGCTGAGTATGGAGGTGGCCGCTGAGTATGGAGGAGGGCACTGAGTATGGAGGAGGGCATTGAGTATGGAGGAAGCCACTGATTATGGAGGAGGCCACTGAGTATGGAGAAGGCCACTGAGTATGGAGGAGGCCACTGAGTACGGAGGAAGCCACTGAGTATGGAGGAGGCCACTGAGTATAGAGAAGGCCACTGAGTATGGAGGAGGCCACTGAGTATGGAGGTGGCCGCTGAGTATGGAGGAGGCCGCTGAGTATGGAGGAGGCCACTGAGTATGGAGGAAGCCACTGAGTATGGAGGAGGGCACTGAGTATGGAGGAAGCCACTGAGTATGGAGGAGGCCACTGAGTATGGAGGTGGCTGCTGAGTATGGAGGAGGCCGCTGAGTATGGAGGTGGACGCTGAGTATGGAGGAGGCCCCTGAGTATGGAGGAGGCCCCTGAGTATGGAGATGGCCGCTGAGTATGGAGAAGGCCACTGAGTATGGAGGAGGCCGCTGAGTATTGAGGAGGCCCCTGAGTATGGAGGAGGCCCCTGAGTATGGAGGAGGCCCCTGAGTATGGAGATGGCCGCTGAGTATGGAGAAGGCCACTGAGTATGGAGGAGGCCACTGAGTATGGAGGAGGCCCCTGAGTATGGAGGAGGCCCCTGAGTATGGAGGAGGCCGCTGAGTATGGAGGAGGCCACTGAGTATGGAGGTGGCTGCTGAGTATGGAGGAGGCCGCTGAGTATGGGGAGGCCGCTGAGTATGGAGGTGGCCGCTGAGTATGGAGGAGGCCACTGAGTATGGAGGAGGCCACTGAGTATGGAGGAGGCCGCTGAGTATTGAGGAAGCCACTGAGTATGGAGAAGGCCACTGAGTATACATGAGGCCACTGAGTATACATGAGGCCACTGAGTATGGAGGAGGCCACTGAGTATGGAGGAGGCCACTGAGTATTGAGGAAGCCACTGAGTATGGAGAAGGCCACTGAGAATGGAGGAGGCCACTGAGTATGGAGAAGGCCACTGAGTATGGAGGAGGCCACTGAGTATGGAGGAGGCCGCTGAGTATGGAGAAGGCCACTGAGTAGGGAGGAGGCCCCTGAGTATGGAGGAGGCCGCTGAGTATGGAGGAGGCCGCTGAGTATGGAGGTAGCCGGTGAGTATGGAGAAGGCCACTGAGAATGGAGGAGGCCACTGAGTATGCAGGAGGCCACTGAGTATGGAGAAGGTCACTGAGTATGCAGGAGGCCACTGAGTAGGGAGGAGGCCCCTGAGTATGGAGGAGGCCGCTGAGTATGGAGGAGGCCGCTGAGTATGGAGGTAGCCGGTGAGTATGGAGGAGGCCCCTGAGTATGGAGGACGCCGCTGAGTATGGAGGAGGCCGCTGAGTATGGAGGTAGCCGGTGAGTATGGAGGAGGCCACTGAGTATGGAGGAAGCCACTGAGTATGGAGAAGGCCACTGAGTATGTAGAAGGTCACTGAGTATGCAGGAGGCCGCTGAGTATGGAGGTAGCCGGTGAGTATGGAGGAGGCCCCTGAGTATGGAGGAGGCCGCTGAGTATGGAGGAGGCCGCTGAGTATGGAGGTAGCCGGTGAGTATGGAGGAGGCCACTGAGTATGGAGGAAGCCACTGAGTATGGAGAAGGCCACTGAGTATGGAGGAGGGAACTGAGTATGGAGGAAGCCACTGAGTATGGAGGAGGCCGCTGAGTATGGAGGAGGCCACTAAGTATGGAGTAGGCCACTGAGTATGGAGGAGACAGGTGAGTATGGAGAAAGCCACTGAGTATGGAGGAGGCCGCTGAGTATGGAGGTAGCCGGTGAGTATGGAGAAGGCCACTGAGAATGGAGGAGGCCACTGAGTATGCAGGAGGCCACTGAGTATGGAGAAGGTCACTGAGTATGCAGGAGGCCACTGAGTAGGGAGGAGGCCCCTGAGTATGGAGGAGTCCGCTGAGTATGGAGGAGGCCGCTGAGTATGGAGGTAGCCGGTGAGTATGGAGGAGGCCACTGAGTATGGAGGAAGCCACTGAGTATGGAGAAGGCCACTGAGTATGGAGGAGGGAACTGAGTATGGAGGAAGCCACTGAGTATGGAGGAGGCCGCTGAGTATGGAGGAGGCCACTGAGTATGGAGTAGGCCACTGAGTATGGAGGAGACAGGTGAGTATGGAGAAAGCCACTGAGTATGGAGGAGGCCGCTGAATATGGAGGTGGCCGCTGAGTATGGAGGAGGCCGCTGAATATGGAGGAGGCCGCTGAGTATGGGGGAGGCCCCTGAGTATGGAGGAGGCCGCTGAGTATGGAGGTGGCCGCTGAGTATGGAGGAGGCCGCTGAATAAGGAGGAGGCCCCTGAGTATGGAGGAGGCCCCTCAGTATGGAGGAGGCCCCTGAGTATGGAGGAGGCCCCTGAGTATGGAGGAGGCCGCTGAGTATGGAGGAGGCCCCTGAGTATGGAGGAGGCACCTGAGTATGGAGGAGGCCCCTGAGTATGGAGGAGGCCCCTGAGTATGGAGGAGGCCCCTGAGTATGCAGGAGGCCACTGAGTATGGAGAAGGCTGCTGAGTATGGAGGAGGCCGCTGAGTGTAGAGGAGGCCGCTGAGTACGGACGAGGCCGCTGAGTATGGGGAGGCCGCTGAGTATGGGGGAGGCCGCTGAGTATGGAGGAGGCCGCTGAGTATGGGGGAGGCCCCTGAGTATGGAGGAGGCCGCTGAGTATGGAGGAGGCCGCTGAGTATGGGGGAGGCCCCTGAGTATGGAGGTGGCTGCTGAGTATGGAGGAGGCCGCTGAGTATGGGGGAGGCCCCTGAGTATGGAGGAGGCCGCTGAGTATGGAGGTGGCCGCTGAGTATGGAGGAGGCCGCTGAGTATGGGGAGGCCGCTGAGTATGGAGGAGGCCGCTGAGTATGGGGGAGGCCCCTGAGTATGGAGGAGGCCGCTGAGTATGGAGGAGGCCGCTGAGTATGGGGGAGGCCCCTGAGTATGGAGGTGGCTGCTGAGTATGGAGGAGGCCGCTGAGTATGGGGAGGCCGCTGAGTATGGAGGTGGCCGCTGAGTATGGAGGAGGCCACTGAGTATGGAGGAAGCCACTGAGTATGGAGAAGGCCACTGAGTATACATGAGGCCACTGAGTATACATGAGGCCACTGAGTATGGAGGAGGCCACTGAGTATGGAGGAGGCCACTGAGTATTGAGGAAGCCACTGAGTATGGAGAAGGCCACTGAGAATGGAGGAGGCCACTGAGTATGGAGAAGGCCACTGAGTATGGAGGTGGCCCCTGAGTATGGAGGAGGCCACTGAGTATGGAGAAGGCCACTGAGTATGCAGGAGGCCACTGAGTATGGAGAAGGCCACTGAGTATGCAGGAGGCCACTGAGTAGGGAGGAGGCCGCTGAGTATGGAGGAGGCCGCTGAGTATGGAGGAGGCCGCTGAGTATGGAGGTAGCCGGTGAGTATGGAGGAGGCCACTGAGTATGGAGGAAGCCACTGAGTATGGAGATGGCCGCTGAGTATGCAGGAGGCCACTGAGTATGGAGAAGGCTGCTGAGTATGGAGAAGGCCACTGAGTATGGAGGAGGCCCCTGAGTATGGAGGAAGCCACTGAGTATGGAGGAGGCCACTGAGTATGGAGGAGGCCACTGAGCATGGAGGTGGCCGCTGAGTATGGAGGTGGCCGCTGAGTATGGAGGAGGGCACTGAGTATGGAGGAGGGAACTGAGTATGGAGGAAGCCACTGAGTATGGAGGAGGCCGCTGAGTATGGAGGAAGCCACTGAGTATGGAGATGGCCGCTGAGTATGCAGGAGGCCACTGAGTATGGAGAAGGCTGCTGAGTATGGAGAAGGCCACTGAGTATGGAGGAGGCCCCTGAGTATGGAGGAAGCCACTGAGTATGGAGGAGGCCACTGAGTATGGAGGAGGCCACTGAGTATGCAGGAGGCCACTGAGTATGGAGGTGACCGCTGAATATGGAGGAGGCCGCAGAGTATGGAGAAGGCCACTGAGTATGCAGGAGGCCACTGAGTAGGGAGGAGGCCCCTGAGTATGGAGGAGGCCGCTGAGTATGGAGGAGGCCGCTGAATATGGAGGTAGCCGGTGAGTATGGAGGAGGCCACTGAGTATGGAGGAGGCCACTGAGTATGGAGAAGGCTGCTGAGTATGGAGAAGGCCACTGAGTATGGAGGAGGCCCCTGAGTATGGAGGAAGCCACTGAGTATGGAGGAGGCCACTGAGTATGGAGGAGGCCACTGAGTATGCAGGAGGCCACTGAGTATGGAGGAGGCCGCAGAGTATGGAGGAGGCCGCAGAGTATGGAGGAGGCCGCTGAGTATGGAGGAGGCCACTGAGTATGCAGGAGGCCACTGAGTATGGAGGTGACCGCTGAATATGGAGGAGGCCGCAGAGTATGGAGGAGGCCGCTGAGTATGGAGGTGGCCGCTGAGTATGGAGGAGGCCACTGAGTATGGAGGAGGCCACTGAGTATGGAGGAAGCCACTGAGTATGGAGGAGGCCACTGAGTATGGAGAAGGCCACTGAGTATGCAGGAGGCCACTGAGTATGGAGGAGGCCGGTGAGTATGGAGAAGGCCACTGAGTATGGAGGAGGCCACTGAGAATGGAGGAGGCCGCTGAGTATGGAGGAGGACACTGAGTATGGAGGAGGCCGCTGAGTATGCAGGAGGCCACTGAGTATGGAGGAGGCCACTGAGTATGGAGGAGGCCACTGAGTATGGAGGAAGCCACTGAGTATGGAGGAGGCCACTGAGTATGGAGGTGGCCGCTGAGTATGGAGGAGGCCGCAGAGCATGGAGGAAGCCGCTGAGTATGGAGGAGGCCACTGAGTATGGAGGAGGCCACTGAGTATGGAGGAGGCCACTGAGTATGGAGGAAGCCACTGAGTATGGAGGAGGCCACTGAGTATGGAGGTGGCCGCTGAGTATGGAGGAGGCCACTGAGTATGGAGGAGGCCACTGAGTATGGAGGAGGCTCCTGAGTATGGAGGAGGCCCCTGAGTATGGAGAAGGCCACTGAGAATGCAGGAGGCCACTGAGTATGGAGGAGGCTCCTGAGTATGGAGGAGGCCGCTGAGTATGGAGGTGGCCGCTGAGTATGGAGGAGACCGGTGAGTATGGAGAAAGCCGCTGAGTATGGAGGAGGACCCTGAGTATGCAGGAGACCGGTGAGTATGGAGGAGGCCGCTGAGTATGGAGGAGGCCACTGAGTATGGAGGAGGCCCTTGAGTATGGAGGAGGCCCCTGAGTATGGAGGTGGCCGCTGAGTATGGGGGAGGCCACTGAGTAAGGAGGAGGCCGGTGAGTATGGAGGAGGCCGGTGAGTATGGAGGAGACCACTGAGTATGGAGGAGGCCGGTGAGTATGGAGGAGGCCACTGAGTATGGAGGAAGCCACTGAGTATGGAGGTGGCCGCTGAGTATGGAGGTGGCCGCTGAGTATGGAGGAGGGCACTGAGTATGGAGGAGGGCACTGAGTATGGAGGAAGCCACTGAGTATGGAGGAGGCCGCTGAGTATGGAGGAGGCCACTGAGTATGGAGGAGGCCACTGAGTATGGAGGAGACAGGTGAGTATGGAGAAAGCCACTGAGTATGAAGGAGGCCACTGAATATGGAGGTGGCCGCTGAGTATGGAGGAGGCCGCTGAATATGGAGGAGGCCGCTGAGTATGGGGGAGGCCCCTGAGTATGGAGGAGGCCGCTGAGTATGGAGGTGGCCGCTGAGTATGGAGGAGGCCGCTGAATAAGGAGGAGGCCCCTGAGTATGGAGGAGGCCCCTCAGTATGGAGGAGGGTGCTGAATATGGAGGAGGCCCCTGAGTGTAGAGGAGGCCACTGAGTATGGAGGAGGCCACTGAGTATGGAGGAGGCCGCTGAATATGGAGGAGGGCACTGAGTATGCTGGAGGCCCCTGAGTATGCTGGAGGCCCCTGAGTATGGAGGAGGCCCCTGAGTATGGAGGAGACCCCGGAGTATGGAGGAGGCCCCTGAGTATGGAGGAGGCCCCTGAGTATGGAGGAGGCCCCTGAGTATGGAGGAGGCCCCTGAGTATGCAGGAGGCCACTGAGTGTAGAGGAGGCCGCTGAGTACGGACGAGGCCGCTGTAAATGGAGGAAGCCGCTGAGTATGGAGGAGGCCGCTGAGTATGGAGGTAGCCGGTGAGTATGGAGGAGGCCCCTGAGTATGGAGGACGCCGCTGAGTATGGAGGAGGCCGCTGAGTATGGAGGTAGCCGGTGAGTATGGAGGAGGCCACTGAGTATGGAGGAAGCCACTGAGTATGGAGAAGGCCACTGAGTATGGAGGAGGGAACTGAGTATGGAGGAAGCCACTGAGTATGGAGGAGGCCGCTGAGTATGGAGGAGGCCACTGAGTATGGAGTAGGCCACTGAGTATGGAGGAGACAGGTGAGTATGGAGAAAGCCACTGAGTATGGAGGAGGCCGCTGAGTATGGAGGTAGCCGGTGAGTATGGAGAAGGCCACTGAGAATGGAGGAGGCCACTGAGTATGCAGGAGGCCACTGAGTATGGAGAAGGTCACTGAGTATGCAGGAGGCCACTGAGTAGGGAGGAGGCCCCTGAGTATGGAGGAGGCCGCTGAGTATGGAGGAGGCCGCTGAGTATGGAGGTAGCCGGTGAGTATGGAGGAGGCCACTGAGTATGGAGGAAGCCACTGAGTATGGAGAAGGCCACTGAGTATGGAGGAGGGAACTGAGTATGGAGGAAGCCACTGAGTATGGAGGAGGCCGCTGAGTATGGAGGAGGCCACTGAGTATGGAGTAGGCCACTGAGTATGGAGGAGACAGGTGAGTATGGAGAAAGCCACTGAGTATGGAGGAGGCCGCTGAATATGGAGGTGGCCGCTGAGTATGGAGGAGGCCGCTGAATATGGAGGAGGCCGCTGAGTATGGGGGAGGCCCCTGAGTATGGAGGAGGCCGCTGAGTATGGAGGTGGCCGCTGAGTATGGAGGAGGCCGCTGAATAAGGAGGAGGCCCCTGAGTATGGAGGAGGCCCCTCAGTATGGAGGAGGCCCCTGAGTATGGAGGAGGCCCCTGAGTATGGAGGAGGCCGCTGAGTATGGAGGAGGCCCCTGAGTATGGAGGAGGCACCTGAGTATGGAGGAGGCCCCTGAGTATGGAGGAGGCCCCTGAGTATGGAGGAGGCCCCTGAGTATGCTGGAGGCCACTGAGTATGGAGAAGGCTGCTGAGTATGGAGGAGGCCGCTGAGTGTAGAGGAGGCCGCTGAGTACGGACGAGGCCGCTGAGTATGGGGAGGCCGCTGAGTATGGAGGAGGCCGCTGAGTATGGGGGAGGCCCCTGAGTATGGAGGAGGCCGCTGAGTATGGAGGAGGCCGCTGAGTATGGGGGAGGCCCCTGAGTATGGAGGTGGCTGCTGAGTATGGAGGAGGCCGCTGAGTATGGGGGAGGCCCCTGAGTATGGAGGAGGCCGCTGAGTATGGAGGTGGCCGCTGAGTATGGAGGAGGCCGCTGAGTATGGGGAGGCCGCTGAGTATGGAGGAGGCCGCTGAGTATGGGGGAGGCCCCTGAGTATGGAGGAGGCCGCTGAGTATGGAGGAGGCCGCTGAGTATGGGGGTGGCCCCTGAGTATGGAGGTGGCTGCTGAGTATGGAGGAGGCCGCTGAGTATGGGGAGGCCGCTGAGTATGGAGGTGGCCGCTGAGTATGGAGGAGGCCACTGAGTATGGAGGAAGCCACTGAGTATGGAGAAGGCCACTGAGTATACATGAGGCCACTGAGTATACATGAGGCCACTTAGTATGGAGGAGGCCACTGAGTATGGAGGAGGCCACTGAGTATTGAGGAAGCCACTGAGTATGGAGAAGGCCACTGAGAATGGAGGAGGCCACTGAGTATGGAGAAGGCCACTGAGTATGGAGGTGGCCCCTGAGTATGGAGGAGGCCACTGAGTATGGAGAAGGCCACTGAGTATGCAGGAGGCCACTGAGTATGGAGAAGGCCACTGAGTATGCAGGAGGCCACTGAGTATGGAGGAGGCCGCTGAGTATGGAGGTAGCCGGTGAGTATGGAGGAGGCCACTGAGTATGGAGGAAGCCACTGAGTATGGAGATGGCCGCTGAGTATGCAGGAGGCCACTGAGTATGGAGAAGGCTGCTGAGTATGGAGAAGGCCACTGAGTATGGAGGAGGCCCCTGAGTATGGAGGAAGCCACTGAGTATGGAGGAGGCCACTGAGTATGGAGGAGGCCACTGAGCATGGAGGTGGCCGGTGAGTATGGAGGTGGCCGCTGAGTATGGAGGAGGGCACTGAGTATGGAGGAGGGAACTGAGTATGGAGGAAGCCACTGAGTATGGAGGAGGCCGCTGAGTATGGAGGAAGCCACTGAGTATGGAGATGGCCGCTGAGTATGCAGGAGGCCACTGAGTATGGAGAAGGCTGCTGAGTATGGAGAAGGCCACTGAGTATGGAGGAGGCCCCTGAGTATGGAGGAAGCCACTGAGTATGGAGGAGGCCACTGAGTATGGAGGAGGCCACTGAGTATGCAGGAGGCCACTGAGTATGGAGGAGGCCGCAGAGTATGGAGGAGGCCGCAGATTATGGAGGAGGCCGCTGAGTATGGAGGAGGCCACTGAGTATGCAGGAGGCCACTGAGTATGGAGGTGACCGCTGAATATGGAGGAGGCCGCAGAGTATGGAGGAGGCCGCTGAGTATGGAGGTGGCCGCTGAGTATGGAGTAGGCCACTGAGTATGGAGGAGGCCACTGAGTATGGAGGAAGCCACTGAGTATGGAGGAGGCCACTGAGTATGGAGGAGGCCACTGAGTATGCAGGAGGCCACTGAGTATGGAGGAGGCCGGTGAGTATGGAGAAGGCCACTGAGTATGGAGGAGGCCACTGAGAATGGAGGAGGCCGCTGATATGGAGGAGGACACTGAGTATGGAGGAGGCCGCTGAGTATGGAGGAGGCCACTGAGTATGGAGGAGGCCACTGAGTATGGAGGAAGCCACTGAGTATGGAGGAGGCCACTGAGTATGGAGGTGGCCGCTGAGTATGGAGGAGGCCGCAGAGCATGGAGGAAGCCGCTGAGTATGGAGGAGGCCGGTGAGTATGGAGGAGGCCACTGAGTATGGAGGTGGCCGCTGAGTATGGAGGAGGCCACTGAGTATGGAGGAGGCCACTGAGTATGGAGGAGGCCACTGAGTATGGAGGAGGCCACTGAGTATGGAGCAAGCCACTGAGTATGGAGGAGGCCACTGAGTATGGAGAAGGCCACTGAGTATGGAGGAGGCCGCAGAGCATGGAGGAAGCCGCTGAGTATGGAGGTGGCCGCTGAGAATGGAGGAGGCCACTGAGTATGGAGGAGGCCACTGAGTATGGAGGAAGCCACTGAGTATGGAGGAGGCCACTGAGTATGGAGGTGGCCGCTGAGTATGGAGGAGGCCACTGAGTATGGAGGTGGCCGCTGAGTATGGAGGAGGCCACTGAGTATGGAGGTGGCCGCTGAGTATGGAGGAGGCCACTGAGTATGGAGGAGGCCACTGAGTATGGAGGAGGCTCCTGAGTATGGAGGAGGCCGCTGAGTATGGAGGAGGCCCCTGAGTATGGAGGAAGCCGCTGAGTATGGAGGTGGCCGCTGAGTATGGAGGAGACCGGTGAGTATGGAGAAAGCCGCTGAGTATGGAGGAGGCCACTGAGTATGGAGGAGGCCCTTGAGTATGGAGGAGGCCCCTGAGTATGGAGGTGGCCGCTGAGTATGGAGGAGGCCCCTGAGTATGGAGGAGGCCGCTGAGTATGGAGGTGGCCGCTGAGTATGGAGGAGACCGGTGAGTATGGAGAAAGCCGCTGAGTATGGAGGAGGCCACTGAGTATGGAGGAGGCCCTTGAGTATGGAGGAGGCCCCTGAGTATGGAGGTGGCCGCTGAGTATGGAGGAGGCCCCTGAGTATGGAGGAGGACCCTGAGTATGCAGGAGACCGGTGAGTATGGAGGAGGCCGCTGAGTATGGAGGAGGCCACTGAGTATGGAGGAGGCCCTTGAGTATGGAGGAGGCCCCTGAGTATGGAGGTGGCCGCTGAGTATGGGGGAGGCCACTGAGTAAGGAAGAGGCCGGTGAGTATGGAGGAGGCCGGTGAGTATGGAGGAGACCACTGAGTATGGAGGAGGCCGGTGAGTATGGAGGAGGCCGGTGAGTATGGAGGAGGCCACTGAGTATGCAGGAGGCCACTGAGTATGGAGGTGGCCGCTGAGTATGGAGGTGGCCGCTGAGTATGGAGGAGGGCACTGAGTATGGAGGAGGGAACTGAGTATGGAGGAAGCCACTGAGTATGGAGGAGGCCGCTGAGTATGGAGGAGGCCACTGAGTATGGAGGAGGCCACTGAGTATGGAGGAGACAGGTGAGTATGGAGAAAGCCACTGAGTATGAAGGAGGCCACTGAATATGGAGGTGGCCGCTGAGTATGGAGGAGGCCGCTGAATATGGAGGAGGCCGCTGAGTATGGGGGAGGCCCCTGAGTATGGAGGAGGCCGCTGAGTATGGAGGTGGCCGCTGAGTATGGAGGAGGCCGCTGAATAAGGAGGAGGCCCCTGAGTATGGAGGAGGCCCCTCAGTATGGAGGAGGGTGCTGAATATGGAGGAGGCCCCTGAGTATAGAGGAGGCCACTGAGTATGCTGGAGGCCCCTGAGTATGCTGGAGGCCCCTGAGTATAGAGGAGGCCCCTGAGTATGGAGGAGGCCCCTGAGTATGGAGGAGACCCCGGAGTATGGAGGAGGCCCCTGAGTATGGAGGAGGCCCCTGAGTATGGAGGAGGCCCCTGAGTATGGAGGAGGCCCCTGAGTATGCAGGAGGCCACTGAGTATGGAGGAGGCTGCTGAGTATGGAGGAGGCCGCTGAGTGTAGAGGAGGCCGCTGAGTACGGACGAGGCCGCTGTAAATGGAGGAAGCCGCTGAGTATGGAGGAGGCCGCTGAATATGGAGGAGGCCGCTGAGTATGGGGGAGGCCCCTGAGTATGGAGGAGGCCGCTGAGTATGGAGGTGGCCGCTGAGTATGGAGGAGGCCGCTGAGTATGGGGAGGCCGCTGAGTATGGAGGAGGCCGCTGAGTATGGGGGAGGCCCCTGAGTATGGAGGAGGCCGCTGAGTATGGAGGTGGCTGCTGAGTATGGAGGAGGCCGCTGAGTATGGTGAGGCCGCTGAGTATTGAGGTGGCCGCTGAGTATGGAGGAGGCCACTGAGTATGGAGGAAGCCACTGAGTATGGAGAAGGCCACTGAGTATACATGAGGCCACTGAGTATACATGAGGCCACTGAGTATGGAGGAGGCCACTGAGTATGGAGGAGGCCACTGAGTATTGAGGAAGCCACTGAGTATGGAGAAGGCCACTGAGAATGGAGGAGGCCACTGAGTATGGAGAAGGCCACTGAGTATGGAGGTGGCCCCTGAGTATGGAGGAGGCCACTGAGTATGGAGAAGGCCACTGAGTATGCAGGAGGCCACTGAGTATGGAGAAGGCCACTGAGTATGCAGGAGGCCACTGAGTATGGAGGAGGCCCCTGAGTATGGAGGAGGCCGCTGAGTATGGAGGAGGCCGCTGAGTATGGAGGTAGCCGGTGAGTATGGAGGAGGCCGCTGAGTATGGAGAAGGCTGCTGAGTATGGAGAAGGCCACTGAGTATGGAGGTGACCGCTGAGTATGGAGGAGGCCGCAGAGTATGGAGGAGGCCGCTGAGTATGGAGGTGGCCGCTGAGTATGGAGGAGGCCACTGAGTATGGAGGAGGCCACTGAGTATGGAGGAAGCCACTGAGTATGGAGGAGGCCACTGAGTATGGAGGAGGCCACTGAGTATGCAGGAGGCCACTGAGTATGGAGGAGGCCGGTGAGTATGGAGAAGGCCACTGAGTATGGAGGAGGCCACTGAGAATGGAGGAGGCCGCTGAGTATGGAGGAGGACACTGAGTATGGAGGAGGCCACTGAGTATGGAGGAGGCCACTGAGTATGGAGGAGGCCACTGAGTATGGAGGAAGCCACTGAGTATGGAGGAGGCCACTGAGTATGGAGGTGGCCGCTGAGTATGGAGGAGGCCGCAGAGCATGGAGGAAGCCGCTGAGTATGGAGGAAGCCGCTGAGTATGGAGGTGGCCGCTGAGTATGGAGGAGGCCACTGAGTATGGAGGAGGCCACTGAGTATGGAGCAAGCCACTGAGTATGGAGGAGGCCACTGAGTATGGAGAAGGCCACTGAGTATGGAGGAGGCCGCAGAGCATGGAGGAAGCCGCTGAGTATATAGGTGGCCGCTGAGTATGGAGGAGGCCACTGAGTATGGAGGAGGCCACTGAGTATGGAGGAAGCCACTGAGTATGGAGGAGGCCACTGAGTATGGAGGTGGCCGCTGAGTATGGAGGAGGCCACTGAGTATGGAGGAGGCCACTGAGTATGGAGGAGGCTCCTGAGTATGGAGGAGGCCGCTGAGTATGGAGGAGGCCCCTGAGTATGGAGAAGGCCACTGAGAATGCAGGAGGCCACTGAGTATGGAGGAGGCTCCTGAGTATGGAGGAGGCCGCTGAGTATGGAGGTGGCCGCTGAGTATGGAGGAGACCGGTGAGTATGGAGAAAGCCGCTGAGTATGGAGGAGGACCCTGAGTATGCAGGAGACCGGTAAGTATGGAGGAGGCCGCTGAGTATGGAGGAGGCCACTGGGTATGGAGGAGGCCCTTGAGTATGGAGGAGGCCCCTGAGTATGGAGGTGGCCGCTGAGTATGGGGGAGGCCACTGAGTAAGGAAGAGGCCGGTGAGTATGGAGGAGGCCGGTGAGTATGGAGGAGACCACTGAGTATGGAGGAGGCCGGTGAGTATGGAGGAGGCCACTGAGTATGGAGGAAGCCACTGAGTATGGAGGTGGCCGCTGAGTATGGAGGTGGCCGCTGAGTATGGAGGAGGGCACTGAGTATGGAGGAGGGCACTGAGTATGGAGGAAGCCACTGAGTATGGAGGAGGCCGCTGAGTATGGAGGAGGCCACTGAGTATGGAGGAGGCCACTGAGTATGGAGGAGACAGGTGAGTATGGAGAAAGCCACTGAGTATGAAGGAGGCCACTGAATATGGAGGTGGCCGCTGAGTATGGAGGAGGCCGCTGAATATGGAGGAGGCCGCTGAGTATGGGGGAGGCCCCTGAGTATGGAGGAGGCCGCTGAGTATGGAGGTGGCCGCTGAGTATGGAGGAGGCCGCTGAATAAGGAGGAGGCCCCTGAGTATGGAGGAGGCCCCTCAGTATGGAGGAGGGTGCTGAATATGGAGGAGGCCCCTGAGTGTAGAGGAGGCCACTGAGTATGCTGGAGGCCCCTGAGTATGCTGGAGGCCCCTGAGTATGGAGGAGGCCCCTGAGTATGGAGGAGGCCCCTGAGTATGGAGGAGACCCCGGAGTATGGAGGAGGCCCCTGAGTATGGAGGAGGCCCCTGAGTATGGAGGAGGCCCCTGAGTATGGAGGAGGCCCCTGAGTATGCAGGAGGCCACTGAGTATGGAGGAGGCTGCTGAGTATGGAGGAGGCCGCTGAGTGTAGAGGAGGCCGCTGAGTACGGACGAGGCCGCTGTAAATGGAGGAAGCCGCTGAGTATGGAGGAGGCCGCTGAATATGGAGGAGGCCGCTGAGTATGGGGGAGGCCCCTGAGTATGGAGGAGGCCGCTGAGTATGGAGGTGGCCGCTGAGTATGGAGGAGGCCGCTGAGTATGGGGAGGCCGCTGAGTATGGAGGAGGCCGCTGAGTATGGGGGAGGCCCCTGAGTATGGAGGAGGCCGCTGAGTATGGAGGTGGCTGCTGAGTATGGAGGAGGCCGCTGAGTATGGGGAGGCCGCTGAGTATGGAGGTGGCCGCTGAGTATGGAGGAGGCCACTGAGTATGGAGGAAGCCACTGAGTATGGAGAAGGCCACTGAGTATACATGAGGCCACTGAGTATACATGAGGCCACTGAGTATGGAGGAGGCCACTGAGTATGGAGGAGGCCACTGAGTATTGAGGAAGCCACTGAGTATGGAGAAGGCCACTGAGAATGGAGGAGGCCACTGAGTATGGAGAAGGCCACTGAGTATGGAGGTGGCCCCTGAGTATGGAGGAGGCCACTGAGTATGGAGAAGGCCACTGAGTATGCAGGAGGCCACTGAGTATGGAGAAGGCCACTGAGTATGCAGGAGGCCACTGAGTATGGAGGAGGCCCCTGAGTATGGAGGAGGCCGCTGAGTATGGAGGAGGCCGCTGAGTATGGAGGTAGCCGGTGAGTATGGAGGAGGCCACTGAGTATGGAGGAAGCCACTGAGTATGGAGATAGCCGCTGAGTATGCAGGAGGCCACTGAGTATGGAGAAGGCTGCTGAGTATGGAGAAGGCCACTGAGTATGGAGGTGACCGCTGAGTATGGAGGAGGCCGCAGAGTATGGAGGAGGCCGCTGAGTATGGAGGTGGCCGCTGAGTATGGAGGAGGCCACTGAGTATGGAGGAGGCCACTGAGTATGGAGGAAGCCACTGAGTATGGAGGAGGCCACTGAGTATGGAGGAGGCCACTGAGTATGCAGGAGGCCACTGAGTATGGAGGAGGCCGGTGAGTATGGAGAAGGCCACTGAGTATGGAGGAGGCCACTGAGAATGGAGGAGGCCGCTGAGTATGGAGGAGGACACTGAGAATGGAGGAGGCCGCTGAGTATGGAGGAGGCCCCTGAGTATGGAGGAGGCCACTGAGTATGGAGGAGGCCACTGAGTATGGAGGTGGCCGCTGAGTATGGAGGAGGCCACTGAGTATGGAGGAGGCCACTGAGTATGGAGGAAGCCACTGAGTATGGAGGAGGCCACTGAGTATGGAGAAGGCCACTGAGTATGGAGGAGGCCGCAGAGCATGGAGGAAGCCGCTGAGTATGGAGGTGGCCGCTGAGTATGGAGGAGGCCACTGAGTATGGAGGAGGCCACTGAGTATGGAGGAAGCCACTGAGTATGGAGGAGGCCACTGAGTATGGAGGTGGCCACTGAGTATGGAGGAGGCCACTGAGTATGGAGGAGGCCACTGAGTATGGAGGAGGCTCCTGAGTATGGAGGAGGCCGCTGAGTATGGAGGAGGCCCCTGAGTATGGAGAAGGCCACTGAGAATGCAGGAGGCCACTGAGTATGGAGGAGGCCGCAGAGCATGGAGGAAGCCGCTGAGTATGGAGGTGGCCGCTGAGTATGGAGGAGGCCACTGAGTATGGAGGAGGCCACTGAGTATGGAGGAAGCCACTGAGTATGGAGGAGGCCACTGAGTATGGAGGTGGCCGCTGAGTATGGAGGAGGCCACTGAGTATGGAGGAGGCCACTGAGTATGGAGGAGGCTCCTGAGTATGGAGGAGGCCGCTGAGTATGGAGGAGGCCCCTGAGTATGGAGAAGGCCACTGAGAATGCAGGAGGCCACTGAGTATGGAGGAGGCTCCTGAGTATGGAGGAGGCCGCTGAGTATGGAGGTGGTCGCTGAGTATGGAGGAGACCGGTGAGTATGGAGAAAGCCGCTGAGTATGGAGGAGGACCCTGAGTATGCAGGAGACCGGTGAGTATGGAGGAGGCCGCTGAGTATGGAGGAGGCCACTGAGTATGGAGGAGGCCCTTGAGTATGGAGGAGGCCCCTGAGTATGGAGGTGGCCGCTGAGTATGGGGGAGGCCACTGAGTAAGGAAGAGGCCGGTGAGTATGGAGGAGGCCGGTGAGTATGGAGGAGACCACTGAGTATGGAGGAGGCCGGTGAGTATGGAGGAGGCCACTGAGTATGGAGGAAGCCACTGAGTATGGAGGTGGCCGCTGAGTATGGAGGTGGCCGCTGAGTATGGAGGAGGGCACTGAGTATGGAGGAGGGAACTGAGTATGGAGGAAGCCACTGAGTATGGAGGAGGCCGCTGAGTATGGAGGAGGCCACTGAGTATGGAGGAGGCCACTGAGTATGGAGGAGACAGGTGAGTATGGAGAAAGCCACTGAGTATGAAGGAGGCCACTGAATATGGAGGTGGCCGCTGAGTATGGAGGAGGCCGCTGAATATGGAGGAGGCCGCTGAGTATGGGGGAGGCCCCTGAGTATGGAGGAGGCCGCTGAGTATGGAGGTGGCCGCTGAGTATGGAGGAGGCCGCTGAATAAGGAGGAGGCCCCTGAGTATGGAGGAGGCCCCTCAGTATGGAGGAGGGTGCTGAATATGGAGGAGGCCCCTGAGTGTAGAGGAGGCCACTGAGTATGCTGGAGGCCCCTGAGTATGCTGGAGGCCCCTGAGTATGGAGGAGGCCCCTGAGTATGGAGGAGGCCCCTGAGTATGGAGGAGACCCCGGAGTATGGAGGAGGCCCCTGAGTATGGAGGAGGCCCCTGAGTATGGAGAAGGCCCCTGAGTATGGAGGAGGCCCCTGAGTATGCAGGAGGCCACTGAGTATGGAGGAGGCTGCTGAGTATGGAGGAGGCCGCTGAGTGTAGAGGAGGCCGCTGAGTACGGACGAGGCCGCTGTAAATGGAGGAAGCCGCTGAGTATGGAGGAGGCCGCTGAATATGGAGGAGGCCGCTGAGTATGGGGGAGGCCCCTGAGTATGGAGGAGGCCGCTGAGTATGGAGGTGGCCGCTGAGTATGGAGGAGGCCGCTGAGTATGGGGAGGCCGCTGAGTATGGAGGAGGCCGCTGAGTATGGGGGAGGCCCCTGAGTATGGAGGAGGCCGCTGAGTATGGAGGTGGCTGCTGAGTATGGAGGAGGCCGCTGAGTATGGGGAGGCCGCTGAGTATGGAGGTGGCCGCTGAGTATGGAGGAGGCCACTGAGTATGGAGGAAGCCACTGAGTATGGAGAAGGCCACTGAGTATTGAGGAAGCCACTGAGTATGGAGAAGGCCACTGAGTATGGAGGAGGCCACTGAGTATTGAGGAAGCCACTGAGTATGGAGAAGGCCACTGAGAATGGAGGAGGCCACTGAGTATGGAGAAGGCCACTGAGTATGGAGGTGGCCCCTGAGTATGGAGGAGGCCACTGAGTATGGAGAAGGCCACTGAGTATGCAGGAGGCCACTGAGTATGGAGAAGGCCACTGAGTATGCAGGAGGCCACTGAGTATGGAGGAGGCCCCTGAGTATGGAGGAGGCCGCTGAGTATGGAGGAGGCCGCTGAGTATGGAGGTAGCCGGTGAGTATGGAGGAGGCCACTGAGTATGGAGGAAGCCACTGAGTATGGAGATAGCCGCTGAGTATGGAGAAGGCTGCTGAGTATGGAGAAGGCCACTGAGTATGGAGGTGACCGCTGAGTATGGAGGAGGCCGCAGAGTATGGAGGAGGCCGCTGAGTATGGAGGTGGCCGCTGAGTATGGAGGAGGCCACTGAGTATGGAGGAGGCCACTGAGTATGGAGGAAGCCACTGAGTATGGAGGAGGCCACTGAGTATGGAGGAGGCCACTGAGTAAGCAGGAGGCCACTGAGTATGGAGGAGGCCGGTGAGTATGGAGAAGGCCACTGAGTATGGAGGAGGCCACTGAGAATGGAGGAGGCCGCTGAGTATGGAGGAGGACACTGAGTATGGAGGAGGCCGCTGAGTATGGAGGAGGCCACTGAGTATGGAGGAGGCCACTGAGTATGGAGGAGGCCACTGAGTATGGAGGAAGCCACTGAGTATGGAGGAGGCCACTGAGTATGGAGGTGGCCGCTGAGTATGGAGGAGGCCGCAGAGCATGGAGGAAGCCGCTGAGTATGGAGGTGGCCGCTGAGTATGGAGGAGGCCACTGAGTATGGAGGAGGCCACTGAGTATGGAGCAAGCCACTGAGTATGGAGGAGGCCACTGAGTATGGAGAAGGCCACTGAGTATGGAGGAGGCCGCAGAGCATGGAGGAAGCCGCTGAGTATATAGGTGGCCGCTGAGTATGGAGGAGGCCACTGAGTATGGAGGAGGCCACTGAGTATGGAGGAAGCCACTGAGTATGGAGGAGGCCACTGAGTATGGAGGTGGCCGCTGAGTATGGAGGAGGCCACTGAGTATGGAGGAGGCCACTGAGTATGGAGGAGGCTCCTGAGTATGGAGGAGGCCGCTGAGTATGGAGGAGGCCCCTGAGTATGGAGAAGGCCACTGAGAATGCAGGAGGCCACTGAGTATGGAGGAGGCCGCTGAGTATGGAGGTGGCCGCTGAGTATGGAGGAGACCGGTGAGTATGGAGAAAGCCGCTGAGTATGGAGGAGGACCCTGAGTATGCAGGAGACCGGTGAGTATGGAGGAGGCCGCTGAGTATGGAGGAGGCCACTGGGTATGGAGGAGGCCCTTGAGTATGGAGGAGGCCCCTGAGTATGGAGGTGGCCGCTGAGTATGGGGGAGGCCACTGAGTAAGGAAGAGGCCGGTGAGTATGGAGGAGGCCGGTGAGTATGGAGGAGACCACTGAGTATGGAGGAGGCCGGTGAGTATGGAGGAGGCCACTGAGTATGGAGGAAGCCACTGAGTATGGAGGTGGCCGCTGAGTATGGAGGTGGCCGCTGAGTATGGAGGAGGGCACTGAGTATGGAGGAGGGCACTGAGTATGGAGGAAGCCACTGAGTATGGAGGAGGCCGCTGAGTATGGAGGAGGCCACTGAGTATGGAGGAGACAGGTGAGTATGGAGAAAGCCACTGAGTATGAAGGAGGCCACTGAATATGGAGGTGGCCGCTGAGTATGGAGGAGGCCGCTGAATATGGAGGAGGCCGCTGAGTATGGGGGAGGCCCCTGAGTATGGAGGAGGCCGCTGAGTATGGAGGTGGCCGCTGAGTATGGAGGAGGCCGCTGAATAAGAAGGAGGCCCCTGAGTATGGAGGAGGCCCCTCAGTATGGAGGAGGGTGCTGAATATGGAGGAGGCCCCTGAGTGTAGAGGAGGCCACTGAGTATGCTGGAGGCCCCTGAGTATGCTGGAGGCCCCTGAGTATGGAGGAGGCCCCTGAGTATGGAGGAGGCCCCTGAGTATGGAGGAGACCCCGGAGTATGGAGGAGGCCCCTGAGTATGGAGGAGGCCCCTGAGTATGGAGGAGGCCCCTGAGTATGGAGGAGGCCCCTGAGTATGCAGGAGGCCACTGAGTATGGAGGAGGCTGCTGAGTATGGAGGAGGCCGCTGAGTGTAGAGGAGGCCGCTGAGTACGGACGAGGCCGCTGTAAATGGAGGAAGCCGCTGAGTATGGAGGAGGCCGCTGAATATGGAGGAGGCCGCTGAGTATGGGGGAGGCCCCTGAGTATGGAGGAGGCCGCTGAGTATGGAGGTGGCCGCTGAGTATGGAGGAGGCCGCTGAGTATGGGGAGGCCGCTGAGTATGGAGGAGGCCGCTGAGTATGGGGGAGGCCCCTGAGTATGGAGGAGGCCGCTGAGTATGGAGGTGGCTGCTGAGTATGGAGGAGGCCGCTGAGTATGGTGAGGCCGCTGAGTATGGAGGTGGCCGCTGAGTATGGAGGAGGCCACTGAGTATGGAGGAAGCCACTGAGTATGGAGAAGGCCACTGAGTATGGAGGAGGCCGCTGAATATGGAGGAGACCGGTGAGTATGGAGGTGGCCGCTGAGTATGGAGGAGACCGGTGAGTATGGAGGTGGCCGCTGAGTATGGAGGAGGCCGCTGAGTATGGAGAAAGCCACTGAGTATGGAGGAGGTCGCTGAGTATGGAGGTGGCCGCTGAGTATGGAGGAGGCCGCTGAATATGGAGGAGGCCGCTGAGTATGGGGGAGGTCCCTGAGTATGGAGGAGGCCGCTGAGTATGGAGGTGGCCGGTGAGTATGGAGGAGGCCGCTGAGTATGGAGTAGGCCATTGAGTATGCAGGAGGCCGGTGAGTATGCAGGAGCCCGCTGAGTATGGAGGAGGCTCCTGAGTATGGAGGAGGCCGCTGAGTATAGAGGAGGCCCCTGAGTATGGAGGAGGCCGGTGAGTATGGAGAAGACCACTGAGTATGGAGGTGGTCGCTGAGTATGGAGGAGGCCGCAGAGTATGGAGGAGGCCACTGGGTATGGAGGAGGCCGGTGAGTATGGAGGAGGCCCCTGAGTATGGAGGAGGCCCGAGTATGGAGGAGGCCACTGAATATGGAGAAAGCCACTGAGTATGGAGGAGGCCCCTGAGTATGGAGAAGGCCACTGAGTATGGAGGAGGCCGCTGAGTATGGAGGAGGCCCCTGAATATGGAGGAGGCCGCTGAGTATGGAGGAGGCCGCTGAATATGGAGGAGGCCTCTGAGTATGGAGGAGGCCGCTGAATATGGAGGAGGCCCCTGAGTATGGAGGAGGCTGGTGAGTATGGAGGAGGCCGGTGACTATGGAGAATGCCACTGAGTATGAAGAAGGCCACTGTGTATGGAGGAGGCCATTGAGTATGGAGGAGGCCACTGAGTATGGAGGAGGCTGCTGAATATGGAGGAGGCCCCTGAGTATGGAGGATGCCACTGAGTATGGAGGAGGCCACTGAGTATGGAGGATGCCGCTGAGTATGGAGGAGGCCGCTGAGTATGGAGAAGGGCACTGAGTATGGAGCAGGTTGCTGAGTATGGAGGAGGCTGCTGAGTATGGAGGAGGCCGTTGAATATGGAGGAGGCCTCTGAGTGTGGAGGAGGTCACTGAGTATGCAGGAGGCCAATGAGTATGGAGGAGGCCAATGAGTATGGAGGAGGCCAATGAGTATGGAGGAGGCCCCTGAGTATGGAGGTGGCCGCTGAGTATGGGGGAGGCCACTGAGTAAGGAAGAGGCCGGTGAGTATGGAGGAGGCCGGTGAGTATGGAGGAGACCACTGAGTATGGAGGAGGCCGGTGAGTATGGAGGAGGCCACTGAGTATGGAGGAAGCCACTGAGTATGGAGGTGGCCGCTGAGTATGGAGGTGGCCGCTGAGTATGGAGGAGGGCACTGAGTATGGAGGAGGGCACTGAGTATGGAGGAAGCCACTGAGTATGGAGGAGGCCGCTGAGTATGGAGGAGGCCACTGAGTATGGAGGAGACAGGTGAGTATGGAGAAAGCCACTGAGTATGAAGGAGGCCACTGAATATGGAGGTGGCCGCTGAGTATGGAGGAGGCCGCTGAATATGGAGGAGGCCGCTGAGTATGGGGGAGGCCCCTGAGTATGGAGGAGGCCGCTGAGTATGGAGGTGGCCGCTGAGTATGGAGGAGGCCGCTGAATAAGAAGGAGGCCCCTGAGTATGGAGGAGGCCCCTCAGTATGGAGGAGGGTGCTGAATATGGAGGAGGCCCCTGAGTGTAGAGGAGGCCACTGAGTATGCTGGAGGCCCCTGAGTATGCTGGAGGCCCCTGAGTATGGAGGAGGCCCCTGAGTATGGAGGAGGCCCCTGAGTATGGAGGAGACCCCGGAGTATGGAGGAGGCCCCTGAGTATGGAGGAGGCCCCTGAGTATGGAGGAGGCCCCTGAGTATGGAGGAGGCCCCTGAGTATGCAGGAGGCCACTGAGTATGGAGGAGGCTGCTGAGTATGGAGGAGGCCGCTGAGTGTAGAGGAGGCCGCTGAGTACGGACGAGGCCGCTGTAAATGGAGGAAGCCGCTGAGTATGGAGGAGGCCGCTGAATATGGAGGAGGCCGCTGAGTATGGGGGAGGCCCCTGAGTATGGAGGAGGCCGCTGAGTATGGAGGTGGCCGCTGAGTATGGAGGAGGCCGCTGAGTATGGGGAGGCCGCTGAGTATGGAGGAGGCCGCTGAGTATGGGGGAGGCCCCTGAGTATGGAGGAGGCCGCTGAGTATGGAGGTGGCTGCTGAGTATGGAGGAGGCCGCTGAGTATGGTGAGGCCGCTGAGTATGGAGGTGGCCGCTGAGTATGGAGGAGGCCACTGAGTATGGAGGAAGCCACTGAGTATGGAGAAGGCCACTGAGTATGGAGGAGGCCGCTGAATATGGAGGAGACCGGTGAGTATGGAGGTGGCCGCTGAGTATGGAGGAGACCGGTGAGTATGGAGGTGGCCGCTGAGTATGGAGGAGGCCGCTGAGTATGGAGAAAGCCACTGAGTATGGAGGAGGTCGCTGAGTATGGAGGTGGCCGCTGAGTATGGAGGAGGCCGCTGAATATGGAGGAGGCCGCTGAGTATGGGGGAGGTCCCTGAGTATGGAGGAGGCCGCTGAGTATGGAGGTGGCCGGTGAGTATGGAGGAGGCCGCTGAGTATGGAGTAGGCCATTGAGTATGCAGGAGGCCGGTGAGTATGCAGGAGCCCGCTGAGTATGGAGGAGGCTCCTGAGTATGGAGGAGGCCGCTGAGTATAGAGGAGGCCCCTGAGTATGGAGGAGGCCGGTGAGTATGGAGAAGACCACTGAGTATGGAGGTGGTCGCTGAGTATGGAGGAGGCCGCAGAGTATGGAGGAGGCCACTGGGTATGGAGGAGGCCGGTGAGTATGGAGGAGGCCCCTGAGTATGGAGGAGGCCCGAGTATGGAGGAGGCCACTGAATATGGAGAAAGCCACTGAGTATGGAGGAGGCCCCTGAGTATGGAGAAGGCCACTGAGTATGGAGGAGGCCGCTGAGTATGGAGGAGGCCCCTGAATATGGAGGAGGCCGCTGAGTATGGAGGAGGCCGCTGAATATGGAGGAGGCCTCTGAGTATGGAGGAGGCCGCTGAATATGGAGGAGGCCCCTGAGTATGGAGGAGGCTGGTGAGTATGGAGGAGGCCGGTGACTATGGAGAATGCCACTGAGTATGAAGAAGGCCACTGTGTATGGAGGAGGCCATTGAGTATGGAGGAGGCCACTGAGTATGGAGGAGGCTGCTGAATATGGAGGAGGCCCCTGAGTATGGAGGATGCCACTGAGTATGGAGGAGGCCACTGAGTATGGAGGATGCCGCTGAGTATGGAGGAGGCCGCTGAGTATGGAGAAGGGCACTGAGTATGGAGCAGGTTGCTGAGTATGGAGGAGGCTGCTGAGTATGGAGGAGGCCGTTGAATATGGAGGAGGCCTCTGAGTGTGGAGGAGGTCACTGAGTATGCAGGAGGCCAATGAGTATGGAGGAGGCCAATGAGTATGGAGGAGGCCAATGAGTATGGAGGAGGCCCCTGAGTATGGAGGAAGCCACTAAGTATGGAGGAGGCCGGTGAGTATGGAGGAGGCCGGTGAGTATGGAGGAGGCCACTGAGTATGGAGAAGGCCACTGAGTATGGAGGAAGCCACTAAGTATGGAGGAGGCTGCTGAGCATGGAGGAGGCCACTGAGTATGGAGGAGGTCACTGAGTATGGAGATGGCCGCTGAGTATGGAGGAGGCCCCTGAGTATGGAGGAGGCCCCTGAGTATGGAGGAGGCCGCTGAGTATGGAGGTGGCTGCTGAGTATGGAGGAGGCCGCTGAGTATGGGGAGGCCGCTGAGTATGGAGGTGGCCGCTGAGTATGGAGGAGGCCACTGAGTATGGAGGAAGCCACTGAGTATGGAGAAGGCCACTGAGTATACATGAGGCCACTGAGTATACATGAGGCCACTGAGTATGGAGGAGGCCACTGAGTATGGAGGAGGCCACTGAGTATTGAGGAAGCCACTGAGTATGGAGAAGGCCACTGAGAATGGAGGAGGCCACTGAGTATGGAGAAGGCCACTGAGTATGGAGGTGGCCCCTGAGTATGGAGGAGGCCACTGAGTATGGAGAAGGCCACTGAGTATGCAGGAGGCCACTGAGTATGGAGAAGGCCACTGAGTTTGCAGGAGGCCACTGAGTATGGAGGAGGCCCCTGAGTATGGAGGAGGCCGCTGAGTATGGAGGAGGCCGCTGAGTATGGAGGTAGCCGGTGAGTATGGAGGAGTCCACTGAGTATGGAGGAAGCCACTGAGTATGGAGATAGCCGCTGAGTATGCAGGAGGCCACTGAGTATGGAGAAGGCTGCTGAGTATGGAGAAGGCCACTGAGTATGGAGGTGACCGCTGAGTATGGAGGAGGCCGCAGAGTATGGAGGAGGCCGCTGAGTATGGAGGAGGCCACTGAGTATGGAGGAGGCCACTGAGTATGGAGGAAGCCACTGAGTATGGAGGAGGCCACTGAGTATGGAGGAGGCCACTGAGTATGCAGGAGGCCACTGAGTATGGAGGAGGCCGGTGAGTATGGAGAAGGCCACTGAATATGGAGGAGGCCACTGAGAATGGAGGAGGCCGCTGAGTATGGAGGAGGACACTGAGAATGGAGGAGGCCGCTGAGTATGGAGGAGGCCCCTGAGTATGGAGGAGGCCACTGAGTATGGAGGAGGCCACTGAGTATGGAGGTGGCCGCTGAGTATGGAGGAGGCCACTGAGTATGGAGGAGGCCACTGAGTATGGAGGAAGCCACTGAGTATGGAGGAGGCCACTGAGTATGGAGAAGGCCACTGAGTATGGAGGAAGCCGCAGAGCATGGAGGAAGCCGCTGAGTATGGAGGTGGCCGCTGAGTATGGAGGAGGCCACTGAGTATGGAGGAGGCCACTGAGTATGGAGGAAGCCACTGAGTATGGAGGAGGCCACTGAGTATGGAGGTGGCCGCTGAGTATGGAGGAGGCCACTGAGTATGGAGGAGGCCACTGAGTATGGAGGAGGCTCCTGAGTATGGAGGAGGCCGCTGAGTATGGAGGAGGCCCCTGAGTATGGAGAAGGCCACTGAGAATGCAGGAGGCCACTGAGTATGGAGGAGGCTCCTGAGTATGGAGGAGGCCGCTGAGTATGGAGGTGGCCGCTGAGTATGGAGGAGACCGGTGAGTATGGAGAAAGCCGCTGAGTATGGAGGAGGACCCTGAGTATGCAGGAGACCGGTGAGTATGGAGGAGGCCGCTGAGTATGGAGGAGGCCACTGAGTATGGAGGAGGCTCCTGAGTATGGAGGAGGCCGCTGAGTATGGAGGAGGCCCCTGAGTATGGAGAAGGCCACTGAGAATACAGGAGGCCACTGAGTATGGAGGAGGCTCCTGAGTATGGAGGAGGCCGCTGAGTATGGAGGTGGCCGCTGAGTATGGAGGAGACCGGTGAGTATGGAGAAAGCCGCTGAGTATGGAGGAGGACCCTGAGTATGGAGGAGGCCCCTGAGTATGGAGGTGGCCGCTGAGTATGGGGGAGGCCACTGAGTAAGGAGGAGGCCGGTGAGTATGGAGGAGACCACTGAGTATGGAGGAGGCCGATGAGTATGGAGGAGGCCACTGAGTATGGAGGAAGCCACTGAGTTTGGAGGTGGCCGCTGAGTATGGAGGTGGCCGCTGAGTATGGAGGAGGGCACTGAGTATGGAGGAGGGCACTGAGTATGGAGGAAGCCACTGAGTATGGAGGAGGCCGCTGAGTATGGAGGAGGCCACTGAGTATGGAGGAGGCCACTGAGTATGGAGGAGACAGGTGAGCATGGAGAAAGCCACTGAGTATGAAGGAGGCCACTGAATATGGAGGTGGCCGCTGAGTATGGAGGAGGCCGCTGAATATGGAGGAGGCCGCTGAGTATGGGGGAGGCCCCTGAGTATGGAGGAGGCCGCTGAGTATGGAGGTGGCCGCTGAGTATCGAGGAGGCCGCTGAATAAGGAGGAGGCCCCTGAGTATGGAGGAGGCCCCTCAGTATGGAGGAGGGTGCTGAATATGGAGGAGGCCCCTGAGTGTAGAGGAGGCCACTGAGTATGGAGGAGGCCACTGAGTATGGAGGAGGCTGCTGAGTATGGACGTGGCCGCTGAGTATGGATGTGGCCGCTGAGTATGGATGTGGCCGCTGAGTATGGAGGAGGCTGCTGAGTATGGAGGTGGCCGCTGAATATGGAGGAGGCCACTGAGTATGCTGGAGGCCCCTGAGTATGCTGGAGGCCCCTGAGTATGGAGGAGGCCCCTGAGTATGGAGGAGGCCCCTGAGTATGGAGGAGACCCCGGAGTATGGAGGAGGCCCCTGAGTATGGAGGAGGCCATTGAGTATGGAGGAGGCCCCTGAGTATGCAGGAGGCCACTGAGTATGGAGGAGGCTGCTGAGTATGGAGGAGGCCGCTGAATATGGAGGAGGCCGCTGAGTATGGGGGAGGCCCCTGAGTATGGAGGAGGCCCCTGAGTATGGAGGAGGCCGCTGTAAATGGAGGAGGCCGCTGAGTATGGAGGAGGCCGCTGAATATGGAGGAGGCCGCTGAGTATGGGGGAGGCCCCTGAGTATGGAGGAGGCCGCTGAGTATGGAGGTGGCCGCTGAGTATGGAGGAGGCCGCTGAATAAGGAGGAGGCCCCTGAGTATGGAGGAGGCCCCTGAGTATGGAGGAGGGTGCTGAATATGGAGGAGGCCCCTGAGTATAGAGGAGGCCACTGAGTATGGAGGAGGCCACTGAGTATGGAGGAGGCTGCTGAGTATGGAGTTGGCCGCTGACTATGGATGTGGCCGCTGAGTATGGATGTGGCCGCTGAGTATGGATGTGGCCGCTGAGTATGGAGGTGGCCGCTGAAAATGGAGGAGGCCACTGAGTATGGAGGAGGCCACTGAGTATGCTGGAGGCCACTGAGTATGCTGGAGGGCCCTGAGTATGCTGGAGGCCCCTGAGTATGGAGGAGGCCCCAGAGTATGGAGGAGGCCGCTGAGTATGGAGGAGGCCATTGAGTATGGAGGTGGCCGCTGAGTATGGAGGAGGCCAATGAGTATGGAGGAGGCCAATGAGTATGGAGGAGGCCGCTGAGTATGGAGGAGGCCGCAGAGTATGGAGGAGGCCGGTGAGTATGGAGGAGGCCGCTGAGTATGGAGGAGGCCAGTGAGTATGCAGGAGGCCGGTGAGTATGCAGGAGCCCGCTGAGTATGGAGGAGGCCCCCCGAGTATGGAGGAGGCCGCTGAGTATAGAGGAGGCCCCTGAGTATGGAGGAGGCCGGTGAGTATGGAGAAGGCCACTGAGTAAAGAGGTGGTTGCTGAGTGTGGAGGAGGCCGCTGAGTATGGAGGAGGCCGCTGGGTATGGAGGAGGCCGGTGAGTATGGAGGAGGCCCCTGAGTATGGAGGAGGCCCGAGTATGGAGGAGGCCACTGAGTATGGGGGAGGCCACTGAGTATGGATGAGACCCCTGAGTATGGAGGAGGCCACTGAGTATGGAGGAGGCCGCAGAGTATGGAGGAGACCGGTGAGTATGGAGGAGGCCGCTGAGTATGGAGGAGGCCAGTGAGTATGCAGGAGGCCGGTGAGTATGCAGGAGCCCGCTGAGTATGGAGGAGGCCCCCGAGTATGGAGGAGGCCGCTGAGTATAGAGGAGGCCCCTGAGTATGGAGGAGGCCGGTGAGTATGGAGAAGGCCACTGAGTAAGGAGGTGGTCGCTGAGTATGGAGGAGGCCGCTGAGTATGGAGGAGGCCGCTGGGTATGGAGGAGGCCGGTGAGTATGGAGGAGGCCACTGAGTATGGAGGATGCCCGAGTATGGAGGAGGCCACTGAGTATGGAGAAAGCCACTGAGTATGGAGGAGGCCCCTGAGTATGGAGGTGGCCGCTGAGTATGGAGGAGGCCGCTGAGTATGGGGGAGGCCACTGAGTATGGGGGAGGCCCCTGAGTATGGAGGTGGCCGCTGAGTATGTAGGAGGCCCCTGAGTATGGAGAAAGCCACTGAGTATGGAGGAGGCCCCTGAGTATGGAAGAGGCCCCTGAGTATGGAGGAGGCCGCTGAATATAGAGGAGGCAATTGAGTGTGGAAGAGGCCCCTGAGTATGGAGGAGGCCCCTGAGTATGGAGGAGGCCCCTGAGTTTGGAAGTGGCCGCAGAGTATGGAGGAGGCTGCTGAGTATGGAGGAGGCCAATGAGTATGGAGGAGGCCGCTGAGTATGGAGAAAGCCACTGAGTATGGAGGAGGCCTCTGAGTATGGAGGAGGCCACAGAGTATGGAGGAGGCCACTGAGTGTGGAGGTGGCCGCTGAGTATGGAGGAGGCCACTGAGTATGGAGGTGGCCGCTGAGTATGGAGGAGGGTGCTGAATATGGAGGAGGCCCCTGAGTATAGAGGAGGCCACTGAGTATGGAGAGGCCACTGAGTATGGAGGAGACCGGTGAGTAGCGAGAAAGCCACTGAGTATGGAGGAGGCCGCTGAGTATGGAGGTGGCCGCTGAGTATGGAGGAGGCCGCTGAATATGGAGGAGGCCGCTGAGTATGGGAGAGGCCCCTGAGTATGGAGGAGGCCGCTGAGTATGGAGGAGGCCGCTGAGTATGGATGTGGCCGCTGAGTATGGAGGAGGCCGCTGAATAAGGAGGAGGCCCCTGAGTATGGAGGAGGCCCCTGAGTATGGAGGAGGCCCCTCAGTATGGAGGAGGGTGCTGAATATGGAGGAGGCCCCTGAGTATAGAGGAGGCCACTGAGTATGGAGGAGGCCACTGAGTATGGAGGAGGCCAGTGAGTATGGAGGAGGCCACTTAGTATGCTGGAGGACCCTGAGTATGGAGGAGGCCACTGAGTATGCTGGAGGCCCCTGAGTATGCTGGAGGCCCCTGAGTATGGAGGAGGCCCCTGAGTATGGAGGAGGCCGCTGAGTATAGAGGAGGCCACTGACTATGGAGGTGGCCGCTGAGTATGGATGTGGCCGCTGAGTATGGATGTGGCCGCTGAGTATGGAGGAGGCTGCTGAGTATGGAGGTGGCCGCTGAATATGGAGGAGGCCACTGAATATGGAGGAGGCCACTGAGTATGCTGGAGGCCCCTGAGTATGCTGGAGGACCCTGAGTATGGAGGAGGCCCCTGAGTATGGAGGAGGCCGCTGAGTATGGAGGAGGCCCCTGAGTATGGAGGAGGCCCCTGAGTATGCAGGAGGCCACTGAGTATGGAGGAGGCTGCTGAGTATGGAGGAGGCCGCTGAGTGTAGAGGAGGCCGCTGAGTACGGACGAGGCCACTGTAAATGGAGGAGGCCGCTGAGTATGGAGGAGGCCGCTGAATATGGAGGAGGCCGCTGAGTATGGGGGAGGCCCCTGAGTATGGAGGAGGACGCTGAGTATGGAGGTGGCCGCTGAGTATGGAGGAGGCCGCTGAATAAGTAGGAGGCCCCTGAGTATGGAGGAGGCCCCTGAGTATGGAGGAGGGTGCTGAATATGGAGGAGGCCCCTGAGTATAGAGGAGGCCACTGAGTATGGAGGAGGCCACTGAGTATGGAGGAGGCTGCTGAGTATGGAGGTGGCCGCTGAGTATGGATGTGGCCGCTGAGTATGGATGTGGCCGCTGAGTATGGAGGAGGCTGCTGAGTATGGAGGTGGCCGCTGAATATGGAGGAGGCCACTGAGTATGGAGGAGGCCACTGAGTATGCTGGAGGCCCCTGAGTATGCTGGAGGCCCCTGAGTATGGAGGAGGCCCCTGAGTATGGAGGAGGCCGCTGAGTATGGAGGAGGCCGCTGAGTATGGATGTGGCCGCTGAGTATGGAGGAGGCCGCTGAATAAGGAGGAGGCCCCTGAGTATGGAGGAGGCCCCTGAGTATGGAGGAGGCCCCTCAGTATGGAGGAGGGTGCTGAATATGGAGGAGGCCCCTGAGTATAGAGGAGGCCACTGAGTATGGAGGAGGCCACTGAGTATGGAGGAGGCCAGTGAGTATGGAGGAGGCCACTTAGTATGCTGGAGGACCCTGAGTATGGAGGAGGCCACTGAGTATGCTGGAGGCCCCTGAGTATGCTGGAGGCCCCTGAGTATGGAGGAGGCCCCTGAGTATGGAGGAGGCCGCTGAGTATAGAGGAGGCCACTGATTATGGAGGTGGCCGCTGAGTATGGATGTGGCCGCTGAGTATGGATGTGGCCGCTGAGTATGGAGGAGGCTGCTGAGTATGGAGGTGGCCGCTGAATATGGAGGAGGCCACTGAGTATGGAGGAGGCCACTGAGTATGCTGGAGGCCCCTGAGTATGCTGGAGGACCCTGAGTATGGAGGAGGCCCCTGAGTATGGAGGAGGCCGCTGAGTATGGAGGAGGCCCCTGAGTATGGAGGAGGCCCCTGAGTATGCAGGAGGCCACTGAGTATGGAGGAGGCTGCTGAGTATGGAGGAGGCCGCTGAGTGTAGAGGAGGCCGCTGAGTACGGACGAGGCCACTGTAAATGGAGGAGGCCGCTGAGTATGGAGGAGGCCGCTGAATATGGAGGAGGCCGCTGAGTATGGGGGAGGCCCCTGAGTATGGAGGAGGACGCTGAGTATGGAGGTGGCCGCTGAGTATGGAGGAGGCCGCTGAATAAGGAGGAGGCCCCTGAGTATGGAGGAGGCCCCTGAGTATGGAGGAGGGTGCTGAATATGGAGGAGGCCCCTGAGTATAGAGGAGGCCACTGAGTATGGAGGAGGCCACTGAGTATGGAGGAGGCTGCTGAGTATGGAGGTGGCCGCTGAGTATGGATGTGGCCGCTGAGTATGGATGTGGCCGCTGAGTATGGAGGAGGCTGCTGAGTATGGAGGTGGCCGCTGAATATGGAGGAGGCCACTGAGTATGGAGGAGGCCACTGAGTATGCTGGAGGCCCCTGAGTATGCTGGAGGCCCCTGAGTATGGAGGAGGCCCCTGAGTATGGAGGAGGCCGCTGAGTATGGAGGAGGCCCCTGAGTATGGAGGAGGCCCCTGAGTATGGAGGAGGTCCCTGAGTATGCAGGAGGCCACTGAGTATGCAGGAGGCCATTGAGTATGGCGGAGGCTGCTGAGTATGGAGGAGGCCGCTGAGTGTAGAGGAGGCCGCTGAGTACGGACAAGGCCGCTGTAAATGGAGGAGGCCGCTGAGTATGGAGGAGGCCACTGAGTATGGAGGAGGCTGCTGAGTATGGAGGAGGCCCCTGAATATGGAGGAGGCCGCTGAGTATGGAGAAGGCCGCTGAATATGGAGGAGGCCGCTGAGTATGGAGGAGGCCGCTGAATATGGAGGAGGCCCCTGAGTATGGAGGAGGCTGGTGAGTATGGAGGAGGCCGGTGACTATGTAAAAGGCCACTGAGTATGAAGAAGGCCCATGAGTATGGAGGAGACCACTGAGTATGGAGGAGGCCATTGAGTATGGAGGTGGCCGCTGAGTATGGAGGAGGCCAATGAGTATGGAGGAGGCCAATGAGTATGGAGGAGGCCGCTGAGTATGCAGGAGGCCCCTGAGTATGGAGGAGGCCGGTGAGTATGGAGGAGGCCGGTGAGTATGGAGAAGGCCACTGAGTATGGAGAAGGCCACTGAGTATGGAGGAGGCCCCTGAGTATGGAGGAGGCCGGTGAGTATGGAGGAGGCCGGTGAGTATGGAGGAGGCCCCCGAGTATGGAGGAGGCCGCTGAGTATAGAGGAGGCCCTTGAGTATGGAGGAGGCCGGTGAGTATGGAGAAGGCCACTGAGTAAGGAGGTGGTCGCTGAGTATGGAGGAGGCCGCTGAGTATGGAGGAGGCCGCTGGGTATGGAGGAGGCCGGTGAGTATGGAGGTTGCCCCTGAGTATGGAGGAGGCCCGAGTATGGAGGAGGCCACTGAGTATGGGGGAGGCCACTGAGTATGGAGGAGACCCCTGAGTATGGAGGAGGCCACTGAGTATGGAGGAGGCCGCAGAGTATGGAGGAGACCGGTGATTATGGAGGAGGCCGCTGAGTATGGAGGAGGCCAGTGAGTATGCAGGAGGCCGGTGAGTATGCAGGAGCCTGCTGAGTATGGAGGAGGCCCCCGAGTATGGAGGAGGCCGCTGAGTATAGAGGAGGCCCCTGAGTATGGAGGAGGCCGGTGAGTATGGAGAAGGCCACTGAGTAAGGAGGTGGTCGCTGAGTATGGAGGAGGCCGCTGAGTATGGAGGAGGCCGCTGGGTATGGAGGAGGCTGGTGAGTATGGAGGAGGCCCCTGAGTATGGAGGATGCCCGAGTATGGAGGAGGCCACTGAGTATGGAGAAAGCCACTGAGTATGGAGGAGGCCCCTGAGTATGGAGGTGGCCGCTGAGTATGGAGGAGGCCGCTGAGTATGGGGGAGGCCCCTGAGTATGGAGAAAGCCACTGAGTATGGAGGAGGCCCCTGAGTATGGAAGAGGCCCCTGAGTATAGAGGAGGCCGCTGAGTATGGAGGAGGCCCCTGAGTATGGAGGAGGCCGCTGAGTATGGAGGAGACCGGTGAGTATGGAGAAAGCCACGGAGTATGGAGGTGGCCGCTGAGTATGGAGGAGGCCGCTGAGTATGGAGGAGGCCCCTAAGTATGGAGAAGGCCCCTGAGTATGGAGGAGGCCGCTGAATATGGAGGAGACCGGTGAGTATGGAGGTGGCCGCTGAGTATGGAGGAGACCGGTGAGTATGGAGGTGGCCGCTGAGTATGGAGGAGGCCGCTGAGTATGGAGAAAGCCACTGAGTATGGAGGAGGCCGCTGAGTATGGAGGTGGCCGCTGAGTATGGAGGAGGCCGCTGAATATGGAGGAGGCCGCTGAGTATGGGGGAGGTCCCTGAGTATGGAGGAGGCCGCTGAGTATGGAGGTGGCCGGTGAGTATGGAGGAGGCCGCTGAGTATGGAGTAGGCCATTGAGTATGCAGGAGGCCGGTGAGTATGCAGGAGCCCGCTGAGTATGGAGGAGGCCCCTGAGTATGGAGGAGGCCGCTGAGTATAGAGGAGGCCCCTGAGTATGGAGGAGGCCGGTGAGTATGGAGAAGACCACTGAGTATGGAGGTGGTCGCTGAGTATGGAGGAGGCCGCAGAGTATGGAGGAGGCCACTGGGTATGGAGGAGGCCGGTGAGTATGGAGGAGGCCCCTGAGTATGGAGGAGGCCCGAGTATGGAGGAGGCCACTGAATATGGAGAAAGCCACTGAGTATGGAGGAGGCCCCTGAGTATGGAGAAGGCCACTGAGTATGGAGGAGGCCGCTGAGTATGGAGGAGGCCCCTGAATATGGAGGAGGCCGCTGAGTATGGAGGAGGCCGCTGAATATGGAGGAGGCCTCTGAGTATGGAGGAGGCCGCTGAATATGGAGGAGGCCCCTGAGTATGGAGGAGGCTGGTGAGTATGGAGGAGGCCGGTGACTATGGAGAATGCCACTGAGTATGAAGAAGGCCACTGTGTATGGAGGAGGCCATTGAGTATGGAGGAGGCCACTGAGTATGGAGGAGGCTGCTGAATATGGAGGAGGCCCCTGAGTATGGAGGAGGCCACTGAGTATGGAGGAGGCCACTGAGTATGGAGGATGCCGCTGAGTATGGAGGAGGCCGCTGAGTATGGAGAAGGGCACTGAGTATGGAGCAGGTTGCTGAGTATGGAGGAGGCTGCTGAGTATGGAGGAGGCCGTTGAATATGGAGGAGGCCTCTGAGTGTGGAGGAGGTCACTGAGTATGCAGGAGGCCAATGAGTATGGAGGAGGCCAATGAGTATGGAGGAGGCCAATGAGTATGGAGGAGGCCCCTGAGTATGGAGGAAGCCGCTGAGTATGCAGGAGGCCCCTGAGTGTGGAGGAGGCCGGTGAGTATGGAGGAGGCCGGTGAGTATGGAGGAGGCCACTGAGTATGGAGAAGGCCACTGAGTATGGAGGAAGCCACTAAGTATGGAGGAGGCCGCTGAGCATGGAGGAGGCCACTGAGTATGGAGGAGGTCACTGAGTATGGAGATGGCCGCTGAGTATGGAGGAGGCCCCTGAGTATGGAGGAGGCCCCTGAGTATGGAGGAGACCACTGAGTATGGAGAAGGCCACTGAGTATGGAGAAGGCCACTGAGTATGGAGGAGGCCACTGAGTATGGAGATGACCGCTGAGTATGGAGGAGGCCCTTGAGTATGGAGGAGGCCCCTGAGTATGGAGGAGGCCCCTGAGTATGGAGGAGGCCACTGAGTATGAAGGAGGCCCCTGAGTATGGAGGTGGCCGCTGAGTATGGAGGAGGCCCCTGAGTATGGAGGTGGCCCCTGAGTATGGAGGAGGCCGCTGAGTATGGAGACCGGTGAGTATGGAGAAAGCCACGGAGTATAGAGGTGGCCGCTGAGTATGGAGGAGGTCGCTGAGTATGGAGGAGGCCGCTGAGTATGGAGGTGGTAGCTGAGTATGGAGGAGAAAGGTGAGTATGGAGAAAGCCACGGAGTATGGAGGTGGTTGCTGAGTATGGAGGAGGCCCCTGAGTATGGAGGAGGCCCCTGAGTATGGAGGAGGCCGCTGAGTATGGAGGAGACCGGTGAGTATGGAGAAAGCCACGGAGTATAGAGGTGGCCGCTGAGTATGGAGGAGGGCACTGAGTATGGAGGAGGCCACTGAGTATGGAGGAGGCCGCTGAGTATGGAGGAGGCCGCTGAGTATGGAGGAGGCCCCGGAGTATGGAGGTGGTAGCTGAGTATGGAGGAGACGGGTGAGTATGGAGAAAGCCACTGAGTATGGAGGTGGCCGCTGAGTATGGAGGAGGCCCTTGAGTATGGAGGAGGCCCCTAAGTATGGAGAAGGCCCCTGAGTATGGAGGAGGCCGCTGAATATGGAGGAGACCGGTGAGTATGGAGGTGGCCGCTGAGTATGGAGGAGACCGGTGAGTATGGAGGTGGTCGCTGAGTATGGAGGAGGCCACTGAGTATGGAGAAAGCCACTAAGTATGGAGGAGGCCGCTGAGTATGGAGGTGGCCGCTGAGTATGGAGGAGGCCGCTGAATATGGAGGAGGCCGCTGAGTATGGGGGAGGCCCCTGAGTATGGAGGAGGCCGCTGAGTATGGAGGTGGCCGGTGAGTATGGAGGAGGCCGCTGAGTATGGAGGAGGCCACTGGGTATGGAGGAGGCCGGTGAGTATGGAGGAGGCCCCTGAGTATGGAGGAGGCCCGAGTATGGAGGAGGCCACTGAATATGGAGAAAGCCACTGAGTATGGAGGAGGCCCTTGAGTATGGAGGTGGCCGCTGAGTATGGAGGAGGCCGCTGAGTATGGAGGAGGCCCCTGAGTATGGAGGAGGCCGCTGAGTATGGAGGTGGCCCCTGAGTATGGAGAAAGCCACTGAGTATGGAGGAGGCCCCTGAGTATGGAAGAGGCCCCTGAGTATGGAGGACGCCACTGAGTTTGGAGGTGGCCGCAGAGTATGGAGGAGGCTGCTGAGTATGGAGGAGGCCAATGAGTATGGAGGAGGCCCCTGAGTATCTAGAAAGCCACTCAGTATGGAGGAGGCCGCTGAGTATGGAGGAGGCCGCTGAGTATGGAGGAGGCCACTGAGTATGGAGGAAGCCACTGAGTATGGAGGAGGCCACTGAGTATGGAGGAGGCCGCTGAGTATGGAGAAAGCCACTGAGTATGGAGGAGGCTTCTGAGTATGGAGGAGGCCACAGAGTATGGAGGTCGCCGCTGAGTATGGAGGAGGCCACTGAGTGTGGAGGTGGCCGCTGAGTATGGAGGAGGCCACTGAGTATGGAGGTGGCCGCTGAGTATGGAGGAGGCCCCTGAGTATGGAGGAGGCCGCTGAGTATGGAGGTGGCCGCTGAGTATGGAGGAGGCCGCTGAATATGGAGGAGGCCGCTGAGTATGGGGGAGGCCCCTGAGTATGGAGGAGGCCGCTGAGTATGGAGGTGGCCGGTGAGTATGGAGGAGGCCCCTGAGTATGGAGGTGGCCGCTGAGTATGGGGGAGGCCACTGAGTATGGAGGAGGCCACAGAGTATGGAGGTGGCCGCTGAGTATGGAGGAGGCCACTGAGTGTGGAGGTGGCCGCTGAGTATGGAGGAGACCGGTGAGTGTGGAGGTGGTCGCTGAGTATGGAGGAGGCCACTGAGTATGGAGAAAGCCACTGAGTATGGAGGAGGCCGCTGAGTATGGAGGTGGCCGCTGAGTATGGAGGAGGCCGCTGAATATGGAGGAGGCCACTGAGTATGGGGGAGGCCCCTGAGTATGGAGGAGGCCGCTGAGTATGGAGGTGGCCGGTGAGTATGGACGAGGCCGCTGAGTATGGAGGAGGCCACTGGGTATGGAGGAGGCCGGTGAGTATGGAGGAGGCCCCTGAGTATGGAGGAGGCCCGAGTATGGAGGAGGCCACTGAATATGGAGAAAGCCACTGAGTATGGAGGAGGCCCCTGAGTATGGAAGAGGCCCCTGAGTATGGAAGAGGCCCCTGAGTATGGAGGAGGCCCCTGAGTATGGAGGAGGCCCCTGAGTATGGAGAAAGCCACTGAGTATGGAGGAGGCCCCTGAGTATGGAAGAGGCCCCTGAGTATGGAGGAGGCCCCTGAGTATGGAGGAGGCCCCTGAGTTTGGAGGTGGCCGCAGAGTATGGAGGAGGCTGCTGAGTATGGAGGAGCCAATGAGTATGGAGGAAGCCACTGAGTATGGAGGAAGCCACTGAGTATGGAGGAGGCCACTGAGTATGGAGGAGGCCGCTGAGTATGGAGGAGGCCACTGAGTATGGAGGAAGCCACTGAGTATAGAGAAGGCCCCTGAGTATCTAGAAAGCCACTCAGTATGGAGGTGGCCGCTGAGTATGGAGGAGGCCGCTGAGTATGGAGGAGGCCGCTGAGTATGGAGGAGGCCCCTGAGTATGGAGAAAGCCACTGAGTATGGAGGAGGCCCCTGAGTATGGAAGAGGCCCCTGAGTATGGAGGAGGCCCCTGAGTATGGAGGAGGCCCCTGAGTTTGGAGGTGGCCGCAGAGTATGGAGGAGGCTGCTGAGTATGGAGGAGCCAATGAGTATGGAGGAAGCCACTGAGTATGGAGGAAGCCACTGAGTATGGAGGAGGCCACTGAGTATGGAGGAGGCCGCTGAGTATGGAGGAGGCCACTGAGTATGGAGGAAGCCACTGAGTATAGAGAAGGCCCCTGAGTATCTAGAAAGCCACTCAGTATGGAGGTGGCCGCTGAGTATGGAGGAGGCCGCTGAGTATGGAGGAGGCCGCTGAGTATGGAGGAGGCCACTGAGTATGGAGGAAGCCACTGAGTATGGAGGAGGCCACTGAGTATGGAGGAGGCCGCTGAGTATGGAGAAAGCCACTGAGTATGGAGGAGGCCACAGAGTATGGAGCAGGCCACTGAGTATGGAGGAGGCCGCTGAGTATGGAGAAGGCCACTGAGTATGGAGGTGGCCGCTGAGTATGGAGGAGGGTGCTGAATATGGAGGAGGCCCCTGAGTATAGAGGAGGCCACTGAGTATGGAGAGGCCACTGAGTATGGAGGTGGCCGCTGAATATGGAGGAAGCCGCTGAGTATGGAGGAGGCCGCTGAATATGGAGGAGGTCCGTGAGTATGGAGGAGGCCCCTGAGTATGCATGAGGCCACTGAGTATGGAGGAGGCTGCTGAGTATGGAGGAGGCCGCTGAGTATAGAGGAGGCCGCTGAGTATGGACGAGGCCGCTGTAAATGGAGGAGGCCCCGAGTATTGAGGAGGCCACTGAGTATGGAGGAGGCTGCTGAGTATGGAGGAGGCCCCTGAATATGGAGGAGGCCGCTCAATATGGAGGAGGCCGCTGAATATGGAGGAGGCCGCTGAGTATGCAGGAGGCCGCTGAATATGGAGGAGGCCTCTGAGTATGGAGGAGGCTGGTGAGTATGGAGGAGGCCGGTGACTATGGAGAAGGCCACTGAGTATGAAGAAGGCCACTGAGTATGGAGGAGGCCATTGAGTATGGAGGAGGCCACTGAGTATGGAGGAGGCTGCTGAATATGGAGGAGGCCCCTGAGTATGGAGGAGGCCACTGAGTATGGAGGAGGCCACTGAGTATGGAGGATGCCGCTGAGTATGGAGGAGGCCGCTGAGTATGGAGGAGGCCGCTGAGTATGGAGAAGGCTGCTGAGTATGGAGGAGGCCCCTGAGTATGGAGGAGGCTGCTGAGTATGGAGGAGGCAGCTGAGTATGGAGGAGGCCACTGATTGTGGAGGAGGTCACTGAATATGCAGGAGGCCATTGAGTATGGAGGAGGCCCCTGAGTATGGAGGAGGCCGCTGAGTATGCAGGAGGCCCCTGAGTATGGAGGAGGCCGGTGAGTACGGAGGAGGCCGGTGAGTATGGAGAAGGCCACTGAGTATGGAGAAGGCCACTGAGTATGGAGGAGGCCATTGGGTATGGAGGTGGAAGCTGAGTATGGAGGAGGCCAATGAGTATGGAGGAGGCCCCTGAGTATGGAGGAGTCCGCTGAGTATGGAGGAGGCCACTGAGTATGGAGGAGGCCACTGAGCATGGAGGAGGCCACTGAGTATGGAGAAGGCACCTGAGTATGGAGGAGGCCGCTGAGTATGCAGGAGGCCGGTGAGTATGGAGCAGGCCACTGAGTATGGAGGAGGCCCCTGAGTATGCAGGAGGCCACTGAGTATGGAGGAGGCCCCTGAGTATGGAGGAGGCCACTGAGTATGGTGGAGGCCCCTGAGTATAGAGGAGGACCCTGAGTATGGAGGAGGCCGCTGAGTATGGAGGAGGCTGCTGAATATGGAGGAGGCCCCTGAGTATGGAGGAGGCCACTGAGTATGGAGGAGGCAGCTGAGTATGGAGGAGGCCACTGAGTGTGGAGGAGGTCACTGAATATGCAGGAGGCCATTGAGTATGGAGGAGGCCACTGAGTATGGAGGAGGCCCCTGAGTATGGAGGAGGCCGCTGAGTATGCAGGAGGCCCCTGAGTATGGAGGAGGCCGGTGAGTATGGAGGAGGCCGGTGAGTATGGAAAAGGCCACTGAGTATGGAGAAGGCCACTGAGTATGGAGGTGGAAGCTGAGTATGGAGGAGGCCAATGAGTATGGAGGAGGCCCCTGAGTATGGAGGAGGCCGCTGAGTATGGAGGAGGCCGCTGAGTATGGAGAAGGCTGCTGAGTATGGAGGAGGCAGCTGAGTATGGAGGAGGCAGCTGAGTATGGAGGAGGCCACTGAGTGTGGAGGAGATCACTGAATATGCAGGAGGCCATTGAGTATGGAGGAGGCCATTGAGTATGGAGGAGGCCCCAGAGTATGGAGGAGGCCGCTGAGTATGCAGGAGGCCCCTGAGTATGGAGGAGGCCGGTGAGTATGGAGGAGGCCGGTGAGTATGGAGAAGGCCACTGAGTATGGAGAAGGCCACTGAGTATGGAGGAGGCCATTGAGTATGGAGGTGGAAGCTGAGTATGGAGGAGGCCAATGAGTATGGAGGAGGCCCCTGAGTATGGAGGAGGCCGCTGAGTATGGAGGAGGCCACTGAGTATGGAGGAGGCCACTGAGCATGGAGGAGGCCACTGAGTATGGAGGAGGCACCTGAGTATGGAGGAGGCCGCTGAGTATGCAGGAGGCCGGTGAGTATGGAGGAGGCCACTGAGTATGGAGGAGGCCCCTGAGTATGCATGAGGCCACTGAGTATGGAGGAGGCCCCTGAGTATGGAGGAGGCCGCTGAGTATGGAGGAGGCTGCTGAATATGGAGGAGGCCCCTGAGTATGGAGGAGGCCACTGAGTATGGTGGAGGCCCCTGAGTATGGAAGAGGCCCCTGAGTATGGAGGAGGCCGCTGAGTATGGAGGAGGCTGCTGAATATGGAGGAGGCCCCTGAGTATGGAGGAGGCCACTGAGTATGGAGGAGGCCACTGAGTATGGAGGATGCCGCTGAGTATGGAGGAGGCCGCTGAGTATGGAGGAGGCCGCTGAGTATGGAAGAGGCCGCTGAGTATGGAGGAGACTGCTGAGTATGGAGGAGGCCGCTGAATATGGAGGATGCCCCTGAGTATGGATGAGGCCCCTGAGTGTGCAGGAGGCCACTGAGTATGGAGGAGGCTGCTGAGCATGGAGGAGGCCGCTGAGTATAGAGGAGGCCGCTGAGTATGGACGAGGTCGCTGTAAATGGAGAAGGCCCCTGAGTATGGAGGAGGCCACTGAGTATGGAGGAGGCTGCTGAGTATGGAGGAGGCCCCTGAATATGGAGGAGGCCGCTGAGTATGGAGGAGGCCGCTGAATATGGAGGAGGCCTCTGAGTATGGAGGAGGCCGCTGAATATGGAGGAGGCCCCTGAGTATGGAGGAGGCTGGTGAGTATGGAGGAGGCTGGTGACTATGGAGAAGGCCACTGAGTATGAAGAAGGCCACTGAGTATGGAGGAGGCCATTGAGTATGGAGGAGGCCACTGAGTATGGAGGAGGCTGCTGAATATGGAGGAGGCCCCTGAGTATGGAGGAGGCCACTGAGTATGGAGGATGCCGCTGAGTATGGAGGAGGCCGCTGAGTATGGAGAAGGGCACTGAGTATGGAGCAGGTTGCTGAGTATGGAGGAGGCTGCTGAGTATGGAGGAGGCCGTTGAATATGGAGGAGGCCACTGAGTGTGGAGGAGGTCACTGAGTATGCAGGAGTCCAATGAGTATGGAGGAGGCCAATGAGTATGGAGGAGGCCCCTGAGTATGGAGGAGGCCGCTGAGTATGCAGGAGGCCCCTGAGTATGGAGGAGGCCGGTGAGTATGGAGGAGGCCGGTGAGTATGGAGAAGGCCACTGAGTATGGAGAAGTCCACTGAGTATTGAGGAGGCCATTGAGTATGGAGGTGGAAGCTGAGTATGGAGGAGGCCAATGAGTATGGAGGAGGCCCCTGAGTATGGAGGAGGCCACTGAGTATGGAGGAGGCCACTGAGCATGGAGGAGGACACTGAGTATGGAGGAGGCTCCTGAGTATGGAGGAGGCCGCTGAGTATGCAGGAAGCCGGTGAGTATGCAGGAGGCCGGTGAGTATGGAGGAGGCCACTGAGTATGGAGGAGGCCCCTGAGTATGAAAGAGGCCACTGAGTATGGAGGAGGCCCCTGAGTATGCAGCAGGCCGATGAGTATGGAGGAGGCCGCTGAATATTGAGGAGGCCCCTGAGTATGGAGGAGGCCACTGAGTATGGTGGAGGCCCCTGAGTATGGAGGAGGCCCCTGAGTGTGGAGGAGGCCGCTGAGTATAGAGGAGGCCGCTGAGTATGGAGAAGGCCACTGAGTATGGAGGAGACTGGTGAGTAAGGAGGAGGCTGCTCAGTATGGAGGAGGCCGTTGAATATGGAGAAGGCCACTGAGTGTGGAGGAGTCCACTGAGTATGGTGGAGGCCCCTGAGTATGGAGGAGGCGCCTGAGTATGGAGGAGGCCGCTGAGTATGGAGGAGGCTGCTGAATATGGAGGAGGCCGCTGAGTATGGAGGAGGCCGCTGAGTATGGAGGAGGCCGCTGAGTATGGAGGTGGCCGCTGAGTATGGAGGAGGCCAATAAGTATTTGAGGAGGTCCCCTGAGTATCGAGGAGGCACTGAGTATGGAGGAGGTCGCTGCGTATGGAGGAGGCCCCTGAGTATAGAGGAGGCCGCTGAATAAGGAGGAGGCCGCTGAGTATGGAGGAGGCCACTGAATATGCAGGAGGCCGCTGAATATGGTGGAGGCCGCTGAGTATGGAGAAGGCCACTGAGTATGGAGGAGGCTGCTGAATATGGAGGAGGCTGCTGAATATGGAGGAGGCCCCTGAGTATGGAGGAGGCCCCTGAGTATGCAGGAGGCCACTGAGTATGGAAGAGGCTGCTGAGTATGGAGGAGGCCGCTGAGTATAGAGGAGGTCGCTGAGTATGGACGAGGCCGCTGTAAATGGAGAAGGCCCCTGAGTATGGAGGAGGCCACTGAGTATGGAGGAGGCCGCTGAGTATGGAGGAGGCCCCTGAATATGGAGGAGGCCGCTGAGTATAGAGGAGGCCGCTGAATATGGAGGAGGCCGCTGAGTATGGAGGAGGCCGATGAATATGGAGGAGGCCCCTGAGTATGGAGGAGGCTGGTGAGTATGAAGGAGGCCGGTGACTATGGAGAAGGCCACTGAGTATGAAGAAGGTCATTGAGTATGGAGGAGGCCATTGAGTATGGAGGAGGCCACTGAGTATGGAGGAGGCCGCTGAGTATGGAGGAGGCTGCTGAATATGGAGGAGACCTCTGAGTATGGAGGAGGCCACTGAGTATGGAGGAGGCCACTGAGTATGGAGGAGGCCGCTGAGTATGGAGGAGGCCGATGAGTATGGAGGAGGCCGCTGAGTATGGAGAAGGCCACTGAGTATGGAGGAGGCTGCTTAGTATGGAGGAGGCTGCTGAGTATGGAGGAGGCCACTGAGTGTGGAGGAGGCCACTGAGTATGCAGGAGGCCAATGAGTATGGAGGAGGCCGCTGAGTATGGAGGAGGCCAATGATTATGTAGGAGGCCCCTGAGTTTGGAGGAGGCCGCTGAGTATGCAGGAGGCCCCTGAGTATGGAGGAGGCCGGTGAGTATGGAGAAGGCCACTGAGTATGGAGGAGGCCACTGGGTATGGAGGAGGCCATTGAGTATGGAGGTGGCCACTGAGTATGGAGGAGGCCCCTGAGTATGGAGGAGGCCACTGAGTATGGAGGAGGCCCCTGAGTATGGAGGAGGCCGCTGAGTATGGAGAAGGCCACTGAGTATGGAGGAGGCCGCTGAGTATGGAGGAGGCCAATGAGTATGGAGGTGGCCACTGAGTATGGAGGAGGCCCCTGAGTATGGAGGAGGCCACTGAGTATGGAGGAGGCCCCTGAGTATGGAGGAGGCCGCTGAGTATGCAGGAGGCCGGTGAGTATGCAGGAGGCCGGTGAGTATGGAGGAGGCCACTGAGTATGGAGGAGGCCCCTGAGTTTGTAGGAGGCCACTGAGTATGGTGGAGGCCCCTGAGTATGGAGGAGGCCCCTGAGTATGGAGGAGGCCGCTGAGTATGGAGGAGGCTGCTGAATATGGAGAAGGCCCCTGAGTATGGAGGAGGCCACTGAGTATGGAGGAGGCTGCTGAATATGGAGGAGGCCCCTGAGTATGGAGGAGGCCGCTGAGTATGGAGGAGACCGCTGAGTATGGAGGAGGCCGCTGGGTATGGAGAAGGCCACTGAGTATGGAGGAGGCTGCTGAGTATGGAGGAGGCCGTTGAATATGGAGGAGGCCACTGAGTGTGGAGGAGGCCACTGAGTATGGTGGAGGCCCCTGAGTATGGAGGAGGCCCCTGAGTATGGAGGAGGCCGCTGAGTATGGAGGAGGCTGCTGAATATGGAGGAGGCCACTGAGTATGGAGAAGGCCAATGAGTATGGAGAAGGCCACGGAGTATGGAGGAGGCCATTGAGTATGGAGGAGGCCGCTGAGTATGGAGGAGGCCACTGAGTATGGAGAAGGCCACTGAGTATGGAGGTGGCCATTGAGTATGGAGGTGGCCGCTGAGTATGGAGGAGACCACTGAGTATGGAGGAGGCCCCTGAGTATGGAGGAGGCCACTGAGTATGGAGGAGGCCGCTGAGTATGGAGGAGGCCACTGAGTATGGAGAAGGCCACTGAGTATGGAGGAGGCCATTGAGTATGGAGGTGGCCGCTGAGTATGGAGGAGGCCAATGAGTATTTGAGGAGGCCCCTGAGTATGGAGGAGGCGCTGAGTATGGAGGAGGCCGCTGAGTATGCAGGAGGCAGCTGAGTTTGCAGGAGGCCGGTGAGTATGGAGGAGGCCCCTGAATATGGAGGAGGCTGCTGAATATGGAGGAGGCCGCTGGATCAGGGTTCGGTGAATCGGTCTGCTCATCTCTAGCCGTTGTTCCTTGAACATTTGCTATTAATGTTTGTGTCACGGGTGTTTCAGATGTTACAGACAGTCATCCTGCAGTTGGTTGCAGGAGATCCCTGTGGTAGCCGGTCATCTCCCCGCTGCTCGCAGCAGTAGTCCCCCTACCGGCGGCCTCGCTCCCCGATCCTCCAAAATTCAGGACACAACCTATTTAAATACTGCTTAGTTGATTAGTCGCGCTCGGTCGGCCGCATACATATTCTAGAATACCCGATGCATTAGAATCGGGCCACGATCTAGTAAGATATATTTCCACAAATTCTTCATTATATAGGTGTCCATATATCACATAGTGCAGACTGGTGATGAGGAGCGGCCGGTGTCCATATACCACATAGTGCATACTGGTGATGAGGAGCGGCCGGTGTCCATATACCACATAGTGCATACTGGTGATGAGGAGCGGCCGGTGTCTATATACCACATAGTGCATACTGGTGATGAGGAGCGGCCGGTGTCCATATACCACATAGTGCATACTGGTGATGAGGAGCGGCCGGTGTCTATATACCACATAGTGCAGACTGGTGATGAGGAGCGGCCGGTGTCTATATACCACATAGTGCATACTGGTGATGAGGAGCGGCCGGTGTCTATATACCACATAGTGCAGACTGGTGATGAGGAGCGGCCGGTGTCCATATACCACATAGTGCATACTGGTGATGAGGAGCGGCCGGTGTCCATATACCACATAGTGCATACTGGTGATGAGGAGCGGCCGGTGTCCATATACCACATAGTGCATACTGGTGATGAGGAGCGGCCGGTGTCTATATACCACATAGTGCATACTGGTGATGAGGAGCGGCCGGTGTCCATATACCACATAGTGCATACTGGTGATGAGGAGCGGCCGGTGTCTATATACCACATAGTGCAGACTGGTGATGAGGAGCGGCCGGTGTCTATATACCACATAGTGCATACTGGTGATGAGGAGCGGCCGGTGTCTATATACCACATAGTGCAGACTGGTGATGAGGAGCGGCCGGTGTCCATATACCACATAGTGCATACTGGTGATGAGGAGCGGCCGGTGTCCATATACCACATAGTGCATACTGGTGATGAGGAGCGGCCGGTGTCCATATACCACATAGTGCATACTGGTGATGAGGAGCGGCCGGTGTCCATATACCACATAGTGCATACTGGTGATGAGGAGCGGCCGGTGTCCATATACCACATAGTGCATACTGGTGATGAGGAGCGGCCGGTGTCCATATACCACATAGTGCATACTGGTGATGAGGAGCGGCCGGTGTCCATATACCACATAGTGCAGACTGGTGATGAGGAGCGGCCGGTGTCCATATACCACATAGTGCAGACTGGTGATGAGGAGCGGCCGGTGTCCATATACCACATAGTGCATACTGGTGATGAGGAGCGGCCGGTGTCCATATACCACATAGTGCATACTGGTGATGAGGAGCGGCCGGTGTCTATATACCACATAGTGCATACTGGTGATGAGGAGCGGCCGGTGTCCATATACCACATAGTGCATACTGGTGATGAGGAGCGGCCGGTGTCCATATACCACATAGTGCATACTGGTGATGAGGAGCGGCCGGTGTCTATATACCACATAGTGCATACTGGTGATGAGGAGCGGCCGGTGTCCATATACCACATAGTGCAGACTGGTGATGAGGAGCGGCCGGTGTCCATATACCACATAGTGCATACTGATGATGAGGAGCGGCCGGTGTCCATATACCACATAGTGCAGACTGGTGATGAGGAGCTGCCGGTGTCTATATACCACATAGTGCATACTGGTGATGAGGAGCGGCCGGTGTCCATATACCACATAGTGCATACTGGTGATGAGAAGCGGCCGGTGTCCATATATCACATAGTGCATACTGGTGATGAGGAGCGGCCGGTGTCCATATACCACATAGTGCAGACTGGTGATGAGGAGCTGCCGGTGTCCATATACCACATAGTGCAGACTGGTGATGAGGAGCGGCCGGTGTCCATATATCACATAGTGCATACTGATGATGAGGAGCGGCCGGTGTCCATATATCACATAGTGCATACTGGTGATGAGGAGCGGCCGGTGTCCATATACCACATAGTGCAGACTGGTGATGAGGAGCGGCCGGTGTCCATATATCACATAGTGCAGACTGGTGATGAGGAGCGGCCGGTGTCCATATACCACATAGTGCAGACTGGTGATGAGGAGCGGCCGGTGTCCATATACCACATAGTGCAGACTGGTGATGAGGAGCGGCCGGTGTCCATATATCACATAGTGCAGACTGGTGATGAGGAGCGGCCGGTGTCCATATCCCATATAGTGCATACTGGTGATGAGGAGCGGCCGGTGTCCATATACCACATAGTGCAGACTGGTGATGAGGAGCGGCCGGTGTCCATATACCACATAGTGCATACTGGTGATGAGGAGCGGCCGGTGTCCATATACCACATAGTGCAGACTGGTGATGAGGAGCGGCCGGTGTCCATATACCACATAGTGCATACTGGTGATGAGGAGCGGCCGGTGTCCATATACCACATAGTGCAGACTGGTGATGAGGAGCGGCCGGTGTCCATATCCCACATAGTGCATACTGGTGATGAGGAGCGGCCGGTGTCCATATACCACATACTGCAGACTGGTGATGAGGAGCGGCCGGTGTCCATATATCACATAGTGCATACTGGTGATGAGGAGCGGCCGGTGTCCATATACCACATAGTGCATACTGGTGATGAGGAGCGGCCGGTGTCCATATACCACATAGTGCATACTGGTGATGAGGAGCGGCCGGTGTCCATATATCACATAGTGCAGACTGGTGATGAGGAGCGGCCGGTGTCCATATCCCACATAGTGCATACTGGTGATGAGGAGCGGCCGGTGTCCATATACCACATAGTGCATACTGGTGATGAGGAGCGGCCGGTGTCCATATATCACATAGTGCAGACTGGTGATGAGGAGCGGCCGGTGTCCATATACCACATAGTGCGTACTGGTGATGAGGAGCGGCCGGTGTCCATATCCCACATAGTGCATACTGGTGATGAGGAGCGGCCGGTGTCCATATACCACATAGTGCAGACTGGTGATGAGGAGCGGCCGGTGTCCATATCCCATATAGTGCATACTGGTGATGAGGAGCGGCCGGTGTCCATATACCACATAGTGCAGACTGGTGATGAGGAGCGGCCGGTGTCCATATACCACATAGTGCATACTGGTGATGAGGAGCGGCCGGTGTCCATATACCACATAGTGCATACTGGTGATGAGGAGCGGCCGGTGTCCATATACCACATAGTGCATACTGGTGATGAGGAGCGGCCGGTGTCTATATACCACATAGTGCAGCAGACTGGTGATGAGGAGCGGCCGGTGTCCATATACCACATAGTGCATACTGGTGATGAGGAGCGGCCGGTGTCCATATACCACATAGTGCATACTGGTGATGAGGAGCGGCCGGTGTCCATATACCACATAGTGCATACTGGTGATGAGGAGCGGCCGGTGTCTATATACCACATAGTGCAGCAGACTGGTGATGAGGAGCGGCCGGTGTCCATATACCACATAGTGCAGACTGGTGATGAGGAGCGGCCGGTGTCCATATACCACATAGTGCATACTGGTGATGAGGAGCGGCCGGTGTCCATATACCACATAGTGCAGACTGGTGATGAGGAGCGGCCGGTGTCCATATCCCACATAGTGCATACTGGTGATGAGGAGCGGCCGGTGTCCATATACCACATAGTGCAGACTGGTGATGAGGAGCGGCCGGTGTCCATATACCACATAGTGCATACTGGTGATGAGGAGCGGCCGGTGTCCATATACCACATAGTGCATACTGGTGATGAGGAGCGGCCGGTGTCCATATACCACATAGTGCAGACTGGTGATGAGGAGCGGCCGGTGTCCATATACCACATAGTGCATACTGGTGATGAGGAGCGGCCGGTGTCCATATACCACATAGTGCATACTGGTGATGAGGAGCGGCCGGTGTCCATATCCCACATAGTGCATACTGGTGATGAGGAGCGGCCGGTGTCCATATACCACATAGTGCATACTGGTGATGAGGAGCGGCCGGTGTCCATATACCACATAGTGCATACTGGTGATGAGGAGCGGCCGGTGTCCATATCCCACATAGTGCATACTGGTGATGAGGAGCGGCCGGTGTCCATATACCACATAGTGCAGACTGGTGATGAGGAGCGGCCGGTGTCCATATACCACATAGTGCATACTGGTGATGAGGAGCGGCCGGTGTCCATATACCACATAGTGCAGACTGGTGATGAGGAGCGGCCGGTGTCCATATCCCACATAGTGCAGACTGGTGATGAGGAGCGGCCGGTGTCCATATACCACATACTGCAGACTGGTGATGAGGAGCGGCCGGTGTCCATATACCACATAGTGCATACTGGTGATGAGGAGCGGCCGGTGTCCATATATCACATAGTGCATACTGGTGATGAGGAGCGGCCGGTGTCCATATACCACATAGTGCATACTGGTGATGAGGAGCGGCCGGTGTCCATATACCACATAGTGCATACTGGTGATGAGGAGCGGCCGGTGTCCATATATCACATAGTGTAGACTGGTGATGAGGAGCGGCCGGTGTCCATATCCCACATAGTGCATACTGGTGATGAGGAGCGGCCGGTGTCCATATACCACATAGTGCATACTGGTGATGAGGAGCGGCCGGTGTCCATATATCACATAGTGCATACTGGTGATGAGGAGCGGCCGGTGTCCATATATCACATAGTGCAGACTGGTGATGAGGAGCGGCCGGTGTCCATATACCACATAGTGCGTACTGGTGATGAGGAGCGGCCGGTGTCCATATCCCACATAGTGCATACTGGTGATGAGGAGCGGCCGGTGTCCATATACCACATAGTGCAGACTGGTGATGAGGAGCGGCCGGTGTCCATATCCCATATAGTGCATACTGGTGATGAGGAGCGGCCGGTGTCCATATACCACATAGTGCAGACTGGTGATGAGGAGCGGCCGGTGTCCATATACCACATAGTGCATACTGGTGATGAGGAGCGGCCGGTGTCCATATACCACATAGTGCATACTGGTGATGAGGAGCGGCCGGTGTCCATATACCACATAGTGCATACTGGTGATGAGGAGCGGCCGGTGTCTATATACCACATAGTGCAGCAGACTGGTGATGAGGAGCGGCCGGTGTCCATATACCACATAGTGCATACTGGTGATGAGGAGCGGCCGGTGTCCATATACCACATAGTGCATACTGGTGATGAGGAGCGGCCGGTGTCCATATACCACATAGTGCATACTGGTGATGAGGAGCGGCCGGTGTCTATATACCACATAGTGCAGCAGACTGGTGATGAGGAGCGGCCGGTGTCCATATACCACATAGTGCATACTGGTGATGAGGAGCGGCCGGTGTCCATATACCACATAGTGCATACTGGTGATGAGGAGCGGCCGGTGTCCATATACCACATAGTGCAGACTGGTGATGAGGAGCGGCCGGTGTCCATATCCCACATAGTGCAGACTGGTGATGAGGAGCGGCCGGTGTCCATATACCACATAGTGCAGACTGGTGATGAGGAGCGGCCGGTGTCCATATACCACATAGTGCATACTGGTGATGAGGAGCGGCCGGTGTCCATATCCCACATAGTGCAGACTGGTGATGAGGAGCGGCCGGTGTCCATATACCACATAGTGCAGACTGGTGATGAGGAGCGGCCGGTGTCCATATACCACATAGTGCAGACTGGTGATGAGGAGCTGCCGGTGTCTATATACCACATAGTGCATACTGGTGATGAGGAGCGGCCGGTGTCCATATCCCACATAGTGCATACTGGTGATGAGGAGCGGCCTGTGTCCATATCCCACATAGTGCATACTGGTGATGAGGAGCGGCCGGTGTCCATATACCACATAGTGCATACTGGTGATGAGGAGCGGCCGGTGTCCATATCCCACATAGTGCCTACTGGTGATGAGGAGCGGCCGGTGTCCATATACCACATAGTGCATACTGGTGATGAGGAGCGGCCGGTGTCCATATACCACATAGTACAGACTGGTGATGAGGAGCGGCCGGTGTCCATATATCACATAGTGCAGACTGGTGATGAGGAGCGGCCGGTGTCCATATACCACATAGTGCAGACTGGTGATGAGGAGCGGCCGGTGTCCATATACCACATAGTGCATACTGGTGATGAGGAGCGGCCGGTGTCCATATACCACATAGTGTAGACTGGTGATGAGGAGCGGCCGGTGTCCATATACCACATAGTGCAGACTGGTGATGAGGAGCGGCCGGTGTCCATATACCACATAGTGCATACTGGTGATGAGGAGCGGCCGGTGTCCATATACCACATAGTGCAGACTGGTGATGAGGAGCGGCCGGTGTCCATATCCCACATCGTGCATACTGGTGATGAGGAGCGGCCGGTGTCCATATCCCACATAGTGCATACTGGTGATGAGGAGCGGCCGGTGTCCATATATCACATAGTGCAGACTGGTGATGAGGAGCGGCCGGTGTCCATATACCACATAGTGCATACTGGTGATGAGGAGCGGCCGGTGTCCATATCCCACATAGTGCATACTGGTGATGAGGAGCGGCCGGTGTCCATATATCACATAGTGCAGACTGGTGATGAGGAGCGGCCGGTGTCCATATACCACATAGTGCATACTGGTGATGAGGAGCGGCCGGTGTCCATATACCACATAGTGCATACTGGTGATGAGGAGCGGCCGGTGTCCATATACCACATAGTGCAGACTGGTGATGAGGAGCGGCCGGTGTCTATATACCACATAGTGCATACTGGTGATGAGGAGCGGCCGGTGTCCATATACCACATAGTGCAGACTGGTGATGAGGAGCGGCCGGTGTCCATATATCACATAGTGCAGACTGGTGATGAGGAGCGGCCGGTGTCCATATACCACATAGTGCAGACTGGTGATGAGGAGCGGCCGGTGTCCATATACCACATAGTGCAGACTGGTGATGAGGAGCGGCCGGTGTCCATATCCCACATAGTGCATACTGGTGATGAGGAGCGACCGGTGTCTATATACCACATAGTGCAGACTGGTGATGAGGAGCGGCCGGTGTCCATATATCACATAGTGCATACTGGTGATGAGGAGCGGCCGGTGTCTATATACCACATAGTGCAGACTGGTGATGAGGAGCGGCTGGTGTCCATATACCACATAGTGCAGACTGGTGATGAGGAGCGGCCGGTGTCCATATACCACATAGTGCATACTGGTGATGAGGAGCGGCCGGTGTCTATATACCACATAGTGCAGACTGGTGATGAGGAGCGGCCGGTGTCCATATACCACATAGTGCATACTGGTGATGAGGAGCGGCCGGTGTCTATATACCACATAGTGCAGACTGGTGATGAGGAGCGGCCGGTGTCTATATACCACATAGTGCAGACTGGTGATGAGGAGCGGCCGGTGTCTATATACCACATAGTGCAGACTGGTGATGAGGAGCGGCCGGTGTCTATATACCACATAGTGCATACTGGTGATGAGGAGCGGCCGGTGTCCATATACCACATAGTGCAGACTGGTGATGAGGAGCGGCCGGTGTCCATATACCACATAGTGCAGACTGGTGATGAGGAGCGGCCGGTGTCCATATCCCACATAGTGCATACTGGTGATGAGGAGCGGCCGGTGTCTATATACCACATAGTGCATACTGGTGATGAGGAGCGGCCGGTGTCCATATACCACATAGTGCATACTGGTGATGAGGAGCGGCCGGTGTCCATATACCACATAGTGCATACTGGTGATGAGGAGCGGCCGGTGTCTATATACCACATAGTGCAGCAGACTGGTGATGAGGAGCGGCCGGTGTCCATATACCACATAGTGCATACTGGTGATGAGGAGCGGCCGGTGTCCATATACCACATAGTGCATACTGGTGATGAGGAGCGGCTGGTGTCCATATACCACATAGTGCATACTGGTGATGAGGAGCGGCCGGTGTCTATATACCACATAGTGCAGCAGACTGGTGATGAGGAGCGGCCGGTGTCCATATACCACATAGTGCAGACTGGTGATGAGGAGCGGCCGGTGTCCATATCCCACATAGTGCAGACTGGTGATGAGGAGCGGCCGGTGTCCATATACCACATAGTGCAGACTGGTGATGAGGAGCGGCCGGTGTCCATATACCACATAGTGCATACTGGTGATGAGGAGCGGCCGGTGTCCATATCCCACATAGTGCAGACTGGTGATGAGGAGCGGCCGGTGTCCATATACCACATAGTGCAGACTGGTGATGAGGAGCGGCCGGTGTCCATATACCACATAGTGCATACTGGTGATGAGGAGCGGCCGGTGTCCATATCCCACATAGTGCATACTGGTGATGAGGAGCGGCCGGTGTCCATATACCACATAGTGCAGACTGGTGATGAGGAGCGGCCGGTGTCCATATCCCACATAGTGCAGACTGGTGATGAGGAGCGGCCGGTGTCCATATACCACATAGTGCACACTGGTGATGAGGAGCGGCCAGTGTCCATATACCACATAGTGCATACTGGTGATGATGAGCGGCCGGTGTCCATATACCACATAGTGCATACTGGTGATGAGGAGCGGCCGGTGTCCATATACCACATAGTGCATACTGGTGATGAGGAGCGGCCGGTGTCCATATATCACATAGTGCAGACTGGTGATGAGGAGCGGCCGGTGTACGTATACCACATAGTGCAGACTGGTGATGAGGAGCGGCCGGTGTCCATATACCACATAGTGCAGACTGGTGATGAGGAGCGGCCGGTGTCCATATACCACATAGTGCAGACTGGTGATGAGGAGCGGCCGGTGTCTATATACCACATAGTGCAGACTGGTGATGAGGAGCGGCCGGTGTCCATATACCACATAGTGCAGACTGGTGATGAGGAGCGGCCGGTGTCCATATACCACATAGTGCATACTGGTGATGAGGAGCGGCCGGTGTCCATATACCACATAGTGCAGACTGGTGATGAGGAGCGGTCGGTGTCCATATACCACATAGTGCATACTGGTGATGAGGAGCGGCCGGTGTCCATATACCACATAGTGCATACTGGTGATGAGGAGCGACCGGTGTCCATATACCACATAGTGCAGACTGGTGATGAGGAGCGGCCGGTGTCCATATACCACATAGTGCATACTGGTGATGAGGAGCGGCCGGTGTCCATATACCACATAGTGCATACTGGTGATGAGGAGCGGCCGGTGTCCATATACCACATAGTGCATACTGGTGATGAGGAGCGGCCGGTGTCCATATATCACATAGTGCAGACTGGTGATGAGGAGCGGCCGGTGTCCATATACCACATAGTGCATACTGGTGATGAGGAGCGGCCGGTGCCCATATACCACATAGTCCATACTGGTGATGAGGAGCGGCCGGTGTCCATATACCACATAGTGTAGACTGGTGATGAGGAGCGGCCGGTGTCCATATACCACATAGTGCAGACTGATGATGAGGAGCGGCCGGTGTCTATATACCACATAGTGCATACTGGTGATGAGGAGCGGCCGGTGTCCATATACCACATAGTGCAGACTGGTGATGAGGAGCTGCCGGTGTCTATATACCACATAGTGCATACTGGTGATGAGGAGCGGCCGGTGTCCATATACCACATAGTGCAGACTGGTGATGAGGAGCGGCCGGTGTCCATATCCCACATAGTGCATACTGGTGATGAGGAGCGGCCGGTGTCCATATCCCACATAGTGCATACTGGTGATGAGGAGCGGCCGGTGTCCATATACCACATAGTGCATACTGGTGATGAGGAGCGGCCGGTGTCCATATACCACATAGTGCAGACTGGTGATGAGGAGCTGCCGGTGTCTATATACCACATAGTGCATACTGGTGATGAGGAGCGGCCGGTGTCCATATCCCACATAGTGCATACTGGTGATGAGGAGCGGCCTGTGTCCATATCCCACATAGTGCATACTGGTGATGAGGAGCGGCCGGTGTCCATATACCACATAGTGCATACTGGTGATGAGGAGCGGCCGGTGTCCATATCCCACATAGTGCATACTGGTGATGAGGAGCGGCCGGTGTCCATATACCACATAGTGCAGACTGGTGATGAGGAGCGGCCGGTGTCCATATACCACATAGTACAGACTGGTGATGAGGAGCGGCCGGTGTCCATATATCACATAGTGCAGACTGGTGATGAGGAGCGGCCGGTGTCCATATACCACATAGTACAGACTGGTGATGAGGAGCGGCCGGTGTCCATATATCACATAGTGCAGACTGGTGATGAGGAGCGGCCGGTGTCCATATACCACATAGTGCAGACTGGTGATGAGGAGCGGCCGGTGTCCATATACCACATAGTGCATACTGGTGATGAGGAGCGGCCGGTGTCCATATACCACATAGTGCAGACTGGTGATGAGGAGCGGCCGGTGTCCATATACCACATAGTGCAGACTGGTGATGAGGAGCGGCCGGTGTCCATATACCACATAGTGCATACTGGTGATGAGGAGCGGCCGGTGTCCATATCCCACATAGTGCATACTGGTGATGAGGAGCGGCCGGTGTCCATATACCACATAGTGCAGACTGGTGATGAGGAGCGGCCGGTGTCCATATCCCATATAGTGCAGACTGGTGATGAGGAGCGGCCGGTGTCCATATACCACATAGTGCATACTGGTGATGAGGAGCGGCCGGTGTCCATATATCACATAGTGCAGACTGGTGATGAGGAGCGGCCGGTGTCCATATACCACATAGTGCATACTGGTGATGAGGAGCGGCCGGTGTCCATATCCCACATAGTGCATACTGGTGATGAGGAGCGGCCGGTGTCCATATATCACATAGTGCAGACTGGTGATGAGGAGCGGCCGGTGTCCATATACCACATAGTGCATACTGGTGATGAGGAGCGGCCGGTGTCCATATACCACATAGTGCATACTGGTGATGAGGAGCGGCCGGTGTCCATATACCACATAGTGCAGACTGGTGATGAGGAGCGGCCGGTGTCCATATACCACATAGTGCATACTGGTGATGAGGAGCGGCCGGTGTCCATATACCACATAGTGCAGACTGGTGATGAGGAGCGGCCGGTGTCCATATATCACATAGTGCAGACTGGTGATGAGGAGCGGCCGGTGTCCATATACCACATAGTGCAGACTGGTGATGAGGAGCGGCCGGTGTCCATATACCACATAGTGCAGACTGGTGATGAGGAGCGGCCGGTGTCCATATACCACATAGTGCATACTGGTGATGAGGAGCGGCCGGTGTCTATATACCACATAGTGCAGACTGGTGATGAGGAGCGGCCGGTGTCCATATACCACATAGTGCATACTGGTGATGAGGAGCGGCCGGTGTCTATATACCACATAGTGCAGACTGGTGATGAGGAGCGGCCGGTGTCTATATACCACATAGTGCAGACTGGTGATGAGGAGCGGCCGGTGTCTATATACCACATAGTGCAGACTGGTGATGAGGAGCGGCCGGTGTCTATATACCACATAGTGCATACTGGTGATGAGGAGCGGCCGGTGTCTATATATCACATAGTGCAGACTGATGATGAGGAGCGGCCGGTGTCCATATACCACATAGTGCAGACTGGTGATGAGGAGCGGCCGGTGTCCATATACCACATAGTGCAGACTGGTGATGAGGAGCGGCCGGTGTCCATATACCACATAGTGCAGACTGGTGATGAGGAGCGGCCGGTGTCCATATACCACATAGTGCATACTGGTGATGAGGAGCGGCCGGTGTCCATATATCACATAGTGCAGACTGGTGATGAGGAGCGGCCGGTGTCTATATCCCACATAGTGCATACTGGTGATGAGGAGCGGCCGATGTCCATATACCACATAGTGCATACTGGTGATGAGGAGCGGCCGGTGTCCATATACCACATAGTGCATACTGGTGATGAGGAGCGGCCGATGTCCATATACCACATAGTTCATACTGGTGATGAGGAGCGGCCGGTGTCTATATACCACATAGTGCATACTGGTGATGAGGAGCGGCCGATGTCCATATACCACATAGTGCATACTGGTGATGAGGAGCGGCCGGTGTCCATATACCACATAGTGCATACTGGTGATGAGGAGCGGCCGATGTCCATATACCACATAGTGCAGACTGGTGATGAGGAGCGGCCGGTGTCCATATCCCACATAGTGCAGACTGGTGATGAGGAGCGGCCGGTGTCCATATCCCATATAGTGCATACTGGTGATGAGGAGCGGCCGGTGTCCATATCCCATATAGTGCATACTGGTGATGAGGAGCGGCCGGTGTCCATATCCCATATAGTGCATACTGGTGATGAGGAGCGGCCGGTGTCCATATACCACATAGTGCATACTGGTGATGAGGAGCGGCCGGTGTCCATATACCACATAGTGCAGACTGGTGATGAGGAGCGGCCGGTGTCCATATACCACATAGTGCAGACTGGTGATGAGGAGCGGCCGGTGTCCATATACCACATAGTGCAGACTGGTGATGAGGAGCGGCCGGTGTCCATATACCACATAGTGCAGACTGGTGATGAGGAGCGGCCGGTGTCCATATACCACATAGTGCATACTGGTGATGAGGAGCGGCCGGTGTCCATATACCACATAGTGCAGACTGGTGATGAGGAGCGGCCGGTGTCCATATACCACATAGTGCATACTGGTGATGAGGAGCGGCCGGTGTCCATATATCACATAGTGCATACTGGTGATGAGGAGCGGCCGGTGTCCATATACCACATAGTGCATACTGGTGATGAGGAGCGGCCGGTGTCCATATACCACATAGTGCATACTGGTGATGAGGAGCGGCCTGTGTCCATATACCACATAGTGCAGACTGGTGATGAGGAGCGGCCGGTGTCCATATACCACATAGTGCAGACTGGTGATGAGGAGCGGCCGGTGTCCATATATCACATAGTGCAGACTGGTGATGAGGAGCGGCCGGTGTCCATATACCACATAGTGCAGACTGGTGATGAGGAGCGGCCGGTGTCCATATACCACATAGTGCAGACTGGTGATGAGGAGCGGCCTGTGTCCATATATCACATAGTGCATACTGGTGATGAGGAGCGGCCTGTGTCCATATACCACATAGTGCAGACTGGTGATGAGGAGCGGCCGCTGTCCATATACCACATAGTGCATACTGGTGATGAGGAGCGGCCGGTGTCCATATACCACATAGTGCATACTGGTGATGAGGAGCGGCCTGTGTCCATATACCACATAGTGCAGACTGGTGATGAGGAGCGGCCGCTGTCCATATACCACATAGTGCAGACTGGTGATGAGGAGCGGCCGGTGTCCATATATCACATAGTGCATACTGGTGATGAGGAGCGGCCGCTGTCCATATACCACATAGTGCATACTGGTGATGAGGAGCGGCCTGTGTCCATATACCACATAGTGCAGACTGGTGATGAGGAGCGGCCGCTGTCCATATACCACATAGTGCAGACTGGTGATGAGGAGCGGCCGGTGTCCATATATCACATAGTGCATACTGGTGATGAGGAGCGGCCTGTGTCCATATACCACATAGTGCAGACTGGTGATGAGGAGCGGCCGGTGTCCATATACCACATAGTGCAGACTGGTGATGAGGAGCGGCCGGTGTCCATATACCACATAGTGCAGACTGGTGATGAGGAGCGGCCTGTGTCCATATACCACATAGTGCAGACTGGTGATGAGGAGCGGCCGGTGTCCATATACCACATAGTGCAGACTGGTGATGAGGAGCGGCCGGTGTCCATATATCACATAGTGCATACTGGTGATGAGGAGCGGCCGGTGTCCATATACCACATAGTGCATACTGGTGATGAGGAGCGGCCGGTGTCCATATACCACATAGTGCAGACTGGTGATGAGGAGCGGCCGGTGTCCATATACCACATAGTGCAGACTGGTGATGAGGAGCTGCCGGTGTCCCTATATCACATAGTGCAGACTGGTGATGAGGAGCGGCCGGTGTCCATATACCACATAGTGCAGACTGGTGATGAGGAGCGGCCGGTGTCCATATACCACATAGTGCATACTGGTGATGAGGAGCTGCCGGTGTCCCTATATCACATAGTGCAGACTGGTGATGAGGAGCGGCCGGTGTCCATATATCACATAGTGCAGACTGGTGATGAGGAGCGGCCGGTGTCCATATATCACATAGTGCAGACTGGTGATGAGGAGCGGCCGGTGTCCATATATCACATAGTGCAGACTGGTGATGAGGAGCGGCCGGTGTCCATATCCCACATAGTGCAGACTGGTGATGAGGAGCGGCCGGTGTCCATATACCACATAGTGCATACTGGTGATGAGGAGCGGCCGGTGTCCATATACCACATAGTGCAGACTGGTGATGAGGAGCGGCCGGTGTCCATATACCACATAGTGCAGACTGGTGATGAGGAGCGGCCGGTGTCCATATACCACATAGTGCATACTGATGATGAGGAGCGGCCGGTGTCCATATACCACATAGTGCAGATTGGTGATGAGGAGCGGCCGGTGTCCATATACCACATAGTGCATACTGGTGATGAGGAGCCGCCGGTGTCCATATACCAAATAGTGCAGACTGGTGATGAGGAGCCGCCGGTGTCCATATACCAAATAGTGCAGACTGGTGATGAGGAGCGGCCGGTGTCCATATACCACATAGTGCAGACTGGTGATGAGGAGCGGCCGGTGTCCATATACCACATAGTGCATACTGATGATGAGGAGCGGCCGGTGTCCATATACCACATAGTGCAGACTGGTGATGAGGAGCGGCCGGTGTCCATATACCACATAGTGCAGACTGGTGATGAGGAGCGGCCGGTGTCCATATATCACATAGTGCAGACTGGTGATGAGGAGCGGCCGGTGTCCATATACCACATAGTGCATACTGGTGATGAGGAGCGGCCGGTGTCCATATATCACATAGTGCAGACTGGTGATGAGGAGCGGCCGGTGTCCATATCCCATATAGTGCATACTGGTGATGAGGAGCGGCCGGTGTCCATATCCCATATAGTGCATACTGGTGATGAGGAGCGGCCGGTGTCCATATCCCACATAGTGCATACTGGTGATGAAGAGCGGCCGGTGTCCATATACCACTTAGTGCATACTGGTGATGAGGAGCGGCCGGTGTCCATATCCCATATAGTGCATACTGGTGATGAGGAGCGGCCGGTGTCCATATCCCACATAGTGCATACTGGTGATGAAGAGCGGCCGGTGTCCATATCCCATATAGTGCATACAGGTGATGAGGAGCGGCCGGTGTCCATATATCACATAGTGCAGACTGGTGATGAGGAGCGGCCGGTGTCCATATACCACATAGTGCAGACTGGTGATGAGGAGCGGCCGGTGTCCATATACCACATAGTGCAGACTGGTGATGAAGAGCGACCGGTGTCCATATACCACATAGTGCAGACTGGTGATGAGGAGCGGCCGGTGTCCATATACCACATAGTGCATACTGGTGATGAGGAGCGGCCGGTGTCCATATACCACATAGTGCATACTGGTGATGAGGAGCGGCCGGTGTCCATATACCACATAGTGCATACTGGTGATGAGGAGCGGCCGGTGTCCATATCCCATATAGTGCATACTGGTGATGAGGAGCGGCCGGTGTCCATATACCACATAGTGCAGACTGGTGATGAAGAGCGGCCGGTGTCCATATACCACATAGTGCATACTGGTGATGAGGAGCGGCCGGTGTCCATATCCCATATAGTGCAGACTGGTGATGAGGAGCGGCCGGTGTCCATATACCACATAGTGCATACTGGTGATGAGGAGCGGCCGGTGTCCATATCCCATATAGTGCATACTGGTGATGAGGAGCGGCCGGTGTCCATATACCACATAGTGCATACTGGTGATGAGGAGCGGCCGGTGTCCATATACCACATAGTGCATACTGATGATGAGGAGCAGCCGGTGTCCATATACCACATAGTGCATACTGGTGATGAGGAGCGGCCGGTGTCCATATACCACATAGTGCATACTGGTGATGAGGAGCGGCCGGTGTCCATATACCACATAGTGCAGACTGGTGATGAGGAGCGGCCGGTGTCCATATACCACATAGTGCATACTGGTGATGAGGAGCGGCCGGTGTCCATATACCACATAGTGCAGACTGGTGATGAGGAGCGGCCGGTGTCCATATACCACATAGTGCATACTGGTGATGAAGAGCGGCCGGTGTCCATATACCACATAGTGCATACTGGTGATGAGGAGCGGCCGGTGTCCATATCCCATATAGTGCATACTGGTGATGAGGAGCGGCCGGTGTCCATATCCCATATAGTGCATACTGGTGATGAGGAGCGGCCGGTGTCCATATACCACATAGTGCAGACTGGGGATGAGGAGCGGCCGGTGTCCATATACCACATAGTGCAGACTGGTGATGAGGAGCGGCCGGTGTCCATATACCACATAGTGCAGACTGGTGATGAGGAGCGGCCGGTGTCCATATACCACATAGTGCATACTGGTGATGAAGAGCGGCCGGTGTCCATATACCACATAGTGCAGACTGGTGATGAGGAGCGGCCGGTGTCCATATACCACATAGTGCATACTGGTGATGAAGAGCGGCCGGTGTCCATATACCACATAGTGCAGACTGGTGATGAGGAGCGGCCGGTTTCCATATACCACATAGTGCAGACTGGTGATGAGGAGCGGCCGGTGTCCATATACCACATAGTGCAGACTGGTGATGAGGAGCGGCCGGTGTCCATATACCACATAGTGCAGACTGGTGATGAGGAGCTGCCGGTGTCCATATACCACATAGTGCAGACTGGTGATGAGGAGCTGCCGGTGTCCATATACCACATAGTGCAGACTGGTGATGAGGAGCGGCCGGTGTCCATATACCACATAGTGCATACTGGTGATGAGGAGCGGCCGGTGTCCATATACCACATAGTGCAGACTGGTGATGAGGAGCGGCCGGTGTCTATATACCACATAGTGCAGACTGGTGATGAGGAGCGGCCGGTGTCCATATACCACATAGTGCATACTGGTGATGAGGAGCGGCCGGTGTCCATATACCACATAGTGCAGACTGGTGATGAGGAGCGGCCGGTGTCTATATACCACATAGTGCAGACTGGTGATGAGGAGCGGCCGGTGTCCATATACCACATAGTGCATTCTGGTGATGAGGAGCGGCCGGTGTCCATATACCACATAGTGCAGACTGGTGATGAGGAGCGGCCGGTGTCTATATACCACATAGTGCAGACTGGTGATGAGGAGCGGCCGGTGTCCATATACCACATAGTGCAGACTGGTGATGAGGAGCGACCGGTGCCCATATACCACATAGTGCAGACTGGTGATGAGGAGCGGCCGGTGTCTATATACCACATAGTGCAGACTGGTGATGAGGAGCGGCCGGTGTCCATATACCACATAGTGCAGACTGGTGATGAGGAGCGGCCGGTGTCCATATATCACATAGTGCATACTGGTGATGAGGAGCGGCCGGTGTCCATATACCACATAGTGCATACTGGTGATGAGGAGCGGCCGGTGTCCATATACCACATAGTGCAGACTGGTGATGAGGAGCTGCCGGTGTCCATATACCACATAGTGCAGACTGGTGATGAGGAGCGGCCGGTGTCCATATACCACATAGTACAGACTGGTGATGAGGAGCGGCCGGTGTCCATATCCCACATAGTGCATACTGGTGATGAGGAGCGGCCGGTGTCCATATACCACATAGTGCAGACTGGTGATGAGGAGCGGCCGGTGTCCATATACCACATAGTGCATACTGGTGATGAGGAGCGGCCGCTGTCCATATATCACATAGTGCATACTGGTGATGAGGAGCGGCCGGTGTCCATATACCACATAGTGCAGACTGGTGATGAGGAGCTGCCGGTGTCCATATATCACATAGTGCATACTGGTGATGAGGAGCTGCCGGTGTCCATATACCACATAGTGAATACTGGTGATGAGGAGCGGCCGGTGTCCATATACCACATAGTGCAGACTGGTGATGAGGAGCGGCTGGTGTCCATATATCACATAGTGCAGACTGGTGATGAGGAGCGGCCGGTGTCCATATACCACATAGTGCATACTGATGATGAGGAGCGGCCGGTGTCCATATACCACATAGTGCATACTGGTGATGAGGAGCGGCTGGTGTCCATATATCACATAGTGCATACTGGTGATGAGGAGCGGCCGGTGTCCATATACCACATAGTGCATACTGGTGATGAGGAGCGGCCGGTGTCCATATACCACATAGTGCAGACTGGTGATGAGGAGCGGCCGGTGTCCATATACCACATAGTGCAGACTGGTGATGAGGAGCGGCCGGTGTCCATATACCACATAGTGCAGACTGGTGATGAGGAGCGGCCGGTGTCCATATACCACATAGTGCAGACTGGTGATGAGGAGCGGCCGGTGTCCATATACCACATAGTGCAGACTGGTGATGAGGAGCGGCCGGTGTCCATATACCACATAGTGCAGACTGGTGATGAGGAGCGGCCGGTGTCCATATATCACATAGTGCATACTGATGATGAGGAGCGGCCGGTGTCCATATACCACATAGTGCAGACTGGTGATGAGGAGCGGCCGGTGTCCATATACCACATAGTGTAGACTGGTGATCAGTAGCGGCCAGTGTCCATATACCACATAGTGCAGACTGGTGATGAGGAGCGGCCGGTGTCCATATATCACATAGTGCATACTGGTGATGAGGAGCGGCCTGTGTCCATATACCACATAGTGCATACTGGTGATGAGGAGCGGCCGGTGTCCATATCCCATATAGTGCATACTGGTGATGAGGAGCGGCCTGTGTCCATATATCACATAGTGCAGACTCGTGATGAGGAGCGGCCGGTGTCCATATCCCATATAGTGCATACTGGTGATGAGGAGCGGCCTGTGTCCATATATCACATAGTGCAGACTGGTGATGAGGAGCGGCCTGTGTCCATATACCACATAGTGCATACTGGTGATGAGGAGCGGCCGGTGTCCATATCCCATATAGTGCATACTGGTGATGAGGAGCGGCCTGTGTCCATATATCACATAGTGCAGACTGGTGATGAGGAGCGGCCGGTGTTCATATCCCATATAGTGCATACTGGTGATGAGGAGCGGCCGGTGTCCATATACCACATAGTGCATACTGGTGATGAGGAGCGGCCGGTGTCCATATATCACATAGTGCATACTGGTGATGAGGAGCGGCCTGTGTCCATATACCACATAGTGCATACTGGTGATGAGGAGCAGCCGGTGTCCATATCCCATATAGTGCATACTGGTGATGAGGAGCGGCCTGTGTCCATATATCACATAGTGCATACTGGTGATGAGGAGCGGCCTGTGTCCATATATCACATAGTGCATACTGGTGATGAGGAGCGGCCGGTGTCCATATACCACATAGTGCAGACTGGTGATGAGGAGCGGCCGGTGTCCATATATCACATAGTGCATACTGGTGATGAGGAGCGGCCTGTGTCCATATACCACATAGTGCATACTGGTGATGAGGAGCGGCCGGTGTCCATATCCCATATAGTGCATACTGGTGATGAGGAGCGGCCTGTGTCCATATATCACATAGTGCATACTGGTGATGAGGAGCGGCCGGTGTCCATATCCCATATAGTGCATACTGGTGATGAGGAGCGGCCGGTGTCCATATCCCATATAGTGCATACTGGTGATGAGGAGCGGCCGGTGTCCATATACCACATAGTGCAGACTGGTGATGAGGATTGGCCGGTGTCCATATACCACATAGTGCATACTGGTGATGAGGAGCTGCCGGTGTCCATATACCACATAGTGCATACTGGTGATGAGGAGCGGCCGGTGTCCATATCCCATATAGTGCAGACTGGTGATGAGGAGCGGCCGGTGTCCATATACCACATAGTGCATACTGGTGATGAGGAGCGGCCGGTGTCCATATACCACATAGTGCAGACTGGTGATGAGGAGCTGCCGGTGTCCATATACCACATAGTGCAGACTGGTGATGAGGAGCGGCCGGTGTCCATATACCACATAGTGCAGACTGGTGATGAGGAGCGGCCGGTGTCCATATACCACATAGTGCATACTGGTGATGAGGAGCGGCCGGTGTCCATATACCACATAGTGCATACTGATGATGAGGAGCGGCCGGTGTCCATATACCACATAGTGCAGACTGATGATGAGGAGCGGCCGGTGTCCATATACCACATAGTGCAGACTGGTGATGAGGAGCGGCCGGTGTCCATATACCACATAGTGCAGACTGGTGATGAGGAGCGGCCGGTGTCCATATACCACATAGTGCAGACTGGTGATGAGGAGCGGCCGGTGTCCATATACCACATAGTGCATACTGGTGATGAGGAGCGGCCGGTGTCCATATACCACATAGTGCAGACTGGTGATGAGGAGCGGCCGGTGTCCATATACCACATAGTGCAGACTGGTGATGAGGAGCGGCCGGTGTCTATATACCACATAGTGCATACTGGTGATGAGGAGCGGCCGGTGTACATATACCACATAGTGCATACTGGTGATGAGGAGCGGCCGGTGTCCATATACCACATAGTGCATACTGATGATGAGGAGCGGCCGGTGTCCATATACCACATAGTGCAGACTGGTGATGAGGAGCGGCCGGTGTCCATATACCACATAGTGCAGACTGGTGATGAGGAGCGGCCGGTGTCCATATACCACATAGTGCATACTGATGATGAGGAGCGGCCGGTGTCCATATACCACATAGTGCAGACTGGTGATGAGGAGCGGCCGGTGTCCATATACCACATAGTGCAGACTGGTGATGAGGAGCGGCCGGTGTCCATATACCACATAGTGCAGACTGGTGATGAGGAGCGGCCGGTGTCCATATATCACATAGTGCAGACTGGTGATGAGGAGCGGCCGGTGTCCATATATCACATAGTGCAGACTGGTGATGAGGAGCGGCCGGTGTCCATATACCACATAGTGCATACTGGTGATGAGGAGCGGCCGGTGTCCATATATCACATAGTGCAGACTGGTGATGAGGAGCGGCTGGTGTCCATATACCACATAGTGCATACTGGTGATGAGGAGCGGCCGGTGTCCATATCCCATATAGTGCATACTGGTGATGAGGAGCGGCCGGTGTCTATATACCACATAGTGCAGACTGGTGATGAGGAGCGGCCGGTGTCCATATCCCATATAGTGCATACTGGTGATGAGGAGCGGCCGGTGTCCATATCCCACATAGTGCATACTGGTGATGAAGAGCGGCCGGTGTCCATATCCCACATAGTGCATACTGGTGATGAGGAGCGGCCGGTGTCCATATATCACATAGTGCAGACTGGTGATGAGGAGCGGCCGGTGTCCATATACCACATAGTGCAGACTGGTGATGAGGAGCGGCCGGTGTCCATATACCACATAGTGCATACTGGTGATGAGGAGCGGCCGGTGTCCATATACCACATAGTGCAGACTGGTGATGAGGAGCGGCCGGTGTCCATATACCACATAGTGCAGACTGGTGATGAGGAGCGGCCGGTGTCCATATACCACATAGTGCATACTGGTGATGAGGAGCGGCCGGTGTCCATATACCACATAGTGCATACTGGTGATGAGGAGCGGCCGGTGTCCATATACCACATAGTGCAGACTGGTGATGAGGAGCGGCCGGTGTCCATATACCACATAGTGCAGACTGGTGATGAGGAGCGGCCGGTGTCCATATCCCATATAGTGCATACTGGTGATGAAGAGCGGCCGGTGTCCATATACCACATAGTCCATACTGGTGATGAGGAGCGGCCGGTGTCCATATCCCATATAGTGCATACTGGTGATGAGGAGCGGCCGGTGTCCATATACCACATAGTGCAGACTGGTGATGAGGAGCGGCCGGTGTCCATATCCCATATAGTGCATACTGGTGATGAAGAGCGGCCGGTGTCCATATACCACATAGTGCATACTGGTGATGAGGAGCGGCCGGTGTCCATATACCACATAGTGCAGACTGGTGATGAGGAGCGGCCGGTGTCCATATACCACATAGTGCATACTGGTGATGAGGAGCGGCCGGTGTCCATATACCACATAGTGCAGACTGGTGATGAGGAGCAGCCGGTGTCTATATATCACATAGTGCAGACTGGTGATGAGGAGCGGCCGGTGTCCATATACCACATAGTGCAGACTGGTGATGAGGAGCGGCCGGTGTCCATATACCACATAGTGCAGACTGGTGATGAGGAGCGGCCGGTGTCCATATACCACATAGTGCATACTGGTGATGAGGAGCGGCCGGTGTCCATATACCACATAGTGCATACTGGTGATGAGGAGCGGCCGGTGTCCATATACCACATAGTGCAGACTGGTGATGAGGAGCGGCCGGTGTCCATATACCACATAGTGCAGACTGGTGATGAGGAGCAGCCGGTGTCCATATACCACATAGTGCATACTGGTGATGAGGAGCGGCCGGTGTCCATATACCACATAGTGCAGACTGGTGATGAGGAGCGGCCGGTGTCCATATACCACATAGTGCAGACTGGTGATGAGGAGCAGCCGGTGTCCATATACCACATAGTGCATAATGGTGATGAGGAGCGGCCGGTGTCCATATACCACATAGTGCATACTGGTGATGAGGAGCGGCCGGTGTCCATATACCACATAGTGCATACTGGTGATGAGGAGCGGCCGGTGTCCATATACCACATAGTGCAGACTGGTGATGAGGAGCAGCCGGTGTCCATATAATACATAGTGCAGACTGGTGATGAGGAGCGGCCGGTGTCCATATACCACATAGTGCAGACTGGTGATGAGGAGCGGCCGGTGTCCATATACCACATAGTGCATACTGGTGATGAGGAGCGGCCGGTGTCCATATACCACATAGTGCATACTGGTGATGAGGAGCTGCCGGTGTCCATATACCACATAGTGCATACTGGTGATGAGGAGCGGCCGGTGTCCATATATCACATAGTGCAGACTGGTGATGAGGAGCGGCCGGTGTCCATATACCACATAGTGCAGACTGGTGATGAGGAGCGACCGGTGTCCATATACCGCATAGTGCAGACTGGTGATGAGGAGCGACCGGTGTCCATATACCACATAGTGCATACTGGTGATGAGGAGCGGCCGGTGTCCATATACCACATAGTGCATACTGGTGATGAGGAGCGGCCGGTGTCCATATACCACATAGTGCATACTGGTGATGAGGAGCGGCCGCTGTCCATATATCACATAGTGCATACTGGTGATGAGGAGCGGCCGGTGTCCATATACCACATAGTGCAGACTGGTAATGAGGAGCGGCCGGTGTCCATATACCACATAGTGCATACTGGTGATGAGGAGCGGCCGGTGTCCATATACCACATAGTGCATACTGGTGATGAGGAGCGGCCGCTGTCCATATATCACATAGTGCATACTGGTGATGAGGAGCGGCCGGTGTCCATATACCACATAGTGCAGACTGGTGATGAGGAGCGGCCGGTGTCCATATACCACATAGTGCATACTGGTGATGAGGAGCGGCCGGTGTCCATATACCACATAGTGCAGACTGGTGATGAGGAGCGGCCGGTGTCCATATCCCATATAGTGCATACTGGTGATGAGGAGCGGCCGGTGTCCATATACCACATAGTGCATACTGGTGATGAGGAGCGGCCGGTGTCCATATCCCATATAGTGCATACTGGTGATGAGGAGCGGCCGGTGTCCATATACCACATAGTGCAGACTGGTGATGAGGAGCGGCCGGTGTCCATATACCACATAGTGCATACTGGTGATGAGGAGCGGCCGGTGTCCATATCCCATATAGTGCATACTGGTGATGAGGAGCGGCCGGTGTCCATATACCACATAGTGCAGACTGGTGATGAGGAGCGGCCGGTGTCCATATACCACATAGTGCATACTGGTGATGAGGAGCGGCCGGTGTCCATATCCCATATAGTGCAGACTGGTGATGAGGAGCGGCCGGTGTCCATATACCACATAGTGCATACTGGTGATGAGGAGCGGCCGGTGTCCATATACCACATAGTGCAGACTGGTGATGAGGAGCTGCCGGTGTCCATATACCACATAGTGCAGACTGGTGATGAGGAGCGGCCGGTGTCCATATACCACATAGTGCAGACTGGTGATGAGGAGCGGCCGGTGTCCATATACCACATAGTGCAGACTGGTGATGAGGAGCAGCCGGTGTCTATATATCACATAGTGCAGACTGGTGATGAGGAGCGGCCGGTGTCCATATACCACATAGTGCAGACTGGTGATGAGGAGCGGCCGGTGTCCATATACCACATAGTGCATACTGGTGATGAGGAGCGGCCGGTGTCCATATACCACATAGTGCATACTGGTGATGAGGAGCGGCCGGTGTCCATATACCACATAGTGCATACTGATGATGAGGAGCGGCCGGTGTCCATATACCACATAGTGCATACTGGTGATGAGGAGCGGCCGGTGTCCATATACCACATAGTGCAGACTGGTGATGAGGAGCGGCCGGTGTCCATATACCACATAGTGCAGACTGGTGATGAGGAGCGGCCGGTGTCTATATACCACATAGTGCATACTGGTGATGAGGAGCGGCCGGTGTACATATACCACATAGTGCATACTGGTGATGAGGAGCGGCCGGTGTCCATATACCACATAGTGCATACTGATGATGAGGAGCGGCCGGTGTCCATATACCACATAGTGCAGACTGGTGATGAGGAGCGGCCTGTGTCCATATACCACATAGTGCATACTGATGATGAGGAGCGGCCGGTGTCCATATACCACATAGTGCATACTGATGATGAGGAGCGGCCGGTGTCCATATACCACATAGTGCATACTGATGATGAGGAGCGGCCGGTGTCCATATACCACATAGTGCAGACTGGTGATGAGGAGCGGCCGGTGTCCATATACCACATAGTGCAGACTGGTGATGAGGAGCGGCCGGTGTCCATATACCACATAGTGCATACTGATGATGAGGAGCGGCCGGTGTCCATATACCACATAGTGCAGACTGGTGATGAGGAGCGGCCGGTGTCCATATACCACATAGTGCAGACTGGTGATGAGGAGCGGCCGGTGTCCATATACCACATAGTGCAGACTGGTGATGAGGAGCGGCCGGTGTCCATATCCCATATAGTGCATACTGGTGATGAGGAGCGGCCGGTGTCCATATCCCATATAGTGCATACTGGTGATGAGGAGCGGCCGGTGTCCATATCCCATATAGTGCATACTGGTGATGAGGAGCGGCCGGTGTCTATATCCCACATAGTGCATACTGGTGATGAAGAGCGGCCGGTGTCCATATCCCACATAGTGCATACTGGTGATGAGGAGCGGCCGGTGTCCATATATCACATAGTGCAGACTGGTGATGAGGAGCGGCCGGTGTCCATATACCACATAGTGCAGACTGGTGATGAGGAGCGGCCGGTGTCCATATACCACATAGTGCATACTGGTGATGAGGAGCGGCCGGTGTCCATATACCACATAGTGCAGACTGGTGATGAGGAGCGGCCGGTGTCCATATACCACATAGTGCATACTGGTGATGAGGAGCGGCCGGTGTCCATATACCACATAGTGCATACTGGTGATGAGGAGCGGCCGGTGTCCATATACCACATAGTGCAGACTGGTGATGAGGAGCGGCCGGTGTCCATATACCACATAGTGCATACTGGTGATGAGGAGCGGCCGGTGTCCATATACCACATAGTGCAGACTGGTGATGAGGAGCGGCCGGTGTCCATATCCCATATAGTGCATACTGGTGATGAAGAGCGGCCGGTGTCCATATACCACATAGTGCATACTGGTGATGAGGAGCGGCCGGTGTCCATATCCCATATAGTGCATACTGGTGATGAGGAGCGGCCGGTGTCCATATACCACATAGTGCAGACTGGTGATGAGGAGCGGCCGGTGTCCATATCCCATATAGTGCATACTGGTGATGAAGAGCGGCCGGTGTCCATATACCACATAGTGCATACTGGTGATGAGGAGCGGCCGGTGTCCATATACCACATAGTGCAGACTGGTGATGAGGAGCGGCCGGTGTCCATATACCACATAGTGCATACTGGTGATGAGGAGCGGCCGGTGTCCATATACCACATAGTGCATACTGGTGATGAGGAGCGGCCGGTGTCCATATACCACATAGTGCAGACTGGTGATGAGGAGCGGCCGGTGTCCATATACCACATAGTGCATACTGGTGATGAGGAGCGGCCGGTGTCCATATACCACATAGTGCAGACTGGTGATGAGGAGCAGCCGGTGTCCATATACCACATAGTGCAGACTGGTGATGAGGAGCGGCCGGTGTCCATATACCACATAGTGCAGACTGGTGATGAGGAGCAGCCGGTGTCCATATACCACATAGTGCATACTGGTGATGAGGAGCGGCCGGTGTCCATATACCACATAGTGCAGACTGGTGATGAGGAGCGGCCGGTGTCCATATACCACATAGTGCAGACTGGTGATGAGGAGCAGCCGGTGTCCATATACCACATAGTGCATAATGGTGATGAGGAGCGGCCGGTGTCCATATACCACATAGTGCATACTGGTGATGAGGAGCGGCCGGTGTCCATATACCACATAGTGCATACTGGTGATGAGGAGCGGCCGGTGTCCATATACCACATAGTGCAGACTGGTGATGAGGAGCAGCCGGTGTCCATATAATACATAGTGCAGACTGGTGATGAGGAGCGGCCGGTGTCCATATACCACATAGTGCAGACTGGTGATGAGGAGCGGCCGGTGTCCATATACCACATAGTGCATACTGGTGATGAGGAGCGGCCGGTGTCCATATACCACATAGTGCATACTGGTGATGAGGAGCTGCCGGTGTCCATATACCACATAGTGCATACTGGTGATGAGGAGCGGCCGGTGTCCATATATCACATAGTGCATACTGGTGATGAGGAGCGGCCGGTGTCCATATACCACATAGTGCAGACTGGTGATGAGGAGCGACCGGTGTCCATATACCGCATAGTGCAGACTGGTGATGAGGAGCGACCGGTGTCCATATACCACATAGTGCATACTGGTGATGAGGAGCGGCCGGTGTCCATATACCACATAGTGCATACTGGTGATGAGGAGCGGCCGGTGTCCATATACCACATAGTGCATACTGGTGATGAGGAGCGGCCGCTGTCCATATATCACATAGTGCATACTGGTGATGAGGAGCGGCCGGTGTCCATATACCACATAGTGCAGACTGGTAATGAGGAGCGGCCGGTGTCCATATACCACATAGTGCATACTGGTGATGAGGAGCGGCCGGTGTCCATATACCACATAGTGCATACTGGTGATGAGGAGCGGCCGCTGTCCATATATCACATAGTGCATACTGGTGATGAGGAGCGGCCGGTGTCCATATACCACATAGTGCAGACTGGTGATGAGGAGCGGCCGGTGTCCATATACCACATAGTGCATACTGGTGATGAGGAGCGGTCGGTGTCCATATACCACATAGTGCATACTGGTGATGAGGAGCGGCCGGTGTCCATATACCACATAGTGCAGACTGGTGATGAGGAGCTGCCGGTGTCCATATCCCACATAGTGCATACTGGTGATGAGGAGCGGCCGGTGTCCATATACCACATAGTGCAGACTGGTGATGAGGAGTGGCCGGTGTCCATATACCACATAGTGCAGACTGGTGATGAGGAGCGGCCGGTGTCCATATACCACATAGTGCAGACTGGTGATGAGGAGCGGCCGTTGTCCATATACCACATAGTGCATACTGGTGATGAGGAGCGGCCGGTGTCCATATACCACATAGTGCATACTGGTGATGAGGAGCGGCCGGTGTCCATATACCACATAGTGTATACTGGTGATGAGGAGCGGCCGGTGTCCATATACCACATAGTGCATACTGGTGATGAGGAGCGGCCGGTGTCCATATACCACATAGTGCAGACTGGTGATGAGGAGCGGCCGGTGTCCATATACCACATAGTGCATACTGGTGATGAGGAGCGGCCGGTGTCCATATACCACATAGTGCATACTGGTGATGAGGAGCGGCCGGTGTCCATATACCACATAGTGCAGACTGGTGATGAGGAGCGGCCGGTGTCCATATACCACATAGTGCATACTGGTGATGAGGAGCGGCCGGTGTCCATATACCACATAGTGCATACTGGTGATGAGGAGCGGCCGGTGTCCATATCCCACATAGTGCATACTGGTGATGAGGAGCGGCCGGTGTCCATATACCACATAGTGCAGACTGGTGATGAGGAGCGGCCGGTGTCCATATACCACATAGTGCAGACTGGTGATGAGGAGCGGCCGGTGTCCATATACCACATAGTGCATACTGGTGATGAGGAGCGGCCGGTGTCCATATACCACATAGTGCAGACTGGTGATGAGGAGCGGCCGGTGTCCATATACCACATAGTGCATACTGGTGATGAGGAGCGGCCGGTGTCCATATACCACATAGTGCATACTGGTGATGAGGAGCTGCCGGTGTCCATATACCACATAGTGCATACTGGTGATGAGGAGCAGCCGGTGTCCATATACCACATAGTGCATACTGGTGATGAGGAGCGGCCGGTATCCATATACCACATAGTGCAGACTGGTGATGAGGAGCGGCCGGTGTCCATATACCACATAGTGCATACTGGTGATGAGGAGCGGCCGGTGTCCATATACCACATAGTGCAGACTGGTGATGAGGAGCGGCCGGTGTCCATATACCACATAGTGTATACTGCTGATGAGGAGCGGCCGGTGTCCATATACCACATAGTGCAGACTGGTGATGAGGAGCTGCCGGTGTCCATATACCACATAGTGCAGACTGGTGATGAGGAGCTGCCGGTGTCCATATACCACATAGTGCAGACTGGTGATGAGGAGCGGCCGGTGTCCATATACCACATAGTGCAGACTGGTGATGAGGAGCTGCCGGTGTCCATATACCACATAGTGCATACTGGTGATGAGGAGCGGCCGGTGTCCATATACCACATAGTGCATACTGGTGATGAGGAGCGGCCGGTGTCCATATACCACATAGTGCAGACTGGTGATGAGGAGCGGCCGGTGTCCATATACCACATAGTGCAGACTGGTGATGAGGAGCGGCCGGTGTCCATATACCACATAGTGCACACTGGTGATGAGGAGCTGCCGGTGTCCATATACCACATAGTGCATACTGGTGATGAGGAGCGGCCGGTGTCCATATACCACATAGTGCAGACTGGTGATGAGGAGCGGCCGGTGTCCATATACCACATAGTGCAGACTGGTGATGAGGAGCGGCCGGTGTCCATATACCACATAGTGCAGACTGGTGATGAGGAGCGGCCGGTGTCCATATACCACATAGTGCATACTGGTGATGAGGAGCGGCCGGTGTCCATATACCACATAGTGCAGACTGGTGATGAGGAGCGGCCGGTGTCCATATACCACATAGTGCATACTGGTGATGAGGAGCGGCCGGTGTCCATATACCACATAGTGCATACTGGTGATGAGGAGCTGCCGGTGTCCATATACCACATAGTGCATACTGGTGATGAGGAGCGGCCGGTGTCCATATACCACATAGTGCATACTGGTGATGAGGAGCGGCCGGTGTCCATATATCACATAGTGCAGACTGGTGATGAGGAGCGGCCGGTGTCCATATACCACATAGTGCATACTGGTGATGAGGAGCGGCCGGTGTCCATATACCACATAGTGCATACTGGTGATGAGGAGCGGCCGGTGTCCATATACCACATAGTGCATACTGGTGATGAGGAGCGGCCGGTGTCCATATACCACATAGTGCATACTGGTGATGAGGAGCGGCCGGTATCCATATACCACATAGTGCAGACTGGTGATGAGGAGCGGCCGGTGTCCATATACCACATAGTGCATACTGGTGATGAGGAGCGGCCGGTGTCCATATCCCACATAGTGCATACTGGTGATGAGGAGCGGCCGGTGTCCATATACCACATAGTGCAGACTGGTGATGAGGAGCGGCCGGTGTCCATATACCACATAGTGCATACTGGTGATGAGGAGCGGCCGGTGTCCATATACCACATAGTGCATACTGGTGATGAGGAGCGGCCGGTGTCCATATACCACATAGTGCATACTGGTGATGAGGAGCGGCCGGTGTCCATATACCACATAGTGCATACTGGTGATGAAGAGCGGCCGGTGTCCATATCCCACATAGTGCATACTGGTGATGAGGAGCGGCCGGTGTCCATATACCACATAGTGCAGACTGGTGATGAGGAGCGGCCGGTGTCCATATACCACATAGTGCAGACTGGTGATGAGGAGCGGCCGGTGTCCATATACCACATAGTGCATACTGGTGATGAGGAGCAGCCGGTGTCTATATACCACATAGTGCATACTGGTGATGAGGAGCGGCCGGTGTCCATATACCACATAGTGCAGACTGGTGATGAGGAGCGGCCGGTGTCCATATCCCACATAGTGCATACTGGTGATGAGGAGCGGCCGGTGTCCATATACCACATAGTGCATACTGGTGATGAGGAGCGGCCGGTGTCCATATACCACATAGTGCATACTGGTGATGAGGAGCGGCCGGTGTCCATATACCACATAGTGCATACTGGTGATGAAGAGCGGCCGGTGTCCATATCCCACATAGTGCATACTGGTGATGAGGAGCGGCCGGTGTCCATATACCACATAGTGCAGACTGGTGATGAGGAGCGGCCGGTGTCCATATACCACATAGTGCAGACTGGTGATGAGGAGCGGCCGGTGTCCATATCCCACATAGTGCATACTGGTGATGAGGAGCGGCCGGTGTCCATATCCCACATAGTGCATACTGGTGATGAGGAGCGGCCGGTGTCCATATACCACATAGTGCAGACTGGTGATGAGGAGCGGCCGGTGTCCATATATCACATAGTGCATACTGGTGATGAGGAGCGGCCGGTGTCCATATACCACATAGTGCATACTGGTGATGAGGAGCGGCCGGTGTCCATATCCCACATAGTGCATACTGGTGATGAGGAGCGGCCGGTGTCCATATACCACATAGTGCAGACTGGTGATGAGGAGCGGCCGGTGTCCATATACCACATAGTGCAGACTGGTGATGAGGAGCGGCCGGTGTCCATATATCACATAGTGCATAATGGTGATGAGGAGCGGCCGGTGTCCATATATCACATAGTGCAGACTGGTGATGAGGAGCGGCCGGTGTCCATATACCACATAGTGCATACTGGTGATGAGGAGCGGCCGGTGTCCATATACCACATAGTGCATACTGGTGATGAGGAGCGGCCGGTGTCCATATACCACATAGTGCATACTGGTGATGAGGAGCGGCCGGTGTCCATATACCACATAGTGCATACTGGTGATGAGGAGCGGCCGGTGTCCATATACCACATAGTGCAGACTGGTGATGAGGAGCGGCCGGTGTCCATCTACCACATAGTGCAGACTGGTGATGAGGAGCGGCCGGTGTCCATATACCACATAGTGCATACTGGTGATGAGGAGCGGCCGGTGTCCATATACCACATAGTGCAGACTGGTGATGAGGAGCGGCCGGTGTCCATATCCCACATAGTGCAGACTGGTGATGAGGAGCGGCCGGTGTCCATATACCACATAGTGCAGACTGGTGATGAGGAGCGGCCGGTGTCCATATACCACAAAGTGCAGACTGGTGATGAGGAGCGGCCGGTGTCCATATCCCACATAGTGCAGACTGGTGATGAGGAGCGGCCGGTGTCCATATACCACATAGTGCAGACTGGTGATGAGGAGCGGCCGGTGTCCATATACCACATAGTGCATACTGGTGATGAGGAGCGGCTGGTGTCCATATATCACATAGTGCATACTGGTGATGAGGAGCGGCCGGTGTCCATATACCACATAGTGCATACTGGTGATGAGGAGCGGCCGGTGTCCATATACCACATAGTGCAGACTGGTGATGAGGAGCGGCCGGTGTCCATATACCACATAGTGCAGACTGGTGATGAGGAGCGGCCGGTGTCCATATACCACGTAGTGCATACTGGTGATGAGGAGCGGCCGGTGTCCATATATCACGTAGTGCATACTGGTGATGAGGAGCGGCCGGTGTCCATATATCACATAGTGCATACTGGTGATGAGGAGCGGCCTGTGTCCATATATCACATAGTGCATACTGGTGATGAGGAGCGGCCGGTGTCCATATATCACATAGTGCATACTGGTGATGAGGAGCGGCCGGTGTCCATATACCACATAGTGCAGACTGGTGATGAGGAGCGGCCGGTGTCCATATACCACATAGTGCATACTGGTGATGAGGAGCGGCCGGTGTCCATATATCACATAGTGCAGACTGGTGATGAGGAGCGGCCGGTGTCCATATACCACATAGTGCATACTGGTGATGAGGAGCGGCCGGTGTCCATATATCACATAGTGCATACTGGTGATGAGGAGCGGCCGGTGTCCATATATCACATAGTGCATACTGGTGATGAGGAGCGGCCGGTGTCCATATATCACATAGTGCAGACTGGTGATGAGGAGCGGCCGGTGTCCATATACCACATAGTGCATACTGGAGATGAGGAGCGGCCGGTGTCCATATACCACATAGTGCATACTGGTGATGAGGAGCGGCCGGTGTCCATATACCACATAGTGCAGACTGGTGATGAGGAGCGGCCGGTGTCCATATAGCACATAGTGCAGACTGGTGATGAGGAGCGGCCGGTGTCCATATACCACATAGTGCAGACTGGTGATGAGGAGCGGCCGGTGTCCATATACCACATAGTGCATTCTGGTGATGAGGAGCGGCCGGTGTCCATATACCACATAGTGAAGACTGGTGATGAGGAGCGTCCGGTGTCCATATAGCACATAGTGCATACTGGTGATGAGGAGCGGCCGGTGTCCATATACCACATAGTGCAGACTGGTGATGAGGAGCGGCCGGTGTCCATATACCACATAGTGCAGACTGGTGATGAGGAGCGGCCGGTGTCCATATACCACATAGTGCATTCTGGTGATGAGGAGCGGCCGGTGTCCATATACCACATAGTGAAGACTGGTGATGAGGAGCGTCCGGTGTCCATATAGCACATAGTGCATACTGGTGATGAGGAGCGGCCGGTGTCCATATACCACATAGTGCATACTGGTGATGAGGAGCGTCCGGTGTCCATATAGCACATAGTGCATACTGGTGATGAGGAGCGGCCGGTGTCCATATACCACATAGTGCAGACTGGTGATGAGGAGCGGCCGGTGACCATATACCACATAGTGCAGACTGGTGATGAGGAGCGGCCGGTGTCCATATACCACATAGTGCAGACTGGTGATGAGGAGCGGCCGGTGTCCATATACCACATAGTGAAGACTGGTGATGAGGAGCGTCCGGTGTCCATATAGCACATAGTGCATACTGGTGATGAGGAGCGGCCGGTGTCCATATACCACATAGTGAAGACTGGTGATGAGGAGCGTCCGGTGTCCATATAGCACATAGTGCATACTGGTGATGAGGAGCGTCCGGTGTCCATATACCACATAGTCCATACTGGTGATGAGGAGCGGCCGGTGTCCATATACCACATAGTGCAGACTGGTGATGAGGAGCGGCCGGTGACCATATACCACATAGTGCAGACTGGTGATGAGGAGCGGCCGGTGTCCATATACCACATAGTGCATACTGGTGATGAGGAGCGGCCGGTGTCCATATACCACATAGTGCAGACTGGTGATGAGGAGCGGCCGGCGTCCATATCCCACATAGTGCAGACTGGTGATGAGGAGCGGCCGGCGTCCATATACCACATAGTGCAGACTGGTGATGAGGAGCGGCCGGTGTCCATATACCACATAGTGCATACTGGTGATGAGGAGCGGCCGGCGTCCATATCCCACATAGTGCAGACTGGTGATGAGGAGCGGCCGGCGTCCATATCCCACATAGTGCAGACTGGTGATGAGGAGCGGCCGGCGTCCATATACCACATAGTGCAGACTGGTGATGAGGAGCGGCCGGCGTCCATATCCCACATAGTGCAGACTGGTGATGAGGAGCGGCCGGCGTCCATATCCCACATAGTGCAGACTGGTGATGAGGAGCGGCCGGCGTCCATATACCACATAGTGCAGACTGGTGATGAGGAGCGGCCGGCGTCCATATACCACATAGTGCATACTGGTGATGAGGAGCGGCCGGCGTCCATATACCACATAGTGCAGACTGGTGATGAGGAGCGGCCGGTGTCCATATACCACATAGTGCAGACTGGTGATGAGGAGCGGCGGGCGTCCATATACTACATAGTGCATACTGGTGATGAGGAGCGGCGGGTGTCCATATACCACATAGTGCAGACTGGTGATGAGGAGCGGCCGGCGTCCATATACCACATAGTGCAGACTGGTGATGAGGAGCGGCCGGCGTCCATATACCACATAGTGCATACTGGTGATGAGGAGCGGCCGGCGTCCATATACCACATAGTGCAGACTGGTGATGAGGAGCGGCCGGTGTCCATATACCACATAGTGCAGACTGGTGATGAGGAGCGGCGGGCGTCCATATACTACATAGTGCATACTGGTGATGAGGAGCGGCCGGTGTCCATATACCACATAGTGCATACTGGTGATGAGGAGCGGCCGGTGTCCATATCCCACATAGTGCATACTGGTGATGAGGAGCAGCCGGTGTCCATATACCACATAGTGCATACTGGTGATGAGGAGCGGCCGGTGTCCATATACCACATAGTGCAGACTGGTGATGAGGAGCGGCCGGTGTCCATATACCACATAGTGCATACTGGTGATGAGGAGCGGCCGGTGTCCATATCCCACATAGTGCATACTGGTGATGAGGAGCGGCCGGTGTCCATATCCCACATAGTGCATACTGGTGATGAGGAGCGGCCGGTGTCTATATACCACATAGTGCATACTGGTGATGAGGAGCGGCCGGTGTCCATATACCACATAGTGCATACTGGTGATGAGGAGCGGCCGGTGTCCATATCCCACATAGTGCATACTGGTGATGAGGAGCGGCCGGTGTCCATATCCCACATAGTGCATACTGGTGATGAGGAGAGGCCGGTGTCCATATCCCACATAGTGCATACTGGTGATGAGGAGCGGCCGGTATCTATATACCACATAGTGCATACTGGTGATGAGGAGCGGCCGGTGTCCATATCCCACATAGTGCATACTGGTGATGAGGAGCGGCCGGTGTCCATATACCACATAGTGCATACTGGTGATGAGGAGCCGCCGGTGTCTATATACCACATAGTGCATACTGGTGATGAGGAGCGGCCGGTGTCCATATATCACATAGTGCATACTGGTGATGAGGAGCGGCCTGTGTCCATATACCACATAGTGCAGACTGGTGATGAGGAGCGGCCGGTGTCCATATATCACATAGTGCATACTGGTGATGAGGAGCGGCCGGTGTCCATATATCACATAGTGCATACTGGTGATGAGGAGCGGCCGGTGTCCATATACCACATAGTGCAGACTGGTGATGAGGAGCGGCCGGTGTCCATATACCACATAGTGCAGACTGGTGATGAGGAGCGGCCGGTGTCCATATACCACATAGTGCATACTGGTGATGAGGAGCGGCCGGTGTCCATATCCCACATAGTGCATACTGGTGATGAGGAGCGGCCGGTGTCCATATACCACATAGTGCATACTGGTGATGAGGAGCGGCCGGTGTCCATATACCACATAGTGCAGACTGGTGATGAGGAGCGGCCGGTGTCCATATACCACATAGTGCATACTGGTGATGAGGAGCGGCCGGTGTCCATATACCACATAGTGCAGACTGGTGATGAGGAGCGGCCGGTGTCCATATACCACATAGTGCAGACTGGTGATGAGGAGCGGCCGGTGTCCATATCCCACATAGTGCAGACTGGTGATGAGGAGCGGCCGGTGTCCATATACCACGTAGTGCATACTGGTGATGAGGAGCGGCCGGTGTCCATATATCACATAGTGCATACTGGTGATGAGGAGCGGCCTGTGTCCATATATCACATAGTGCATACTGGTGATGAGGAGCGGCCGGTGTCCATATATCACATAGTGCATACTGGTGATGAGGAGCGGCCGGTGTCCATATACCACATAGTGCAGACTGGTGATGAGGAGCGGCCGGTGTCCATATACCACATAGTGCATACTGGTGATGAGGAGCGGCCGGTGTCCATATATCACATAGTGCAGACTGGTGATGAGGAGCGGCCGGTGTCCATATACCACATAGTGCATACTGGTGATGAGGAGCGGCCGGTGTCCATATATCACATAGTGCATACTGGTGATGAGGAGCGGCCGGTGTCCATATATCACATAGTGCATACTGGTGATGAGGAGCGGCCGGTGTCCATATATCACATAGTGCAGACTGGTGATGAGGAGCGGCCGGTGTCCATATACCACATAGTGCATACTGGAGATGAGGAGCGGCCGGTGTCCATATACCACATAGTGCATACTGGTGATGAGGAGCGGCCGGTGTCCATATACCACATAGTGCAGACTGGTGATGAGGAGCGGCCGGTGTCCATATAGCACATAGTGCAGACTGGTGATGAGGAGCGGCCGGTGTCCATATACCACATAGTGCAGACTGGTGATGAGGAGCGGCCGGTGTCCATATACCACATAGTGCATTCTGGTGATGAGGAGCGGCCGGTGTCCATATACCACATAGTGAAGACTGGTGATGAGGAGCGTCCGGTGTCCATATAGCACATAGTGCATACTGGTGATGAGGAGCGGCCGGTGTCCATATACCACATAGTGCAGACTGGTGATGAGGAGCGGCCGGTGTCCATATACCACATAGTGCAGACTGGTGATGAGGAGCGGCCGGTGTCCATATACCACATAGTGCATTCTGGTGATGAGGAGCGGCCGGTGTCCATATACCACATAGTGAAGACTGGTGATGAGGAGCGTCCGGTGTCCATATAGCACATAGTGCATACTGGTGATGAGGAGCGGCCGGTGTCCATATACCACATAGTGCATACTGGTGATGAGGAGCGTCCGGTGTCCATATAGCACATAGTGCATACTGGTGATGAGGAGCGGCCGGTGTCCATATACCACATAGTGCAGACTGGTGATGAGGAGCGGCCGGTGACCATATACCACATAGTGCAGACTGGTGATGAGGAGCGGCCGGTGTCCATATACCACATAGTGCAGACTGGTGATGAGGAGCGGCCGGTGTCCATATACCACATAGTGAAGACTGGTGATGAGGAGCGTCCGGTGTCCATATAGCACATAGTGCATACTGGTGATGAGGAGCGGCCGGTGTCCATATACCACATAGTGAAGACTGGTGATGAGGAGCGTCCGGTGTCCATATAGCACATAGTGCATACTGGTGATGAGGAGCGTCCGGTGTCCATATACCACATAGTCCATACTGGTGATGAGGAGCGGCCGGTGTCCATATACCACATAGTGCAGACTGGTGATGAGGAGCGGCCGGTGACCATATACCACATAGTGCAGACTGGTGATGAGGAGCGGCCGGTGTCCATATACCACATAGTGCATACTGGTGATGAGGAGCGGCCGGTGTCCATATACCACATAGTGCAGACTGGTGATGAGGAGCGGCCGGCGTCCATATCCCACATAGTGCAGACTGGTGATGAGGAGCGGCCGGCGTCCATATACCACATAGTGCAGACTGGTGATGAGGAGCGGCCGGCGTCCATATACCACATAGTGCAGACTGGTGATGAGTAGCGGCCGGCGTCCATATCCCACATAGTGCAGACTGGTGATGAGGAGCGGCCGGCGTCCATATACCACATAGTGCAGACTGGTGATGAGGAGCGGCCGGCGTCCATATACCACATAGTGCATACTGGTGATGAGGAGCGGCCGGCGTCCATATACCACATAGTGCAGACTGGTGATGAGGAGCGGCCGGTGTCCATATACCACATAGTGCAGACTGGTGATGAGGAGCGGCGGGCGTCCATATACTACATAGTGCATACTGGTGATGAGGAGCGGCGGGTGTCCATATACCACATAGTGCAGACTGGTGATGAGGAGCGGCCGGCGTCCATATACCACATAGTGCAGACTGGTGATGAGGAGCGGCCGGCGTCCATATACCACATAGTGCATACTGGTGATGAGGAGCGGCCGGCGTCCATATACCACATAGTGCAGACTGGTGATGAGGAGCGGCCGGTGTCCATATACCACATAGTGCAGACTGGTGATGAGGAGCGGCGGGCGTCCATATACTACATAGTGCATACTGGTGATGAGGAGCGGCCGGTGTCCATATACCACATAGTGCATACTGGTGATGAGGAGCGGCCGGTGTCCATATCCCACATAGTGCATACTGGTGATGAGGAGCAGCCGGTGTCCATATACCACATAGTGCATACTGGTGATGAGGAGCGGCCGGTGTCCATATACCACATAGTGCAGACTGGTGATGAGGAGCGGCCGGTGTCCATATACCACATAGTGCATACTGGTGATGAGGAGCGGCCGGTGTCCATATCCCACATAGTGCATACTGGTGATGAGGAGCGGCCGGTGTCCATATCCCACATAGTGCATACTGGTGATGAGGAGCGGCCGGTGTCTATATACCACATAGTGCATACTGGTGATGAGGAGCGGCCGGTGTCCATATACCACATAGTGCATACTGGTGATGAGGAGCGGCCGGTGTCCATATCCCACATAGTGCATACTGGTGATGAGGAGCGGCCGGTGTCCATATCCCACATAGTGCATACTGGTGATGAGGAGAGGCCGGTGTCCATATCCCACATAGTGCATACTGGTGATGAGGAGCGGCCGGTATCTATATACCACATAGTGCATACTGGTGATGAGGAGCGGCCGGTGTCCATATCCCACATAGTGCATACTGGTGATGAGGAGCGGCCGGTGTCCATATACCACATAGTGCATACTGGTGATGAGGAGCCGCCGGTGTCTATATACCACATAGTGCATACTGGTGATGAGGAGCGGCCGGTGTCCATATATCACATAGTGCATACTGGTGATGAGGAGCGGCCTGTGTCCATATACCACATAGTGCAGACTGGTGATGAGGAGCGGCCGGTGTCCATATATCACATAGTGCAGACTGGTGATGAGGAGCGGCCGGTGTCCATATACCACATAGTGCAGACTGGTGATGAGGAGCGGCCGGTGTCCATATATCACATAGTGCATACTGGTGATGAGGAGCGGCCGGTGTCCATATACCACATAGTGCAGACTGGTGATGAGGAGCGGCCGGTGTCCATATATCACATAGTGCAGACTGGTGATGAGGAGCGGCCGGTGTCCATATATCACATAGTGCAGACTGGTGATGAGGAGCGGCCGGTGTCCATATACCACATAGTGCAGACTGGTGATGAGGAGCGGCCGGTGTCCATATATCACATAGTGCATACTGGTGATGAGGAGCGGCCGGTGTCCATATACCACATAGTGCAGACTGGTGATGAGGAGCGGCCGGTGTCCATATATCACATAGTGCATACTGGTGATGAGGAGCGGCCGGTGTCCATATACCACATAGTGCATACTGGTGATGAGGAGCGGCCGGTGTCCATATACCACATAGTGCATACTGGTGATGAGGAGCGGCCGGTGTCCATATATCACATAGTGCATACTGGTGATGAGGAGCGGCCGGTGTCCATATACCACATAGTGCAGACTGGTGATGAGGAGCGGCCGGTGTCCATATACCACATAGTGCAGACTGGTGATGAGGAGCGGCCGGTGTCCATATACCACATAGTGCATACTGGTGATGAGGAGCGGCCGGTGTCCATATCCCACATAGTGCATACTGGTGATGAGGAGCGGCCGGTGTCCATATACCACATAGTGCATACTGGTGATGAGGAGCGGCCGGTGTCCATATACCACATAGTGCAGACTGGTGATGAGGAGCGGCCGGTGTCCATATACCACATAGTGCAGACTGGTGATGAGGAGCGGCCGGTGTCCATATACCACATAGTGCAGACTGGCGATGAGGAGCGGCCGGTGTCCATATACCACATAGTGCATACTGGTGATGAGGAGCAGCCGGTGTCCATATACCACATAGTGCAGACTGGTGATGAGGAGCGGCCGGTGTCCATATACCACATAGTGCAGACTGGTGATGAGGAGCGGCCGGTGTCCATATCCCACATAGTGCAGACTGGTGATGAGGAGCGGCCGGTGTCCATATACCACATAGTGCATACTGGTGATGAGGAGCGGCCGGTGTCCATATCCCACATAGTGCATACTGGTGATGAGGAGCGGCCGGTGTCCATATACCACATAGTGCATACTGGTGATGAGGAGCGGCCGGTGTCCATATACCACATAGTGCAGACTGGTGATGAGGAGCGGCCGGTGTCCATATACCACATAGTGCATACTGGTGATGAGGAGCGGCCGGTGTCCATATACCACATAGTGCAGACTGGTGATGAGGAGCGGCCGGTGTCCATATACCACATAGTGCAGACTGGTGATGAGGAGCGGCCGGTGTCCATATCCCACATAGTGCAGACTGGTGATGAGGAGCGGCCGGTGTCCATATACCACATAGTGCATACTGGTGATGAGGAGCGGCCGGTGTCCATATCCCACATAGTGCATACTGGTGATGAGGAGCGGCCGGTGTCCATATACCACATAGTGCAGACTGGTGATGAGGAGCGGCCGGTGTCCATATACCACATAGTGCATACTGGTGATGAGGAGCGGCCGGTGTCCATATACCACATAGTGCAGACTGGTGATGAGGAGCGGCCGGTGTCCATATCCCATATAGTGCATACTGGTGATGAGGAGCGGCCGGTGTCCATATACCACATAGTGCAGACTGGTGATGAGGAGCGGCCGGTGTCCATATACCACATAGTGCAGACTGGTGATGAGGAGCGGCCGGTGTCTATATACCACATAGTGCATACTGGTGATGAGGAGCGGCCGGTGTCCATATACCACATAGTGCAGACTGGTGATGAGGAGCGGCCGGTGTCCATATACCACATAGTGTAGACTGGCGATGAGGAGCGGCCGGTGTCTATATACCACATAGTGCAGACTGGTGATGAGGAGCGGCCGGTGTCCATATACCACATAGTGCAGACTGGTGATGAAGAGCGGCCGGTGTCCATATCCCACATAGTGCAGACTGGTGATGAGGAGCGGCCGGTGTCCATATACCACATAGTGCATACTGGTGATGAGGAGCGGCCGGTGTCCATATACCACATGGTGCAGACTGATGATGAGGAGCGGCCGGTGTCCATATACCACATAGTGCATACTGGTGATGAGGAGCGGCCGGTGTCCATATACCACATAGTGCATACTGGTGATGAGGGGCAGCTGGTGTCCATATACCACATAGTGCAGACTGGTGATGAGGAGCGGCCGGTGTCCATATACCACATAGTGCATACTGGTGATGAGGAGCAGCTGGTGTCCATATACCACATAGTGCATACTGGTGATGAGGAGCAGCTGGTGTCCATATACCACATAGTGCATACTGGTGATGAGGAGCAGCTGGTGTCCATATACCACATAGTGCAGACTGGTGATGAGGAGCGGCCGGTGTCCATATACCACATAGTGCATACTGGTGATGAGGAGCGGCCGGTGTCCATATACCACATAGTGCAGACTGGTGATGAGGAGCGGCCGGTGTCCATATACCACATAGTGCATACTGGTGATGAGGAGCGGCCGGTGTCCATATACCACATAGTGCAGACTGGTGATGAGGAGCGGCCGGTGTCCATATATCACATAGTGCAGACTGGTGATGAGGAGCGGCCGGTGTCCATATACCACATAGTGCAGACTGGTGATGAGGAGCGGCCGGTGTCCATATCCCACATAGTGCAGACTGGTGATGAGGAGCGGCCGGTGTCCATATACCACATAGTGCATACTGGTGATGAGGAGCGGCCGGTGTCCATATACCACATAGTGCAGACTGGTGATGAGGAGCGGCCGGTGTCCATATACCACATAGTGCATACTGGTGATGAGGAGCGGCCGGTGTCCATATACCACATAGTGCATACTGGTGATGAGGAGCGGCCGCTGTCCATATACCACACAGTGCATACTGGTGATGAGGAGCGGCCGGTGTCCATATACCACATAGTGCATACTGGTGATGAGGAGCGGCCGGTGTCCATATACCACATAGTGCAGACTGGTGATGAGGAGCGGCCGGTGTCCATATACCACATAGTGCATACTGGTGATGAGGAGCGGCCGGTGTCCATATCCCACATAGTGCATACTGGTGATGAGGAGCGGCCGGTGTCCATATACCACATAGTGCAGACTGGTGATGAGGAGCGGCCGGTGTCCATATACCACATAGTGCATACTGGTGATGAGGAGCGGCCGGTGTCCATATACCACATAGTGCATACTGGTGATGAGGAGCGGCCGGTGTCCATATCCCACATAATGCAGACTGGTGATGAGGAGCGGCCTGTGTCCATATACCACATAGTGCATACTGGTGATGAGGAGCGGCCGGTGTCCATATACCACATAGTGCATACTGGTGATGAGGAGCGGCCGGAGTCCATATCCCACATAGTGCAGACTGGTGATGAGGAGCGGCCGGTGTCCATATCCCACATAGTGCAGACTGGTGATGAGGAGCGGCCGGTGTCCATATACCACATAGTGCAGACTGGTGATGAGGAGCGGCCGCTGTCCATATACCACATAGTGCAGACTGGTGATGAGGAGCTGCCGGTGTCCATATACCACATAGTGCAGACTGGTGATGAGGAGCGGCCGGTGTCCATATACCACATAGTGCATACTGGTGATGAGGAGCGGCCGGTGTCCATATACCACATAGTGCAGACTGGTGATGAGGAGCTGCCGGTGTCCATATACCACATAGTGCATACTGGTGATGAGGAGCGGCCGGTGTCCATATACCACATAGTGCATACTGGTGATGAGGAGCGGCCGGTGTCCATATACCACATAGTGCAGACTGGTGATGAGGAGCTGCCGGTGTCCATATACCACATAGTGCAGACTGGTGATGAGGAGCGGCCGGTGTCCATATCCCACATAGTGCAGACTGGTGATGATGAGCGGCCGGTGTCCATATACCACATAGTGCATACTGGTGATGAGGAGCGGCCGGTGTCCATATCCCGCATAGTGCATACTGATGATGAGGAGCGGCCGGTGTCCATATACCACATAGTGCAGACTGGTGATGAGGAGCGGCCGGTGTCCATATACCACATAGTGCATACTGGTGATGAGGATCGGCCGGTGTCCATATACCACATAGTGCATACTGGTGATGAGGAGCGGCCGGTGTCCATATACCACATAGTGCAGACTGGTGATGAGGAGCGGCCGGTGTCCATATACCACATAGTGCATACTGGTGATGAGGAGCGACCGGTGTCCATATACCACATAGTGCATACTGGTGATGAGGAGCGGCCGGTGTCCATATCCCACATAGTGCAGACTGGTGATGAGGAGCGGCCGGTGTCCATATACCACATAGTGCATACTGGTGATGAGGAGCGGCCGGTGTCCATATACCACATAGTGCATACTGGTGATGAGGAGCGGCCGGTGTCCATATACCACATAGTGCATACTGGTGATGAGGAGCGGCCGGTGTCCATATCCCACATAGTGCATACTGGTGATGAGGAGCGGCCGGTGTCCATATACCACATAGTGCATACTGGTGATGAGGAGCGGCCTGTGTCCATATACCACATAGTGCAGACTGGTGATGAGGAGCGGCCGGTGTCCATATACCACATAGTGCATACTGGTGATGAGGAGCGGCCGGTGTCCATATCCCACATAGTGCAGACTGGTGATGAGGAGCGGCCGGTGTCCATATCCCACATAGTGCATACTGGTGATGAGGAGCGGCCGGTGTCCATATACCACATAGTGCATACTGGTGATGAGGAGCGGCCTGTGTCCATATACCACATAGTGCAGACTGGTGATGAGGAGCGGCCGGTGTCCATATACCACATAGTGCAGACTGGTGATGAGGAGCGGCCGGTGTCCATATCCCACATAGTGCAGACTGGTGATGATGAGCGGCCGGTGTCCATATACCATATAGTGCATACTGGTGATGAGGAGCGGCCGGTGTCCATATACCACATAGTGCATACTGGTGATGAGGAGCGACCGGTGTCCATATACCACATAGTGCATACTGGTGATGAGGAGCGGCCGGTGTCCATATCCCACATAGTGCAGACTGGTGATGAGGAGCGGCCGGTGTCCATATACCACATAGTGCATACTGGTGATGAGGAGCGGCCGGTGTCCATATACCACATAGTGCATACTGGTGATGAGGAGCGGCCGGTGTCCATATACCACATAGTGCATACTGGTGATGAGGAGCGGCCGGTGTCCATATCCCACATAGTGCATACTGGTGATGAGGAGCGGCCGGTGTCCATATACCACATAGTGCATACTGGTGATGAGGAGCGGCCTGTGTCCATATACCACATAGTGCAGACTGGTGATGAGGAGCGGCCGGTGTCCATATACCACATAGTGCATACTGGTGATGAGGAGCGGCCGGTGTCCATATACCACATAGTGCAGACTGGTGATGAGGAGCTGCCGGTGTCCATATACCACATAGTGCATACTGGTGATGAGAAGCGGCCGGTGTCCGTATACCACATAGTGCAGACTGGTGATGAGGAGCGGCCGGTGTCCATATACCACATAGTGCATACTGGTGATGAGGAGCGGCCGGTGTCCATATACCACATAGTGCATACTGGTGATGAGGAGCGACCGGTGTCCCTATACCACATAGTGCATACTGGTGATGAGGAGCGGCCGGTGTCCATATACCACATAGTGCAGACTGGTGATGAGGAGCGGCCGGTGTCCATATACCACATAGTGCATACTGGTGATGAGGAGCGACCGGTGTCCCTATACCACATAGTGCATACTGGTGATGAGGAGCGGCCGGTGTCTATATCCCACATAGTGCAGACTGGTGATGAGGAGCGGCCGGTGTCCATATACCACATAGTGCATACTGGTGATGAGAAGCGGCCGGTGTCCGTATACCACATAGTGCAGACTGGTGATGAGGAGCGGCCGGTGTCCATATACCACATAGTGCATACTGGTGATGAGGAGCGGCCGGTGTCCATATACCACATAGTGCATACTGGTGATGAGGAGCGACCGGTGTCCCTATACCACATAGTGCATACTGGTGATGAGGAGCGGCCGGTGTCCATATACCACATAGTGCAGACTGGTGATGAGGAGCGGCCGGTGTCCATATACCACATAGTGCATACTGGTGATGAGGAGCGACCGGTGTCCCTATACCACATAGTGCATACTGGTGATGAGGAGCGGCCGGTGTCTATATCCCACATAGTGCAGACTGGTGATGAGGAGCGGCCGGTGTCCATATACCACATAGTGCATACTGGTGATGAGGAGCGGCCGGTGTCCCTATACCACATAGTGCAGACTGGTGATGAGGAGCGGCCGGTGTCCATATACCACATAGTGCATACTGGTGATGAGGAGCGACCGGTGTCCCTATACCACATAGTGCATACTGGTGATGAGGAGCGGCCGGTGTCCATATACCACATAGTGCATACTTTTGATGAGGAGCGGCCGGTGTCCGTATACCACATAGTGCATACTGGTGATGAGGAGCGGCCGGTGTCCCTATACCACATAGTGCAGACTGGTGATGAGGAGCGGCCGGTGTCCATATACCACATAGTGCATACTGGTGATGAGGAGCGACCGGTGTCCCTATACCACATAGTGCATACTGGTGATGAGGAGCGGCCGGTGTCCGTATACCACATAGTGCATACTGGTGATGAGGAGCGACCGGTGTCCCTATACCACATAGTGCAGACTGGTGATGAGGAGCGGCCGGTGTCCATATACCACATAGTGCATACTGGTGATGAGGAGCGGCCGGTGTCCATATCCCACATAGTGCAGACTGGTGATGAGGAGCGGCCGGTGTCCATATACCACATAGTGCATACTGGTGATGAGGAGCGGCCGGTGTCCATATCCCACATAGTGCAGACTGGTGATGAGGAGCTGCCGGTGTCCATATACCACATAGTGCAAACTGGTGATGAGGAGCGGCCGGTGTCCATATACCACATAGTGCATACTGGTGATGAGGAGCGGCCGGTGTCCATATACCACATAGTGCAGACTGGTGATGAGGAGCGGCCGGTGTCCATATACCACATAGTGCATACTGGTGATGAGGAGCGGCCGGTGTCCATATCCCACATAGTGCAGACTGGTGATGAGGAGCGGCCGGTGTCCATATACCACATAGTGCATACTGGTGATGAGGAGCGGCCAGTGTCCATATACCACATAGTGCAGACTGGTGATGAGGAGCTGCCGGTGTCCATATACCACATAGTGCAGACTGGTGATGAGGAGCGGCCGGTGTCTATATACCACATAGTGCAGACTGGTGATGAGGAGCTGCCGGTGTCCATATACCACATAGTGCAGACTGGTGATGAGGAGCTGCCGGTGTCCATATACCACATAGTGCAGACTGGTGATGAGGAGCGGCCGGTGTCCATATACCACATAGTGCAGACTGGTGATGAGGAGCTGCCGGTGTCCATATACCACATAGTGCAGACTGGTGATGAGGAGCGGCCGGTGTCCATATACCACATAGTGCATACTGGTGATGATGAGCGGCCGGTGTCCATATACCACATAGTGCAGACTGGTGATGAGGAGCTGCCGGTGTCCATATACCACATAGTGGAGACTGGTGATGAGGAGCGGCCGGTGTCCATATACCACATAGTGCAGACTGGTGATGAGGAGCGGCCGGTGTCCATATACCACATAGTGCATACTGGTGATGATGAGCGGCCGGTGTCCATATACCACATAGTGCAGACTGGTGATGAGGAGCGGCCGGTGTCCATATACCACATAGTGCAGACTGGTGATGAGGAGCGGCCGGTGCCATATACCACATAGTGTAGACTGGTGATGAGGAGCGGCCGGTGTCCATATACCACATAGTGCATACTGGTGATGAGGAGCGGCCGGTGTCCATATACCACATAGTGCATACTGGTGATGAGGAGCGGCCGGTGTCCATATCCCACATAGTGCATACTGGTGATGAGGAGCGGCCGGTGTCCATATACCACATAGTGCAGACTGGTGATGAGGAGCGGCCGGTGTCCATATACCACATAGTGCATACTGGTGATGAGGAGCGGCCGGTGTCCATATAGCACATAGTGCATACTGGTGATGAGGAGCGGCCGGTGTCCATATACCACATAGTGCATACTGGTGATGAGGAGCGTCCGGTGTCCATATCCCGCATAGTGCATACTGGTGATGAGGAGCGGCCGGTGTCCATATACCACATAGTGCATACTGGTGATGAGGAGCTGCCGGTGTCCATATACCACATAGTGCATACTGGTGATGAGGAGCGGCCGGTGTCCATATCCCGCATAGTGCATACTGGTGATGAGGAGCGGCCGGTGTCCATATACCACATAGTGCATACTGGTGATGAGGAGCGGCCGGTGTCCATATACCACATAGTGCATACTGGTGATGAGGAGCGGCCGGTGTCCATATCCCACATAGTGCGTACTGATGATGAGGAGCGGCCGGTGTCCATATCCCACATAGTGCAGACTGGTGATGAGGAGCGGCCGGTGACGATATACCACATAGTGCATACTGGTGATGAGGAGCGGCCGGTGTCCATATACCACACAGTGCATACTGGTGATGAGGAGCGGCCGGTGTCCATATACCACATAGTGCATACTGGTGATGAGGAGCGGCCGGTGTCCATATACCACATAGTGCATACTGGTGATGAGGAGCGGCCGGTGTCCATATACCACATAGTGCATACTGGTGATGAGGAGCGGCCGGTGTCCATATACCACATAGTGCAGACTGATGATGAGGAGCGGCCGGTGTCCATATCCCACATAGTGCAGACTGGTGATGAGGAGCGGCCGGTGTCCATATCCCACATAGTGCATACTGGTGATGAGGAGCGGCCGGTGTCCATATACCACATAGTGCATACTGGTGATGAGGAGCGGCCGGTGTCCATATACCACATAGTGCAGACTGGTGATGAGGAGCGGCCGGTGTCCATATCCCACATAGTGCAGACTGGTGATGAGGAGCTGCCGGTGTCCATATACCACATAGTGCAGACTGGTGATGAGGAGCGGCCGGTGTCCATATACCACATAGTGCAGACTGGTGATGAGGAGCGGCCGGTGTCCATATACCACATAGTGCATACTGATGATGAGGAGCGGCCGGTGTCCATATACCATATAGTGCATACTGGTGATGAGGAGCTGCCGGTGTCCATATCCCACATAGTGCAGACTGGTGATGAGGAGCGGCCGGTGTCGATATACCACATAGTGCATACTGGTGATGAGGAGCAGCCGGTGTCCATATACCACATAGTGCAGACTGATGATGAGGAGCGGCCGGTGTCCATATACCACATAGTGCAGACTGGTGATGAGGAGCGGCCGGTGTCCATATACCACATAGTGCAGACTGGTGATGAGGAGCGGCCGGTGTCCATATCCCACATAGTGCATAATGATGATGAGGAGCGGCCGGTGTCCATATCCCACATAGTGCATACTGATGATGAGTAGCGGCCGGTGTCCATATAGCACATAGTGCAGACTGGTGATGAGGAGCTGCCGGTGTCCATATACCACATAGTGCATACTGGTGATGAGGAGCGGCCGGTGTCCATATACCACATAGTGCAGACTGGTGATGAGGAGCGGCCGGTGTCCATATATCACATAGTGCATACTGGTGATGAGGATCGGCCGGTGTCCATATACCACATAGTGCATACTGATGATGAGGAGCGGCCGGTGTCCATATCCCACATAGTGCATAGTAGTGATGAGGAGCGGCCGGTGTCCATATCCCACATAGTGCATACTGATGATGAGGAGCGGCCGGTGTCCATATCCCACATAGTGCATACTGGTGATGAGGAGCGGCCGGTGTCCATATCCCACATAGTGCATACTGGTGATGAGGAGCGGCCGGTGTCCATATACCACATAGTGCAGACTGGTGATGAGGAGCGGCCGGTGTCCATATACCACATAGTGCATACTGGTGATGAGGAGCGGCCGGTGTCCATATACCACATAGTGCAGACTGGTGATGAGGAGCGGCCGGTGTCCATATACCACATAGTGCAGACTGGTGATGAGGAGCGGCCGGTGTCCATATACCACATAGTGCAGACTGGTGATGAGGAGCGGCCGGTGTCCATATACCACATAGTGCATACTGGTGATGAGGAGCGGCCGGTGTCCATGTCCCACATAGTGCATACTGGTGATGAGGAGCGGCCGGTGTCCATATATCACATAGTGCAGACTGGTGATGAGGAGCGGCCGGTGTCCATGTCCCACATAGTGCATACTGGTGATGAGGAGCGGCCGGTGTCCATATACCACATAGTGCATACTGGTGATGAGGAGCGGCCGGTGTCCATATATCACATAGTGCATACTGGTGATGAGGAGCGGCCGGTGTCCATATCCCACATAGTGCATACTGGTGATGAGGAGCGGCCGGTGTCCATATACCACATAGTGCACACTGGTGATGAGGAGCGGCCGGTGTCCATATACCACATAGTGCATACTGGTGATGAGGAGCGGCCGGTGTCCATATACCACATAGTGCATACTGGTGATGAGGAGCGGCCGGTGTCCATATATCACATAGTGCATACTGGTGATGAGGAGCGGCCGGTGTCCATATCCCACATAGTGCATACTGGTGATGAGGAGCGGCCGGTGTCCATATACCACATAGTGCATATTGGTGATGAGGAGCGGCCGGTGTCTATATACCACATAGTGCATACTGGTGATGAGGAGCTGCCGGTGTCCATATACCACATAGTGCAGACTGGTGATGAGGAGCGGCCGGTGTCCATATACCACATAGTGCATACTGATGATGAGGAGCGGCCGGTGTCCATATACCACATAGTGCAGACTGGTGATGAGGAGCGGCCAGTGTCCATATCCCACATAGTACATACTGGTGATGAGGAGCTGCCGGTGTCCATATCCCACATAGTGCAGACTGGTGATGAGGAGCGGCCGGTGTCCATATACCACATAGTGCAGACTGGTGATGAGGAGCGGCCTGTGTCCATATACCACATAGTGCATACTGGTGATGAGGAGCGGCCTGTGTCCATATACCACATAGTGCAGACTGGTGATGAGGAGCGGCCGGTGTCCATATACCACATAGTGCATACTGGTGATGAGGAGCGGCCGGTGTCTATATACCACATAGTGCAGACTGGTGATGAGGAGCGGCCGGTGTCCATATACCACATAGTGCATACTGGTGATGAGGAGCGGCCTGTGTCCATATACCACATGGTGCAGACTGGTGATGAGGAGCGGCCGGTGTCCATATACCACATAGTGCATACTGGTGATGAGGAGCGGCCGGTGTCCATATACCACATAGTGCATACTGGTGATGAGGAGCGGCCGGTGTCCATATACCACATAGTGCATACTGGTGATGAGGAGCGGCCGGTGTCCATATACCACATAGTGCATACTGGTGATGAGGAGCGGCCGGTGTCCATATCCCACATAGTGCAGACTGGTGATGAGGAGCGGCCGGTGTCTATATACCACATAGTGCATACTGGTGATGAGGAGCGGCCGGTGTCCATATACCACATAGTGCATACTGGTGATGAGGAGCGGCCGGTGTCTATATACCACATAGTGCATACTGGTGATGAGGAGCTGCCGGTGTCCATATACCACATAGTGCATACTGGTGATGAGGAGCTGCCGCTGTCCATATACCACATAGTGCATACTGGTGATGAGGAGCGGCCGGTGTCCATATACCACATAGTGCATACTGATGATGAGGAGCGGCCGGTGTCCATATACCACATAGTGCATACTGGTGATGAGGAGCGGCCGGTGTCCATATCCCACATAGTGCATACTGGTGATGAGGAGCGGCCGGTGTCCATATACCACATAGTGCATACTGGTGATGAGGAGCGGCCGGTGTCCATATACCACATAGTGCATACTGGTGATGAGGAGCGGCCGGTGTCCATATACCACATAGTGCATACTGGTGATGAGGAGCGGCCGGTGTCCATATCCCACATAGTGCATACTGGTGATGAGGAGCGGCCGGTGTCCATATACCACATAGTGCATACTGGTGATGAGGAGCGGCCGGTGTCCATATACCACATAGTGCATACTGGTGATGAGGAGCGGCCGGTGTCCATATACCACATAGTGCATACTGGTGATGAGGAGCGGCCGGTGTCCATATCCCACATAGTGCAGACTGGTTATGAGGAGCGGCCGGTGTCTATATACCACATAGTGCATACTGGTGATGAGGAGCGGCCGGTGTCCATATCCCACATAGTGCATACTGGTGATGAGGAGCGGCCGGTGTCCATATCCCACATAGTGCAGACTGGTGATGAGGAGCGGCCGGTGTCTATATACCACATAGTGCATACTGGTGATGAGGAGCGGCCGGTGTCCATATCCCACATAGTGCAGACTGGTGATGAGGAGCGGCCGGTGTCCATATACCACATAGTGCAGACTTGTGATGAGTAGCGGCCGGTGTCCATATACCACATAGTGCATACTGGTGATGAGGAGCGGCCGGTGTCCATATACCACATAGTGCATACTGGTGATGAGGAGCGGCCGGTGTCCATATACCACATAGTGCATACTGGTGATGAGGAACGGCCGGTGTCCATATACCACATAGTGCATACTGGTGATGAGGAGCGGCCGGTGTCCATATCCCACATAGTGCAGACTGGTGATGAGGAGCTGCCGGTGTCCATATCCCACATAGTGCAGACTGGTGATGAGGAGCTGCCGGTGTCCATATCCCACATAGTGCAGACTGGTGATGAGGAGCGGCCGGTGTCCATATACCACATAGTGCAGACTGGTGATGAGGAGCTGCCGGTGTCCATATACCACATAGTGCAGACTGGTGATGAGGAGCTGCCGGTGTCCATATCCCACATAGTGCAGACTGGTGATGAGGAGCGGCCGGTGTCCATATACCACATAGTGCAGACTGGTGATGAGGAGCGGCCGGTGTCCATATCCCACATAGTGCAGACTGGTGATGAGGAGCTGCCGGTGTCCATATCCCACATAGTGCATACTGGTGAGGAGGAGCGGCCGGTGTCCATATACCACATAGTGCAGACTGGTGATGAGGAGCAGCCGGTGTCCATATACCACATAGTGCATACTGGTGATGAGGAGCGGCCGGTGTCCATATACCACATAGTGCATACTGGTGATGAGGAGCTGCCGGTGTCCATATACCACATAGTGCAGACTGTTGATGAGGAGCTGCCGGTGTCCATATACCACATAGTGCAGACTGTTGATGAGGAGCGGCCGGTGTCCATATACCACATAGTGCAGACTGGTGATGAGGAGCTGCCGGTGTCCATATACCACATAGTGCAGACTGTTGATGAGGAGCGGCCGGTGTCCATATACCACATAGTGCAGACTGGTGATGAGGAGCGACCGGTGTCCATATACCACATAGTGCATACTGGTGATGAGGAGCGGCCGGTGTCCATATACCACATAGTGCAGACTGGTGATGAGGAGCGGCCGGTGTCCATATACCACATAGTGCAGACTGGTGATGAGGAGCGGCCGGTGTCCATATACCACATAGTGCATACTGGTGATGAGGAGCGGCCGGTGTCCATATACCACATAGTGCATACTGGTGATGAGGAGCGACCGGTGTCCATATACCACATAGTGCATACTGGTGATGAGGAGCGGCCGGTGTCCATATACCACATAGTGCAGACTGGTGATGAGGAGCGGCCGGTGTCCATATCCCACATAGTGCATACTGGTGATGAGGAGCGGCCGGTGTCCATATATCACATAGTGCAGACTGGTGATGAGGAGCGGCCGGTGTCCATATCCCACATAGTGCAGACTGGTGATGAGGAGCTGCCGGTGTCCATATCCCACATAGTGCATACTGGTGAGGAGGAGCGGCCGGTGTCCATATACCACATAGTGCATACTGGTGATGAGGAGCGGCCGGTGTCCATATACCACATAGTGCATACTGGTAATGAGGAGCTGCCGGTGTCCATATCCCACATAGTGCATACTGGTGAGGAGGAGCGGCCGGTGTCCATATACCACATAGTGCATACTGGTGATGAGGAGCGGCCGGTGTCCATATACCACATAGTGCAGACTGGTGATGAGGAGCTGACGGTGTCCATATCCCACATAGTGCATACTGGTGATGAGGAGCGGCCGGTGTCCATATACCACATAGTGCAGACTGGTGATGAGGAGCGGCCGGTGTCCATATACCACATAGTGCATACTGGTGAGGAGGAGCGGCCGGTGTCCATATACCACATAGTGCATACTGGTGATGAGGAGAGGCCGGTGTCCATATACCACATAGTGCAGACTGGTGATGAGGAGCGGCCGGTGTCCATATCCCACATAGTGCAGACTGGTGATGAGGAGCTGCCGGTGTCCATATCCCACATAGTGCATACTGGTGAGGAGGAGCGGCCGGTGTCCATATACCACATAGTGCATACTGGTGATGAGGAGCGGCCGGTGTCCATATACCACATAGTGCAGACTGGTGATGAGGAGCGGCCGGTGTCCATATACCACATAGTGCAGACTGGTGATGAGGAGCGACCGGTGTCCATATACCACATAGTGCAGACTGGTGATAAGGAGCGGCCGGTGTCCATATACCACATAGTGCAGACTGGTGATGAGGAGCGGCCGGTGTCCATATACCACATAGTGCATACTGGTGATGAGGAGCGGCCGGTGTCCATATACCACATAGTGCAGACTGGTGATGAGGAGCGGCCGGTGTCCATATACCACATAGTGCAGACTGGTGATGAGGAGCGGCCGGTGTCCATATACCACATAGTGCATACTGGTGATGAGGAGCGGCCGGTGTCCATATCCCACATAGTGCATACTGGTGATGAGGAGCGGCCGGTGTCCATATACCACATAGTGCATACTGGTGATGAGGAGCGGCCGGTGTCCATATACCACATAGTGCAGACTGGTGATGAGGAGCGGCCGGTGTCCATATACCACATAGTGCATACTGGTGATGAGGAGCGGCCGGTGTCCATATCCCACATAGTGCATACTGGTGATGAGGAGCGGCCGGTGTCCATATACCACATAGTGCATACTGGTGATGAGGAGCGGCCGGTGTCCATATACCACAAAGTGCAGACTGGTGATGAGGAGCGGCCGGTGTCCATATCCCACATAGTGCATACTGGTGATGAGGAGCGGCCGGTGTCCATATACCACATAGTGCATACTGGTGATGAGGAGCGGCCGGTGTCCATATACCACATAGTGCATACTGGTGATGAGGAGCGGCCGGTGTCCATATACCACATAGTGCATACTGGTGATTAGGAGCGGCCGGTATCCATATACCACATAGTGCATACTGGTGATGAGGAGCGGCCGGTGTCCATATACCACATAGTGCATACTGGTGATGAGGAGCGGCCAGTGTCCATATACCACATAGTGCATACTGGTGATGAGGAGCGGCCGGTGTCCATATACCACATAGTGCATACTGGTGATGAGGAGCGGCCGGTGTCTATATACCACATAGTGCATACTGGTGATGAGGAGCGGCCGGTGTCCATATACCACATAGTGCATACTGGTGATGAGGAGCGGCCGGTGTCCATATACCACATAGTGCAGACTGGTGATGAGGAGCGGCCGGTGTCCATATACCACATAGTGCATACTGGTGATGAGGAGCGGCCGGTGTCCATATCCCACATAGTGCAGACTGGTGATGAGGAGCGGCCGGTGTCCATATACCACATAGTACATACTGGTGATGAGGAGCGGCCGGTGTCCATATCCCACATAGTACATACTGGTGATGAGGAGCGGCCGGTGTCCATATACCACATAGTACATACTGGTGATGAGGAGCTGCCGGTGTCCATATCCCACATAGTGCATACTGGTGATGAGGAGCGGCCGGTGTCCATATACCACATAGTGCATACTGGTGATGAGGAGCGGCCGGTGTCCATATACCACATAGTACATACTGGTGATGAGGAGCGGCCGGTGTCCATATACCACATAGTGCAGACTGGTGATGAGGAGCGGCCGGTGTCATATACCACATAGTACATACTGGTGATGAGGAGCGGCCGGTGTCCATATACCACATAGTGCAGACTGGTGATGAGGAGCGGCCGGTGTCCATATACCACATAGTGCAGACTGGTGATGAGGAGCGGCCGGTGTCCATATACCACATAGTGCAGACTGATGATGAGGAGCGGCCGGTGTCCATATACCACATAGTGCAGACTGGTGATGAGGAGCGGCCGGTGTCCATATACCACATAGTGCAGACTGATGATGAGGAGCGGCCGGTGTCCATATACCACATAGTGCAGACTGGTGATGAGGAGCGGCGGGTGTCCATATACCACATAGTGCAGACTGGTGATGAGGAGCGGCCGGTGTCCATATCCCACATAGTGCAGGCTGGTGATGAGGAGCGGCCGGTGTCCATATACCACATAGTGCATACTGGTGATGAGGAGCGGCCGGTGTCCATATCCCACATAGTGCATACTGGTGATGAGGAGCGGCCGGTGTCCATATACCACATAGTGCAGACTGGTGATGAGGAGCGGCCGGTGTCCATATCCCACATAGTGCATACTGGTGATGAGGAGCTGCCGGTGTCCATATCCCACATAGTGCATACTGGTGATGAGGAGCGGCCGGTGTCCATATACCACATAGTGCAGACTGGTGATGAGGAGCGGCCGGTATCCATATCCCACATTGTGCAGACTGGTGATGAGGAGCGGCCGGTGTCCATATACCACATAGTGCAGACTGGTGATGAGGAGCTGCCGGTGTCCATATACCACATAGTGCATACTGGTGATGAGGAGCGGCCGGTGTCCATATACCACATAGTGCATACTGGTGATGAGGAGCGGCCGGTGTCCATATACCACATAGTGCATACTGGTGATGAGGAGCGGCCGGTGTCTATATACCACATAGTGCATACTGGTGATGAGGAGCGACCGGTGTCCATATACCACATAGTGCATAATGGTGATGAGGAGCGGCCGGTGTCCATATACCACATAGTGCATACTGGTGATGAGGAGCGGCCGGTGTCCATATCCCACATAGTGCAGACTGGTGATGAGGAGCTGCCGGTGTCCATATACCACATAGTGCATACTGGTGATGAGGAGCGGCCGGTGTCCATATACCACATAGTGCATACTGGTGATGAGGAGCGGCCGGTGTCCATATACCACATAGTGCATACTGGTGATGAGGAGCGGCCGGTGTCCATATACCACATAGTGCATAATGGTGATGAGGAGCGGCCGGTGTCCATATACCACATAGTGCATACTGGTGATGAGGAGCGGCCGGTGTCCATATACCACATAGTGCATACTGGTGATGAGGAGCGACCGGTGTCCATATACCATATAGTGCATACTGGTGATGAGGAGCGGCCGGTGTCCATATACCACATAGTGCATACTGGTGATGAGGAGCGGCCGGTGTCCATATACCACATAGTGCAGACTGGTGATGAGGAGCGGCCGGTGTCCATATACCACATAGTGCACACTGGTGATGAGGAGCGACCGGTGTCCATATACCATATAGTGCATACTGGTGATGAGGAGCGGCCGGTGTCCATATACCACATAGTGCAGACTGGTGATGAGGAGCGGCTGGTGTCCATATACCACATAGTGCATACTGGTGATGAGGAGCGGCCGGTGTCCATATACCACATAGTGCATACTGATGATGAGAAGCGGCCGGTGTCCATATACCACATAGTGCATACTGGTGATGAGGAGCGGCCGGTGTCCATATACCACATAGTGCATACTGATGATGAGAAGCGGCCGGTGTCCATATACCACATAGTGCATACTGGTGATGAGGAGCGGCCGGTGTCCATATACCACATAGTGCAGACTGGTGATGAGGAGCGGCCGGTGTCTATATACCACATAGTGCATACTGGTGATGAGGAGCGGCCGGTGTTCATATACCACATAGTGCAGACTGGTGATGAGGAGCGGCCGGTGTCCATATACCACATAGTGCAGACTGGTGATGAGGAGCGACCGGTTTCCATATACCACATAGTGCATACTGGTGATGAGGAGCGGCCGGTGTCCATATACCACATAGTGCAGACTGGTGATGAGGAGCGGCCGGTTTCCATATACCACATAGTGCAGACTGGTGATGAGGAGCGGCCGGTGTCCATATACCACATAGTGCAGACTGGTGATGAGGAGCGGCCGGTGTCCATATACCACATAGTGCAGACTGGTGATGAGGAGCGGCCGGTTTCCATATACCACATAGTGCAGCAGACTGGTGATGAGGAGCGACCGGTATCCATATACCACATAGTGCAGACTGGTGATGAGGGGCGACCGGTGTCCATATACCACATAGTGCAGACTGGTGATGAGGAGCGGCCGGTTTCCATATACCACATAGTGCATACTGGTGATGAGGAGCGACCGGTGTCCATATACCACATAGTGCATACTGGTGATGAGGAGCGGCCGGTGTCCATATACCACATAGTGCATACTGGTGATGAGGAGCGGCCGGTGTCCATATACCACATAGTGCATACTGGTGATGAGGAGCGGCCGGTGTCCATATACCACATAGTGCAGACTGGTGATGAGGAGCGGCCGGTGTCCATATACCACATAGTGCAGACTGGTGATGAGGAGCGGCCGGTGTCCATATACCACATAGTGCAGACTGGTGATGAGGAGCGGCCGGTGTCCATATACCACATAGTGCATACTGGTGATGAGGAGCGGCCGGTGTCCATATACCACATAGTGCAGACTGGTGATGAGGAGCGGCCGGTGTCCATATACCACATAGTGCATACTGGTGATGAGGAGCGGCCGGTGTCCATATACCACATAGTGCATACTGGTGATGAGGAGCGGCCGGTGTCCATATACCACATAGTGCAGACTGGTGATGAGGAGCGGCCGGTGTCCATATACCACATAGTGCATACTGGTGATGAGGAGCGGCCGGTGTCCATATACCACATAGTGCATACTGGTGATGAGGAGCGGCCGGTGTCCATATCCCACATAGTGCAGACTGGTGATGAGGAGCGGCCGGTGTCCATATACCACATAGTGCATACTGGTGATGAGGAGCGGCCGGTGTCCATATACCACATAGTGCATACTGGTGATGAGGAGCGGCCGGTGTCCATATACCACATAGTGCAGACTGGTGATGAGGAGCTGCCGGTGTCCATATACCACATAGTGCATACTGGTGATGAGGAGCTGCCGGTGTCCATATACCACATAGTGCAGACTGGTGATGAGGAGCGGCCGGTGTCCATATACCACATAGTGCAGACTGGTGATGAGGAGCTGCCGGTGTCCATATACCACATAGTGCATACTGGTGATGAGGAGCGGCCGGTGTCCATATACCACATAGTGCATACTGGTGATGAGGAGCGGCCGGTGTCCATATACCACATAGTGCAGACTGGTGATGAGGAGCGGCCGGTGTCCATATACCACATAGTGCAGACTGGTGATGAGGAGCGGCCGGTTTCCATATACCACATAGTGCAGCAGACTGGTGATGAGGAGCGACCGGTGTCCATATACCACATAGTGCAGACTGGTGATGAGGGGCGACCGGTGTCCATATACCACATAGTGCAGACTGGTGATGAGGAGCGGCCGGTTTCCATATACCACATAGTGCATACTGGTGATGAGGAGCGACCGGTGTCCATATACCACATAGTGCATACTGGTGATGAGGAGCGGCCGGTGTCCATATACCACATAGTGCATACTGGTGATGAGGAGCGGCCGGTGTCCATATACCACATAGTGCAGACTGGTGATGAGGAGCGGCCGGTGTCCATATACCACATAGTGCATACTGGTGATGAGGAGCGGCCGGTGTCCATATACCACATAGTGCATACTGGTGATGAGGAGCGGCCGGTGTCCATATACCACATAGTGCAGACTGGTGATGAGGAGCGGCCGGTGTCCATATACCACATAGTGCAGACTGGTGATGAGGAGCGGCCGGTGTCCATATACCACATAGTGCAGACTGGTGATGAGGAGCGGCCGGTGTCCATATACCACATAGTGCATACTGGTGATGAGGAGCGGCCGGTGTCCATATACCACATAGTGCAGACTGGTGATGAGGAGCGGCCGGTGTCCATATACCACATAGTGCATACTGGTGATGAGGAGCGGCCGGTGTCCATATACCACATAGTGCATACTGGTGATGAGGAGCGGCCGGTGTCCATATACCACATAGTGCTGACTGGTGATGAGGAGCGACCGGTTTCCATATCCCACATAGTGCAGACTGGTTATGAGGAGCTGCCGGTGTCCATATCCCACATAGTGCATACTGGTGATGAGGAGCGGCCGGTGTCCATATACCACATAGTGCATACTGGTGATGAGGAGCGGCCGGTGTCCATATCCCACATAGTGCAGACTGGTGATGAGGAGCGGCCGATGTCCATATACCACATAGTGCATACTGGTGATGAGGAGCGGCCGGTGTCCATATACCACATAGTGCATACTGGTGATGAGGAGCGGCCGGTGTCCATATACCACATAGTGCATACTGGTGATGAGGAGCGGCCGGTGTCCATATCCCACATAGTGCAGACTGGTGATGAGGAGCGGCCGATGTCCATATACCACATAGTGCATACTGGTGATGAGGAGCGGCCGGTGTCCATATACCACATAGTGCATACTGGTGATGAGGAGCGGCCGGTGTCCATATACCACATAGTGCAGACTGGTGATGAGGAGCTGCCGGTGTCCATATACCACATAGTGCATACTGGTGATGAGGAGCTGCCGGTGTCCATATACCACATAGTGCAGACTGGTGATGAGGAGCGGCCGGTGTCCATATACCACATAGTGCAGACTGGTGATGAGGAGCGGCCGGTATCCATATCCCACATTGTGCAGACTGGTGATGAGGAGCGGCCGGTGTCCATATACCACATAGTGCAGACTGGTGATGAGGAGCTGCCGGTGTCCATATACCACATAGTGCATACTGGTGATGAGGAGCGGCCGGTGTCCATATACCACATAGTGCATACTGGTGATGAGGAGCGGCCAGTGTCCATATACCACATAGTGCAGACTGGTGATGAGGAGCGGCCGGTATCCATATCCCACATTGTGCAGACTGGTGATGAGGAGCGGCCGGTGTCCATATACCACATAGTGCAGACTGGTGATGAGGAGCTGCCGGTGTCCATATACCACATAGTGCATACTGGTGATGAGGAGCGGCCGGTGTCCATATACCACATAGTGCATACTGGTGATGAGGAGCGGCCGGTGTCCATATCCCACATAGTGCATACTGGTGATGAGGAGCGGCCGGTGTCCATATCCCACATAGTGCATACTGGTGATGAGGAGCTGCCGGTGTCCATATACCACATAGTGCATACTGGTGATGAGGAGCGGCCGGTGTCCATATACCACATAGTGCATACTGGTGATGAGGAGCTGCCGGTGTCCATATCCCACATAGTGCATACTGGTGATGAGGAGCGGCCGGTGTCCATATACCACATAGTGCATACTGGTGATGAGGAGCGGCCGGTGTCCATATACCACATAGTGCAGACTGGTGATGAGGAGCGGCCGGTGTCCATATACCACATAGTGCATACTAATGATGAGAAGCGGCCGGTGTCCATATACCACATAGTGCATACTGGTGATGAGGAGCGGCCGGTGTCCATATACCACATAGTGCATACTAATGATGAGAAGCGGCCGGTGTCCATATACCACATAGTGCATACTGGTGATGAGGAGCGGCCGGTGGCCATATCCCACATAGTGCAGACTGGTGATGAGGAGCTGCCGGTGTCCATATCCCACATAGTGCAGACTGGTGATGAGGAGCGGCCGGTGTCCATATACCACATAGTGCAGACTGGTGATGAGGAGCGGCCGGTGTCCATATACCACATAGTGCATACTGGTGATGAGGAGCGGCCGGTGTCCATATAACACATAGTGCATACTGGTGATGAGGAGCGACCGGTGTCCATATACCACATAGTGCAGACTGATGATGAGTAGCGGCCGGTGTCCATATACCACATAGTGCAGACTGGTGATGAGGAGCGGCCGGTGTCCATATCCCACATAGTGCATACTGGTGATGAGGAGCGGCCGGTGTCCATATACCACATAGTGCAGACTGGTGATGAGGAGCGGCCGGTGTCCATATACCACATAGTGCATACTGGTGATGAGGAGCGGCCGGTGTCCATATACCACATAGTGCATACTGGTGATGAGGAGCGACCGGTGTCCATATACCACATAGTGCATACTGGTGATGAGGAGCGACCGGTGTCCATATACCACATAGTGCATACTGGTGATGAGGAGCGGCCGGTGTCCATATACCACATAGTGCATACTGGTGATGAGGAGCAGCCGGTGTCCATATACCACATAGTGCAGACTGGTGATGAGGAGCGGCCGGTGTCCATATACCACATAGTGCAGACTGGTGATGAGGAGCGGCCGGTGTCCATATACCACATAGTGCAGACTGGTGATGAGGAGCAGCCGGTGTCCATATACCACATAGTGCATACTGGTGATGAGGAGCGGCCGGTGTCCATATACCACATAGTGCATACTGGTGATGAGGAGCGGCCGGTGTCCATATATCACATAATGCATACTGGTGATGAGGAGCGGCCGGTGTCCATATACCACATAGTGCATACTGGTGATGAGGAGCGGCCGGTGTCCATATATCACATAGTGCATACTGGTGATGAGGAGCGGCCGGTGTCCATATATCACATAGTGCATACTGGTGATGAGGAGCGGCCGGTGTCCATATACCACATAGTGCAGACTGGTGATGAGGAGCAGCCGGTGTCCATATACCACATAGTGCATACTGGTGATGAGGAGCGGCCGGTGTCCATATACCACATAGTGCATACTGGTGATGAGGAGCGGCCGGTGTCCATATACCACATAGTGCATACTAGTGATGAGGAGCGGCCGGTGTCCATATCCCACATAGTGCATAATGGTGATGAGGAGCGACCGGTGTCCATATACCACATAGTGCAGACTGGTGATGAGGAGCGGCCGGTGTCCATATACCACATAGTGCAGACTGGTGATGAGGAGCGGCCGGTGTCCATATCCCACATAGTGCATACTGGTGATGAGGAGCGGCCGGTGTCCATATACCACACAGTGCAGACTGATGATGAGGAGCGGCCGGTGTCCATATACCACATAGTGCAGACTGGTGATGAGGAGCGGCCGGTGTCCATATACCACATAGTGCATACTGGTGATGAGGAGCGGCCGGTGTCCATATACCACATAGTGCAGACTGGTGATGAGGAGCGGCCGGTGTCCATATACCACATAGTGCATACTGGTGATGAGGAGCGACCGGTGTCCATATACCACATAGTGCAGACTGGTGATGAGGAGCGGCCGGTGTCCATATACCACATAGTGCAGACTGGTGATGAGGAGCGGCCGGTGTCCATATACCACATAGTGCATACTGGTGATGAGGAGCGACCGGTGTCCATATACCACATAGTGCATACTGGTGATGAGGAGCGGCCGGTGTCCATATACCACATAGTGCAGACTGGTGATGAGGAGCGGCCGGTGTCCATATACCACATAGTGCATACTGGTGATGAGGAGCGACCGGTGTCCATATACCACATAGTGCAGACTGGTGATGAGGAGCGGCCGGTGTCCATATACCACATAGTGCAGACTGGTGATGAGGAGCGGCCGGTGTCCATATACCACATAGTGCAGACTGGTGATGAGGAGCGGCCGGTGTCCATATACCACATAGTGCATACTGGTGATGAGGAGCGGCCGGTGTCCATATACCACATAGTGCAGACTGGTGATGAGGAGCGGCCGGTGTCCATATACCACATAGTGCAGACTGGTGATGAGGAGCGGCCTGTGTCCATATACCACATAGTGCAGACTGGTGATAAGGAGCGGCCGGTGTCCATATACCACATAGTGCAGACTGGTGATGAGGGGCGGCCTGTGTCCATATACCACATAGTGCATACTGGTGATGAGGAGCGGCCGGTGTCCATATACCACATAGTGCAGACTGGTGATGAGGAGCGGCCGGTGTCCATATACCACATAGTGCAGACTGGTGATGAGGAGCGGCCGGTGTCCATATACCACATAGTGCAGACTGGTGATGAGGAGCGGCCGGTGTCCATATACCACATAGTGCATACTGGTGATGAGGAGCGGCCGGTGTCCATATAGCACATAGTGCAGACTGATGATGAGGAGCGGCCGGTGTCCATATACCACATAGTGCATACTGGTGATGAGGAGCGGCCGGTGTCCATATACCACATAGTGCATACTGGTGATGAGGAGCGGCCTGTGTCCATATACCACATAGTGCATACTGGTGATGAGGAGCGGCCGGTGTCCATATAGCACATAGTGCAGATTGATGATGAGGAGCGGCCGGTGTCCATATACCACATAGTGCATACTGGTGATGAGGAGCGACCGGTGTCCATATACCACATAGTGCATACTGGTGATGAGGAGCGGCCGGTGTCCATATACCACATAGTGCATACTGGTGAAGAGGAGCGACCGGTGTCCATATACCACATAGTGCATACTGGTGATGAGGAGCGGCCGGTGTCCATATACCACATAGTGCAGACTGGTGATGAGGAGCAGCCGGTGTCCATATACCACATAGTGCATACTGGTGATGAGGATCGGCCGGTGTCCATATACCACATAGTGCAGACTGGTGATGAGGAGCGGCCGGTGTCCATATACCACATAGTGCATACTGGTGATGAGGAGCGGCCGGTGTCCATATACCACATAGTGCATACTGGTGATGAGGAGCGGCCGGTGTCCATATACCACATAGTGCATATTGGTGATGAGGAGCGGCCGGTGTCCATATCCCACATAGTGCATACTGGTGATGAGGAGCGGCCGGTGTCCATATACCACATAGTGCATACTGGTGATGAGGAGCGGCCGGTGTCCATATACCACATAGTGCATACTGGTGATGAGGAGCGACCGGTGTCCATATACCACATAGTGCATACTGGTGATGAGGAGCGGCCGGTGTCCATATACCACATAGTGCATACTGGTGATGAGGAGCGACCGGTGTCCATATACCACATAGTGTATACTGGTGATGAGGAGCGGCCGGTGTCCATATACCACATAGTGCAGACTGATGATGAGGAGCGGCCGGTGTCCATATCCCACATAGTGCATACTGGTGATGAGGAGCGGCCGGTGTCCATATCCCACATAGTGCAGACTGGTGATGAGGAGCGGCCGGTGTCCATATACCACATAGTGCATACTGGTGATGAGCGGCCGGTGTCCATATCCCACATAGTGCATACTGGTGATGAGGAGCGGCCGGTGTCCATATACCACATAGTGCATACTGGTGAGGAGGAGCGGCCGGTGTCCATATACCACATAGTGCATACTGGTGATGAGGAGCGACCGGTGTCCATATACCACATAGTGCATACTGGTGATGAGGAGCAGCCGGTGTCCATATACCACATAGTGCATACTGGTGATGAGGAGCGACCGGTGTCCATATACCACATAGTGCAGACTGGTGATGAGGAGCGACCGGTGTCCATATACCACATAGTGCAGACTGGTGATGAGGAGCGGCCGGTGTCCATATACCACATAGTGCAGACTGGTGATGAGGAGCGGCCGGTGTCCATATACCACATAGTGCATACTGGTGATGAGGAGCGGCCGGTGTCCATATATCACATAGTGCAGACTGGTGATGAGGAGCGGCCGGTGTCCATATACCACATAGTGCATACTGGTGATGAGGAGCGGCCGGTGTCCATATACCACATAGTGCAGACTGGTGATGAGGAGCGGCCGGTGTCCATATACCACATAGTGCAGCAGACTGGTGATGAGGATCGGCCGGTGTCCATATACCACATAGTGCAGACTGGTGATGAGGAGCGGCCGGTGTCTATATACCACATAGTGCAGACTGGTGATGAGGAGCGGCCGGTGTCCATATACCACATAGTGCAGACTGGTGATGAGGAGCGGCCGGTGTCCATATACCACATAGTGCATACTGGTGATGAGGAGCGGCCGGTGTCCATATACCACATAGTGCAGACTGGTGATGAGGAGCGACCGGTGTCCATATACCACATAGTGCAGACTGGTGATGAGGAGCGGCCGGTGTCCATATACCACATAGTGCAGACTGGTGATGAGGAGCGACCGGTGTCCATATACCACATAGTGCAGACTGGTGATGAGGAGCGGCCGGTGTCCATATACCACATAGTGCAGCAGACTGGTGATGAGGAGCGGCCGGTGTCCATATACCACATAGTGCAGACTGGTGATGAGGAGCGGCCGGTGTCTATATACCACATAGTGCAGACTGGTGATGAGGAGCGGCCGGTGTCCATATACCACATAGTGCAGACTGGTGATGAGGAGCGGCCGGTGTCCATATACCACATAGTGCATACTGGTGATGAGGAGCGGCCGGTGTCCATATACCACATAGTGCATACTGGTGATGAGGAGCGGCCGATGTCCATATACCACATAGTGCATACTGGTGATGAGGAGCGGCCGGTGTCCATATAGCACATAGTGCAGACTGATGATGAGGAGCGGCCGGTGTCCATATACCACATAGTGCATACTGGTGATGAGGAGCGACCGGTGTCCATATACCACATAGTGCATACTGGTGATGAGGAGCGGCCGGTGTCCATATACCACATAGTGCATACTGGTGAAGAGGAGCGACCGGTGTCCATATACCACATAGTGCAGACTGGTGATGAGGAGCGGCCGGTGTCCATATACCACATAGTGCAGACTGGTGATGAGGAGCAGCCGGTGTCCATATACCACATAGTGCAGACTGATGATGAGGAGCGGCCGGTGTCCATATACCACATAGTGCATACTGGTGATGAGGAGCGGCCGGTGTCCATATAGCACATAGTGCAGACTGATGATGAGGAGCGGCCGGTGTCCATATACCACATAGTGCAGACTGGTGATGAGGAGCGGCCGGTGTCCATATACCACATAGTGCATACTGGTGATGAGGAACGGCCGGTGTCCATATCCCACATAGTGCAGACTGGTGATGAGGAGCGGCCGGTGTCCATATACCACATAGTTCATACTGGTGATGAGGAGCGGCCGGTGTCCATATCCCACATAGTGCATACTGGTGATGAGGAGCGGCCGGTGTCCATATACCACATAGTGCATACTGGTGATGAGGAGCGGCCGGTGTCCATATACCACATAGTGCATACTGGTGATGAGGAGCGACCGGTGTCCATATACCACATAGTGCATACTGGTGATGAGGAGCAGCCGGTGTCCATATACCACATAGTGCATACTGGTGATGAGGAGCGACCGGTGTCCATATACCACATAGTGTATACTGGTGATGAGGAGCGGCCGGTGTCCATATACCACATAGTGCAGACTGATGATGAGGAGCGGCCGGTGTCCATATCCCACATAGTGCATACTGGTGATGAGGAGCGGCCGGTGTCCATATCCCACATAGTGCAGACTGGTGATGAGGAGCGGCCGGTGTCCATATACCACATAGTGCATACTGGTGATGAGGAGCGGCCGGTGTCCATATCCCACATAGTGCATACTGGTGATGAGGAGCGGCCGGTGTCCATATACCACATAGTGCATACTGGTGAGGAGGAGCGGCCGGTGTCCATATACCACATAGTGCATACTGGTGATGAGGAGCGACCGGTGTCCATATACCACATAGTGCATACTGGTGATGAGGAGCAGCCGGTGTCCATATACCACATAGTGCATACTGGTGATGAGGAGCGGCCGGTGTCCATATACCACATAGTGCAGACTGGTGATGAGGAGCGACCGGTGTCCATATACCACATAGTGCAGACTGGTGATGAGGAGCGGCCGGTGTCCATATACCACATAGTGCAGACTGGTGATGAGGAGCGACCGGTGTCCATATACCACATAGTGCATACTGGTGATGAGGAGCGACCGGTGTCCATATACCACATAGTGCATACTGGTGATGAGGAGCAGCCGGTGTCCATATACCACATAGTGCAGACTGGTGATGAGGAGCGGCCGGTGTCCATATACCACATAGTGCAGACTGGTGATGAGGAGCGACCGGTGTCCATATACCACATAGTGCAGACTGGTGATGAGGAGCGGCCGGTGTCCATATACCACATAGTGCAGACTGGTGATGAGGAGCGGCCGGTGTCCATATACCACATAGTGCATACTGGTGATGAGGAGCGGCCGGTGTCCATATATCACATAGTGCAGACTGGTGATGAGGAGCGGCCGGTGTCCATATACCACATAGTGCATACTGGTGATGAGGAGCGGCCGGTGTCCATATACCACATAGTGCAGACTGGTGATGAGGAGCGGCCGGTGTCCATATACCACATAGTGCAGCAGACTGGTGATGAGGATCGGCCGGTGTCCATATACCACATAGTGCAGACTGGTGATGAGGAGGGGCCGGTGTCTATATACCACATAGTGCAGACTGGTGATGAGGAGCGGCCGGTGTCCATATACCACATAGTGCAGACTGGTGATGAGGAGCGGCCGGTGTCCATATACCACATAGTGCATACTGGTGATGAGGAGCGGCCGGTGTCCATATACCACATAGTGCAGACTGGTGATGAGGAGCGACCGGTGTCCATATACCACATAGTGCAGACTGGTGATGAGGAGCGGCCGGTGTCCATATACCACATAGTGCAGACTGGTGATGAGGAGCGACCGGTGTCCATATACCACATAGTGCAGACTGGTGATGAGGAGCGGCCGGTGTCCATATACCACATAGTGCAGACTGGTGATGAGGAGCGGCCGGTGTCCATATACCACATAGTGCATACTGGTGATGAGGAGCGGCCGGTGTCCATATATCACATAGTGCAGACTGGTGATGAGGAGCGGCCGGTGTCCATATACCACATAGTGCAGACTGGTGATGAGGAGCGGCCGGTGTCCATATCCCACATAGTGCAGACTGGTGATGAGGAGCGGCCGGTGTCCATATACCACATAGTGCAGACTGGTGATGAGGAGCGGCCGGTGTCCATATACCACATAGTGCAGCAGACTGGTGATGAGGAGCGGCCGGTGTCCATATACCACATAGCGCAGACTGGTGATGAGGAGCGGCCGGTGTCTATATACCACATAGTGCAGACTGGTGATGAGGAGCGGCCGGTGTCCATATACCACATAGTGCAGACTGGTGATGAGGAGCGGCCGGTGTCCATATACCACATAGTGCATACTGGTGATGAGGAGCGGCCGGTGTCCATATACCACATAGTGCATACTGGTGATGAGGAGCGGCCGGTGTCCATATACCACATAGTGCATACTGGTGATGAGGAGCGGCCGGTGTCCATATACCACATAGTGCTGACTGGTGATGAGGAGCGACCGGTTTCCATATCCCACATAGTGCAGACTGGTTATGAGGAGCTGCCGGTGTCCATATCCCACATAGTGCATACTGGTGATGAGGAGCGGCCGGTGTCCATATACCACATAGTGCATACTGGTGATGAGGAGCGGCCGGTGTCCATATCCCACATAGTGCAGACTGGTGATGAGGAGCGGCCGGTGTCCATATACCACATAGTGCATACTGGTGATGAGGAGCGACCGGTGTCCATATACCACATAGTGCAGACTGGTGATGAGGAGCGGCCGGTGTCCATATACCACATAGTGCAGACTGGTGATGAGGAGCGGCCGGTGTCCATATACCACATAGTGCATACTGGTGATGAGGAGCGACCGGTGTCCATATCCCACATAGTGCATACTGGTGATGAGGAGCGGCCGGTGTCCATATACCACATAGTGCAGACTGGTGATGAGGAGCGGCCGGTGTCCATATCCCACATAGTGCAGACTGGTGATGAGGAGCGGCCGATGTCCATATACCACATAGTGCATACTGGTGATGAGGAGCGGCCGGTGTCCATATACCACATAGTGCATACTGGTGATGAGGAGCGGCCGGTGTCCATATACCACATAGTGCAGACTGGTGATGAGGAGCTGCCGGTGTCCATATACCACATAGTGCATACTGGTGATGAGGAGCTGCCGGTGTCCATATACCACATAGTGCAGACTGGTGATGAGGAGCGGCCGGTGTCCATATACCACATAGTGCAGACTGGTGATGAGGAGCGGCCGGTATCCATATCCCACATTGTGCAGACTGGTGATGAGGAGCGGCCGGTGTCCATATCCCACATAGTGCAGACTGGTGATGAGGAGCGGCCGGTGTCCATATCCCACATAGTGCATACAGGTGATGAGGAGCGGCCGGTGTCCATATACCACATAGTGCAGACTGGTGATGAGGAGCTGCCGGTGTCCATATACCACATAGTGCATACTGGTTATGAGGAGCGGCCGGTGTCCATATACCACATAGTGCATACTGGTGATGAGGAGCGGCCAGTGTCCATATACCACATAGTGCAGACTGGTGATGAGGAGCGGCCGGTATCCATATCCCACATTGTGCAGACTGGTGATGAGGAGCGGCCGGTGTCCATATACCACATAGTGCAGACTGGTGATGAGGAGCTGCCGGTGTCCATATACCACATAGTGCATACTGGTGATGAGGAGCGGCCGGTGTCCATATACCACATAGTGCATACTGGTGATGAGGAGCGGCCGGTGTCCATATCCCACATAGTGCATACTGGTGATGAGGAGCTGCCGGTGTCCATATCCCACATAGTGCATACTGGTGATGAGGAGCGGCCGGTGTCCATATACCACATAGTGCAGACTGGTGATGAGGAGCGGCCGGTGTCCATATACCACATAGTGCATACTAATGATGAGAAGCGGCCGGTGTCCATATACCACATAGTGCATACTGGTGATGAGGAGCGGCCGGTGTCCATATACCACATAGTGCATACTAATGATGAGAAGCGGCCGGTGTCCATATACCACATAGTGCATACTGGTGATGAGGAGCGGCCGGTGGCCATATCCCACATAGTGCAGACTGGTGATGAGGAGCTGCCGGTGTCCATATCCCACATAGTGCAGACTGGTGATGAGGAGCGGCCGGTGTCCATATACCACATAGTGCAGACTGGTGATGAGGAGCGGCCGGTGTCCATATACCACATAGTGCATACTGGTGATGAGGAGCGGCCGGTGTCCATATAACACATAGTGCATACTGGTGATGAGGAGCGACCGGTGTCGATATACCACATAGTGCAGACTGATGATGAGTAGCGGCCGGTGTCCATATACCACATAGTGCAGACTGGTGATGAGGAGCGGCCGGTGTCCATATACCACATAGTGCAGACTGGTGATGAGGAGCGGCCGGTGTCCATATACCACATAGTGCATACTGGTGATGAGGAGCGGCCGGTGTCCATATACCACATAGTGCATACTGGTGATGAGGAGCGACCGGTGTCCATATACCACATAGTGCATACTGGTGATGAGGAGCGACCGGTGTCCATATACCACATAGTGCATACTGGTGATGAGGAGCGGCCGGTGTCCATATACCACATAGTGCATACTGGTGATGAGGAGCAGCCGGTGTCCATATACCACATAGTGCAGACTGGTGATGAGGAGCGGCCGGTGTCCATATACCACATAGTGCAGACTGGTGATGAGGAGCGGCCGGTGTCCATATACCACATACTGCAGACTGGTGATGAGGAGCAGCCGGTGTCCATATACCACATAGTGCATACTGGTGATGAGGAGCGGCCGGTGTCCATATACCACATAGTGCATACTGGTGATGAGGAGCGGCCGGTGTCCATATATCACATAGTGCATACTGGTGATGAGGAGCGGCCGGTGTCCATATACCACATAGTGCATACTGGTGATGAGGAGCGGCCGGTGTCCATATATCACATAGTGCATACTGGTGATGAGGAGCTGCCGGTGTCCATATACCACATAGTGCATACTGGTGATGAGGAGCGGCCGGTGTCCATATACCACATAGTGCATACTGGTGATGAGGAGCGGCCGGTGTCCATATATCACATAGTGCATACTGGTGATGAGGAGCGGCCGGTGTCCATATACCACATAGTGCATACTGGTGATGAGGAGCGGCCGGTGTCCATATACCACATAGTGCATACTGGTGATGAGGAGCAGCCGGTGTCCATATACCACATAGTGCATACTGGTGATGAGGAGCGGCCGGTGTCCATATACCACATAGTGCATACTGGTGATGAGGAGCGGCCGGTGTCCATATATCACATAGTGCATACTGGTGATGAGGAGCGGCCGGTGTCCATATACCACATAGTGCATACTGGTGATGAGGAGCGGCCGGTGTCCATATACCACATAGTGCATACTGGTGATGAGGAGCGGCCGGTGTCCATATATCACATAGTGCATACTGGTGATGAGGAGCGGCCGGTGTCCATATACCACATAGTGCAGACTGGTGATGAGGAGCAGCCGGTGTCCATATACCACATAGTGCATACTGGTGATGAGGAGCGGCCGGTGTCCATATACCACATAGTGCATACTGGTGATGAGGAGCGGCCGGTGTCCATATACCACATAGTGCATACTGGTGATGAGGAGCAGCCGGTGTCCATATACCACATAGTGCATACTGGTGATGAGGAGCGGCCGGTGTCCATATACCACATAGTGCATACTGGTGATGAGGAGCGGCCGGTGTCCATATACCACATAGTGCATACTGGTGATGAGGAGCAGCCGGTGTCTATACACCACATAGTGCAGACTGATGATGAGGAGCGACCGGTGTCCATATCCCACATAGTGCATACTGGTGATGAGGAGCGGCCGGTGTCTATACACCACATAGTGCAGACTGTTGATGAGGAGCGACCGGTGTCCATATCCCACATAGTGCATACTGGTGATGAGGAGCAGCCGGTGTCCATATACCACATAGTGCAGACTGGTGATGAGGAGCGGCCGGTGTCCATATACCACATAGTGCATACTGGTGATGAGGAGCGGCCGGTGTCCATATACCACATAGTGCAGACTGGTGATGAGGAGCGGCCGGTGTCCATATACCACATAGTGCATACTGATGATGAGGAGCGGCCGGTGTCCATATACCACATAGTGCATACTGGTGATGAGGAGCGGCCGGTGTCCATATACCACATAGTGCAGACTGGTGATGAGGAGCGGCCGGTGTCCATATACCACATAGTGCATACTGGTGATGAGGAGCGGCCGGTGTCCATATACCACATAGTGCATACTGGTGATGAGGAGCGGCCGGTGTCCATATACCACATAGTGCAGACTGCTGATGAGGAGCGGCCGGTGTCCATATACCACATAGTGCAGACTGGTGATGAGGAGCGGCCGGTGTCCATATCCCACATAGTGCAGCAGACTGGTGATGAGGAGCGGCCGGTGTCCATATCCCACATAGTGCAGACTGGTGATGAGGAGCGGCCGGTGTCCATATCCCACATAGTGCAGACTGGCGATGAGGAGCGGCCGGTGTCCATATACCACATAATGCATACTGGTGATGAGGAGCGGCCGGTGTCCATATACCACATAGTGCAGACTGGTGATGAGGAGCGGCCGGTGTCCATATACCACATAGTGCATACTGGTGATGAGGAGCGGCCGGTGTCCATATCCCACATAGTGCAGACTGGTGATGAGGAGCGGCCGGTGTCCATATACCACATAGTGCATACTGGTGATGAGGAGCGGCCGGTGTCCATATACCACATAGTGCAGCAGACTGGTGATGAGGAGCGGCCGGTGTCCATATCCCACATAGTGCAGACTGGTGATGAGGATCGGCCGATGTCCATATCCCACATAGTGCATACTGGTGATGAGGAGCGGCCGGTGTCCATATACCACATAGTGCAGCAGACTGGTGATGAGGAGCGGCCGGTGTCCATATACCACATAGTGCATACTGGTGATGAGGAGCGGCCGGTGTCCATATCCCACATAGTGCATACTGGTGATGAGGAGCGGCCGGTGTCCATATACCACATAGTGCAGGCTGGTGATGAGGAGCGGCCGGTGTCCATATACCACATAGTGCATACTGATGATGAGGAGCGGCCGGTGTCTATATACCACATAGTGCATACTGGTGATGAGGAGCGGCCGGTGTCCATATACCACATAGTGCATACTGGTGATGAGGAGCGGCCGGTGTCCATATACCACATAGTGCATACTGGTGATGAGGAGCGGCCGGTGTCCATATACCACATAGTGCAGCAGACTGGTGATGAGGAGCGGCCGGTGTCCATATACCACATAGTGCATACTGGTGATGAGGAGCGGCCGGTGTCCATATCCCACATAGTGCAGACTGGTGATGAGGAGCGGCCGGTGTCCATATACCACATAGTGCAGCAGACTGGTGATGAGGAGCGGCCGGTGTCCATATCCCACATAGTGCAGACTGGTGATGAGGATCGGCCGGTGTCCATATCCCACATAGTGCATACTGGTGATGAGGAGCGGCCGGTGTCCATATACCACATAGTGCAGCAGACTGGTGATGAGGAGCGGCCGGTGTCCATATACCACATAGTGCATACTGGTGATGAGGAGCGGCCGGTGTCCATATCCCACATAGTGCATACTGGTGATGAGGAGCGGCCGGTGTCCATATACCACATAGTGCAGGCTGGTGATGAGGAGCGGCCGGTGTCCATATACCACATAGTGCATACTGATGATGAGGAGCGGCCGGTGTCCATATACCACATAGTGCATACTGGTGATGAGGAGCGGCCGGTGTCCATATACCACATAGTGCAGGCTGGTGATGAGGAGCGGCCGGTGTCCATATACCACATAGTGCAGACTGGTGATGAGGAGCGGCCGGTGTCCATATACCACATAGTGCATACTGGTGATGAGGAGCGGCCGGTGTCCATATCCCACATAGTGCAGACTGGTGATGAGGAGCGGCCGGTGTCCATATACCACATAGTGCATACTGGTGATGAGGAGTGGCCGGTGTCCATATCCCACATAGTGCATACTGGTGATGAGGAGCGGCCGGTGTCCATATACCACATAGTGCAGCAGACTGGTGATGAGGAGCGGCCGGTGTCCATATACCACATAGTGCATACTGGTGATGAGGAGCGGCCGGTGTCCATATACCACATAGTGCAGCAGACTGGTGATGAGGAGCGGCCGGTGTCCATATCCCACATAGTGCAGACTGGTGTTGAGGATCGGCCGGTGTCCATATCCCACATAGTGCATACTGGTGATGAGGAGCGGCCGGTGTCCATATACCACATAGTGCAGCAGACTGGTGATGAGGAGCGGCCGGTGTCCATATACCACATAGTGCATACTGGTGATGAGGAGCGGCCGGTGTCCATATCCCACATAGTGCATACTGGTGATGAGGAGCGGCCGGTGTCCATATACCACATAGTGCAGGCTGGTGATGAGGAGCGGCCGGTGTCCATATACCACATAGTGCATACTGATGATGAGGAGCGGCCGGTGTCTATATACCACATAGTGCATACTGGTGATGAGGAGCGGCCGGTGTCCATATACCACATAGTGCATACTGGTGATGAGGAGCGGCCGGTGTCCATATACCACATAGTGCATACTGGTGAGGAGGAGCGGCCGGTGTCCATATACCACATAGTGCATACTGGTGATGAGGAGCGGCCGGTGTCCATATCCCACATAGTGCAGACTGGTGATGAGGAGCGGCCGGTGTCCATATACCACATAGTGCAGCAGACTGGTGATGAGGAGCGGCCGGTGTCCATATCCCACATAGTGCAGACTGGTGATGAGGATCGGCCGGTGTCCATATCCCACATAGTGCATACTGGTGATGAGGAGCGGCCGGTGTCCATATACCACATAGTGCATACTGGTGATGAGGATCGGCCGGTGTCCATATACCACATAGTGCATACTGGTGATGAGGAGCGGCCGGTGTCCATATCCCACATAGTGCATACTGGTGATGAGGAGCGGCCGGTGTCCATATACCACATAGTGCATACTGGTGATGAGGAGCGGCCGGTGTCCATATACCACATAGTGCATACTGGTGATGAGGATCGGCCGGTGTCCATATACCACATAGTGCAGCAGACTGGTGATGAGGAGCGGCCGGTGTCCATATACCACATAGTGCATACTGGTGATGAGGAGCGGCCGGTGTCCATATCCCACATAGTGCAGATTGGTGATGAGGAGCGGCCGGTGTCCATACACCACATAGTGCATACTGGTGATGAGGAGCGGCCGGTGTCCATATACCACATAGTGCAGGCTGGTGATGAGGAGCGGCCGGTGTCCATATACCACATAGTGCAGACTGGTGATGAGGATCGGCCGGTGTCCATATACCACATAGTGCATACTGGTGATGAGGATCGGCCGGTGTCCATATACCACATAGTGCATACTGGTGATGAGGATCGGCCGGTGTCCATATACCACATAGTGCATACTGGTGATGAGGAGCGGCCGGTGTCCATATACCACATAGTGCAAACTGGTGATGAGGAGCGACCGGTGTCCATATACCACATAGTGCATACTGGTGATGAGGAGCGGCCGGTGTCCATATACCACATAGTGCATACTGGTGATGAGGAGCGACCGGTGTTCATATACCACATAGTGCATACTGGTGATGAGGAGCAGCCGGTGTCCATATACCACATAGTGCATACTGGTGATGAGGAGCGACCGGTGTTCATATACCACATAGTGCATACTGGTGATGAGGAGCAGCCGGTGTCCATATACCACATAGTGCATACTGGTGATGAGGAGCGACCGGTGTTCATATACCACATAGTGCATACTGGTGATGAGGAGCAGCCGGTGTCCATATACCACATAGTGCATACTGGTGATGAGGAGCGACCGGTGTTCATATACCACATAGTGCATACTGGTGATGAGGAGCGGCCGGTGTCCATATACCACATAGTGCATACTGGTGATGAGGAGCGGCCGGTGTCCATATACCACATAGTGCATACTGGTGATGAGGAGCGGCCGCTGTCCATATATCACATAGTGCATACTGATGATGAGGAGCGGCCGCTGTCCATATATCACATAGTGCATACTGGTGATGAGGAGCGGCCAGTGTCCATATACCACATAGTGCAGACTGGTGATGAGGAGCCGCCGGTGTCCATATATCACATTGTGCAGACTGGTGATGAGGAGCGGCCAGTGTCCATATACCACATAGTGCATACTGATGATGAGGAGCGGCCGGTGTCCATATACCACATAGTGCATACTGGTGATGAGGAGCGACCGGTGTCCATATACCACATAGTGCATACTGATGATGAGGAGCCGCCGGTGTCCATATATCACATAGTGCATACTGGTGATGAGGAGCGGCCGGTGTCCATATACCACATAGTGCATACTGGTGATGAGGAGCGTCCGGTGTCCATATACCACATAGTGCATACTGGTGATGAGGAGCGGCCGGTGTTCATATACCACATAGTGCATACTGGTTATGTGGATCGACCGGTGTCCATATACCACATAGTGCATACTGGTGATGAGGAGCGGCCGGTGTCCATATACCACATAGTGCATACTGGTGATGAGGAGCGGCCGGTGTCCATATACCACATAGTGCATACTGGTGATGAGGAGCGGCCGGTGTCCATATACCACATAGTGCATACTGATGATGAGGAGCGGCCGGTGTCCATATACCACATAGTGCATACTGGTGATGAGGAGCGACCGGTGTTCATATACCACATAGTGCATACTGGTGATGAGGAGCGGCCGGTGTCCATATAAAACATAGTGCATACTGGTGATGAGGAGCGGCCGGTGTCCATATACCACATAGTGCATACTGGTGATGAGGAGCGGCCGGTGTCCATATACCACATAGTGCATACTGGTGATGAGGAGCGGCCGGTGTCCATATATCACATAGTGCAGACTGGTGATGAGGAGCGGCCGGTGTCCATATACCACATAGTGCAGACTGGTGATGAGGAGCGGCCGGTGTCCATATACCACATAGTGCATACTGGTGATGAGGAGCGGCCGGTGTCCATATACCACATAGTGCATACTGGTGATGAGGAGCGGCCGGTGTCCATATACCACATAGTGCATACTGGTGATGAGGAGCGGTCGGTGTCCATATACCACATAGTGCATACTGGAGATGAGGAGCGGCCGGTGTCCATATACCACATAGTGCATACTGGTGATGAGGAGTGACCGGTGTCTATATACCACATAGTGCATACTGGTGATGAGGAGCGACCGGTGTCCATATACCACATAGTGCAGACTGGTGATGAGGAGCGGCCGGTGTCCATATACCACATAGTGCATACTGGTGATGAGGAGCGACCGGTGTCCATATACCACATAGTACATACTGGTGATGAGGAGCGGCCGGTGTCCATATACCACATAGTGCATACTGGTGATGAGGAGCGGCCGGTGTCCATATACCACATAGTGCATACTGGTGATGAGGAGCTGCCGGTGTCCATATATCACATAGTGCATACTGGTGATGAGGAGCGGCCGGTGTCCATATACCACATAGTGCAGACTGGTGATGAGGAGCGACCGGTGTCCATATACCACATAGTGCAGACTGGTGATGAGGAGCGGCCGGTGTCCATATACCACATAGTGCATACTGGTGATGAGGAGCGACCGGTGTCCATATACCACATAGTGCATACTGGTGATGAGGAGCGACCGGTGTCCATATACCACATAGTGCATACTGGTGATGAGGAGCGGCCGGTGTCCATATACCACATAGTGCATACTGGTGATGAGGAGCGACCGGTGTCTATATACCACATAGTGCATACTGGTGATGAGGAGCGACCGGTGTCCATATACCACATAGTGCATACTGGTGATGAGGAGCGACCGGTGCCCATATACCACATAGTGCAGACTGGTGATGAGGAGCGGCCGGTGTCCATATACCACATAGTGCATACTGGTGATGAGGAGCTGCCGGTGTCCATATATCACATAGTGCATACTGGTGATGAGGAGCGGCCGGTGTCTATATCCCACATAGTGCAGACTGGTGATGAGGAGCGGCCGGTGTCCATATACCACATAGTGCATACTGGTGATGAGGAGCTGCCGGTGTCCATATATCACATAGTGCATACTGGTGATGAGGAGCGGCCGGTGTCCATATACCACATAGTGCATACTGGTGATGAGGAGCGGCCGGTGTCCATATACCACATAGTGCATACTGGTGATGAGGAGCGGCCGGTGTCCATATACCACATAGTGCATACTGTTGATGAGGAGCTGCCGGTGTCCATATACCACATAGTGCATACTGGTGATGAGGAGCGGCCGATGTCCATATACCACATAGTGCATACTGGTGATGAGGAGCGGCCGGTGTCCATATACCACATAGTGCATACTGTTGATGAGGAGCTGCCGGTGTCCATATACCACATAGTGCATACTGGTGATGAGGAGCGACCGGTGTCCATATACCACATAGTGCATACTGGTGATGAGGAGCGACCGGTGTCCATATACCACATAGTGCATACTGGTGATGAGGAGCGACCGGTGTCCATATACCACATAGTGCATACTGGTGATGAGGAGCGGCCGGTGTCCATATACCACATAGTGCAGACTGGTGATGAGGAGCGGCCGGTGTCCATATACCACATAGTGCAGACTGGTGATGAGGAGCGGCCGGTGTCCATATACCACATAGTGCAGACTGGTGATGAGGAGCGGCCGGTGTCCATATACCACATAGTGCAGACTGGTGATGAGGAGCGGCCGGTGTCCATATACCACATAGTGCATACTGGTGATGAGGAGCGGCCGGTGTCCATATACCACATAGTGCATACTGGTGATGAGGAGCGGTCGGTGTCCATATACCACATAGTGCATACTGGTGATGAGGAGCGGCCGGTGCCCATATACCACATAGTGCATACTGGTGATGAGGAGCGGTCGGTGTCTATATACCACATAGTGCATACTGGTGATGAGGAGCGGCCGGTGTCCATATACCACATAGTGCATACTGGTGATGAGGAGCGGCCAGTGTCCATATACCACATAGTGCATACTGGTGATGAGGAGCGGCCGATGTCCATATACCACATAGTGCAGACTGGTGATGAGGAGCGGCCGGTGTCCATATACCACATAGTGCAAACTGGTGATGAGGATCGGCCGGTGTCCATATCCCACATAGTGCATACTGGTGATGAGGAGCGGCCGGTGTCCATATACCACATAGTGCATACTGGTGATGAGGAGCGGCCGGTGTCCATATACCACATAGTGCATACTGGTGATGAGGAGCGGCCGGTGTCTATATACCACATAGTGCATACTGGTGATGAGGAGCGGCCGGTGTCCATATACCACATAGTGCAGACTGGTGATGAGGAGCGGCCGGTGTCCATATACCACATAGTGCAGACTGGTGATGAGGAGCGGCCGGTGTCTATATACCACATAGTGCATACTGGTGATGAGGAGCGGCCGTTGTCCATATACCACATAGTGCAGACTGGTGATGAGGAGCGGCCGGTGTCTATATACCACATAGTGCAGACTGGTGATGAGGATCGGCCGGTGTCCATATACCACATAGTGCATACTGGTGATGAGGAGCGACCGGTGCCCATATACCACATAGTGCAGACTGGTGATGAGGAGCGGCCGGTGTCCATATACCACATAGTGCAGACTGGTGATGAGGAGCGACCGGTGTCTATATACCACATAGTGCATACTGGTGATGAGGAGCGACCGGTGTCCATATACCACATAGTGCATACTGGTGATGAGGAGCGACCGGTGCCCATATACCACATAGTGCAGACTGGTGATGAGGAGCGGCCGGTGTCCATATACCACATAGTGCATACTGGTGATGAGGAGCTGCTGGTGTCCATATACCACATAGTGCAGACTGGTGATGAGGAGCGGCCGGTGTCCATATACCACATAGTGCATACTGGTGATGAGGAGCGGCCGGTGTCTATATACCACATAGTGCAGACTGGTGATGAGGAGCGGCCGGTGTCTATATACCACATAGTGCAGACTGGTGATGAGGATCGGCCGGTGTCCATATCCCACATAGTGCATACTGGTGATGAGGAGCGGCCGGTGTCTATATACCACATAGTGCATACTGGTGATGAGGAGCGGCCGGTGTCCATATCCCATATAGTTCAGACTGGTGATGAGGAGCGGCCGGTGTCCATATCCCACATAGTGCAGACTGGTGATGAGGAGCGGCCGGTGTCCATATACCACATAGTGCAAACTGGTGATGAGGAGCGGCCGGTGTCCATATACCACATAGTGCATACTGGTGATGAGGAGCGGCCGGTGTCCATATACCACATAGTGCATACTGGTGATGAGGAGCGGCCGGTGTCCATATACCACATAGTGCAGACTGGTGATGAGGAGCAGCCGGTGTCCATATCCCACATAGTGCAGACTGGTGATGAGGAGCGGCCGGTGTCCATATACCACATAGTGCATACTGGTGATGAGGAGCGGCCGGTGTCCATATACCACATAGTGCAGACTGGTGATGAGGAGCGGCCGGTGTCTATATCCCACATAGTGCAGACTGGTGATGAGGAGCAGCCGGTGTCTATATACCACATAGTGCATACTGGTGATGAGGAGCCGCCGGTGTCCATATCCCACATAGTTCAGACTGGTGATGAGGAGCGGCCGGTGTCCATATCCCACATAGTGCAGACTGGTGATGAGGAGCGGCCGGTGTCCATATACCACATAGTGCATACTGGTGATGAGGAGCGGCCGGTGTCCATATACCACATAGTGCAGACTGGTGATGAGGAGCGGCCGGTGTCTATATACCACATAGTGCATACTGGTGATGAGGAGCGGCCGGTGTCCATATACCACATAGTGCATACTGGTAATGAGGAGCGGCCGGTGTCCATATCCCACATAGTGCATACTGGTAATGAGGAGCGGCCGGTGTCCATATACCACATAGTGCATACTGGTGATGAGGAGCGGCCGGTGTCCATATACCACATAGTGCATACTGGTAATGAGGAGCGGCCGGTGTCCATATCCCACATAGTGCATACTGGTCATGAGGAGCGGCCGGTGTCCATATACCACATAGTGCAGACTGGTGATGAGGAGCGGCCGGTGTCCATATACCACATAGTGCATACTGGTGATGAGGAGCGGCCGGTGTCCATATACCACATAGTGCATACTGGTGATGAGGAGCGGCCGGTGTCTATATACCACATAGTGCATACTGGTGATGAGGAGCGGCCGGTGTCCATATACCACATAGTGCATACTGGTGATGAGGAGCGGCCGGTGTCCAAATACCACATAGTGCAGACTGGTGATGAGGAGCGGCCGGTGTCCATATACTACATAGTGCATACTGGTGATGAGGAGCGGCCGGTGTCCATATCCCACATAGTGCATACTGGTGATGAGGAGCAGCCGGTGTCCATATACCACATAGTGCAGACTGGTGATGAGGAGCGGCCGGTGTCCATATACCACATAGTGCATACTGGTGATGAGGAGCTGCCGGTGTCCATATACCACATAGTGCATACTGGTGATGAGGAGCGGCCGGTGTCCATATACCACATAGTGCAGACTGGTGATGAGGAGCGGCCGGTGTCCATATACCACATAGTGCATACTGGTGATGAGGAGCTGCCGGTGTCCATATACCACATAGTGCATACTGGTGATGAGGATCGGCCGGTGTCCATATACCACATAGTGCATACTGGCGATGAGGAGCGGCCGGTGTCCATATACCACATAGTGCATACTGGTGATGAGGAGCGACCGGTGTCCATATCCCACATAGTGCAGACTGGTGATGAGGAGCGGCCGGTGTCCATATACCACATAGTGCATACTGGTGATGAGGAGCGACCGGTGTCCATATCCCACATAGTGCAGACTGGAGATGAGGAGCGGCCGGTGTCCATATCCCACATAGTGCATACTGGTGATGAGGAGCGGCCGGTGTCCATATCCCACATAGTGCATACTGGTGATGAGGAGCGGCCGGTGTCCATATACCACATAGTGCAGACTGGTGATGAGGAGCGGCCGGTGTCCATATACCACATAGTGCATACTGGTGATGAGGAGCGGCCGGTGTCCATATCCCACATAGTGCAGACTGGTGATGAGGATCGGCCGGTGTCCATATACCACATAGTGCAGACTGGTGATGAGGAGCGGCCGGTGTCCATATACCACATAGTGCAGACTGGTGATGAGGAGCGGCCGGTGTCCATATACCACATAGTGCATACTGGTGATGAGGAACGGCCGGTGTCCATATCCCACATAGTGCAGACTGGTGATGAGGAGCGGCCGGTGTCCATATACCACATAGTTCATACTGGTGATGAGGAGCGGCCGGTGTCCATATCCCACATAGTGCAGACTGGTGATGAGGAGCGGCCGGTGTCCATATACCACATAGTGCAGACTGGTGATGAGGAGCGGCCGGTGTCTATATTCCACATAGTGCATACTGGTGATGAGGAGCGGCCGGTGTCCATATCCCACATAGTTCAGACTGGTGAAGAGGAGCGGCCGGTGTCTATATACCACATAGTGTATACTGGTGATGAGGAGCGGCCGGTGTCCATATACCACATAGTGCAGACTGGTGATGAGGTGCGGCCGGTGTCTATATCCCACATAGTGCAGCAGACTGGTGATGAGGAGCGGCCGGTGTCCATATACCACATAGTGCATACTGGTGACGAGGAGCGGCCGGTGTCCATATACCACATAGTGCAGACTGGTGATGAGGAGCAGCCGGTGTCCATATACCACATAGTGCAGACTGGTGATGAGGAGCGGCCGGTGTCCATATACCACATAGTGCAGACTGGTGATGAGGAGCGGCCGGTGTCCACATCCCACATAGTGCATACTGGTGATGAGGAGCGGCCGGTGTCCATATACCACATAGTGCATACTGGTGATGAGGAGCGGCCGGTGTCCATATACCACATAGTGCATACTGGTGATGAGGAGCGGCCGGTGTCCATATACCACATAGTGCATACTGGTGATGAGGAGCGGCCGGTGTCCATATACCACATAGTGCATACTGGTGATGAGGAGCGGCCGGTGTCCATATCCCACATAGTGCAGACTGGTGATGAGGAGCGGCCGGTGTCCATATACCACATAGTTCATACTGGTGATGAGGAGCGGCCGGTGTCCATATCCCACATAGTGCAGACTGGTGATGAGGAGCGGCCGGTGTCCATATACCACATAGTGCATACTGGTGATGAGGAGCGGCCGGTGTCCATATACCACATAGTGCAGACTGGTGATGAGGAGCGGCCGGTGTCCATATACCACATAGTGCATACTGGTGATGAGGAGCGGCCGGTGTCCATATACCACATAGTGCAGACTGGTGATGAGGAGCGGCCGGTGTCCATATACCACATAGTGCATACTGGTGATGAGGAGCGGCCGGTGTCTATATACCACATAGTTCAGACTGGTGAAGAGGAGCAGCCGGTGTCCATATCCCACATAGTGCAGACTGGTGATGAGGAGCGGCCGGTGTCCATATCCCACATAGTGCAGCAGACTGGTGATGAGGAGCGGCCGGTGTCCATATACCACATAGTGCATACTGGTGATGAGGAGCGGCCGGTGTCCATATACCACATAGTGCAGACTGGTGATGAGGAGCAGCCGGTGTCCATATCCCACATAGTGCAGACTGGTGATGAGGAGCGGCCGGTGTCCATATACCACATAGTGCATACTGGTGATGAGGAGCGGCCGGTGTCCATATACCACATAGTGCATACTGGTGATGAGGAGCGGCCGGTGTCCATATCCCACATAGTGCATACTGATGATGAGGAGCGACCGGTGTCCATATACCACATAGTGCAGACTGGTGATGAGGAGCGGCCGGTGTCCATATACCACATAGTGCAGACTGGTGATGAGGAGCGGCCGGTGTCCATATACCACATAGTGCATACTGGTGATGAGGAGCGGCCGGTGTCTATATACCACATAGTGCATACCGGTGATGAGGAGCGGCCGGTGACCATATCCCACATAGTTCAGACTGGTGAAGAGGAGCAGCCGGTGTCCATATCCCACATAGTGCAGACTGGTGATGAGGAACGGCCGGTGTCCATATCCCACATAGTGCAGCAGACTGGTGATGAGGAGCGGCCGGTGTCCATATACCACATAGTGCATACTGGTGATGAGGAGCGGCCGGTGTCTATATACCACATAGTGCATACCGGTGATGAGGAGCGGCCGGTGACCATATCCCACATAGTTCAGACTGGTGAAGAGGAGCAGCCGGTGTCCATATCCCACATAGTGCAGACTGGTGATGAGGAACGGCCGGTGTCCATATCCCACATAGTGCAGCAGACTGGTGATGAGGAGCGGCCGGTGTCCATATACCACATAGTGCAGACTGGTGATGAGGAGCGGCCGGTGTCCATATACCACATAGTGCAGACTGGTGATGAGGAGCAGCCGGTGTCCATATACCACATAATGCAGACTGGTGATGAGGAGCGGCCGGTGTCCATATACCACATAGTGCATACTGGTGATGAGGAGCGGCCGGTGTCCATATACCACATAGTGCATACTGGTGATGAGGAGCGGCCGGTGTCCATATCCCACATAGTGCATACTGATGATGAGGAGCGACCGGTGTCCATATACCACATAGTGCATACTGGTGATGAGGAGCAGCCGGTGTCCATATACCACATAGTGCAGCAGACTGGTGATGAGGAGCGGCCGGTGTCCATATCCCACATAGTGCATACTGATGATGAGGAGCGACCGGTGTCCATATACCACATAGTGCATACTGGTGATGAGGAGCGATCGGTGTCCATATACCACATAGTGCATACTGGTGATGAGGAGCGGCCGGTGTCCATATACCACATAGTGCATACTGGTGATGAGGAGCGGCCGGTGTCCATATACCACATAGTGCATACTGGTGATGAGGAGCGGCCGGTGTCCATATACCACATAGTGCATACTGATGATGAGGAGCGGCCGTTGTCCATATACCACATAGTGCATACTGGTGATGAGGAGCGGCCGGTGTCCATATACCACATAGTGCATACTGGTGATGAGGAGCGGCCGGTGTCCATATCCCACAGAGTGCAGACTGGTGATGAGGAGCGGCCGGTGCCATATACCACATAGTGCAGACTGATGATGAGGAGCGGCCGGTGTCCATATACCACATAGTGCATACTGGTGATGAGGAGCGGCCGGTGTCCATATCCCACATAGTGCAGACTGGTGATGAGGAGCGGCCGGTGTCCATATACCACATAGTGCAGACTGGTGATGAGGAGCGGCCGGTGTCCATATACCACATAGTGCATACTGGTGATGAGGAGCGGCCGGTGTCCATATCCCACATAGTGCAGACTGGTGATGAGGAGCGGCCGGTGTCTATATACCACATAGTGCATACTGGTGATGAGGAGCGGCCGGTGTCCATATACCACATAGTGCATACTGGTGATGAGGAGCGGCCGGTGTCCATATACCACATAGTGCATACTGGTGATGAGTAGCGGCCGGTGTCCATATACCACATAGTGCATACTGGTGATGAGGAGCGGCCGGTGTCCATATACCACATAGTGCATACTGGTGATGAGGAGCGGCCGGTGTCCATATACCACATAGTGCAGACTGGTGATGAGGAGCGGCCGGTGTCCATATACCACATAGTGCAGACTGGTGATGAGGAGCGGCCGGTGTCCATATACCACATAGTGCATACTGGTGATGAGGAGCGGCCGGTGTCCATATACCACATAGTGCATACTGGTGATGAGGAGCGGCCTGTGTCCATATACCACATAGTGCAGACTGGTGATGAGGAGCTGCCGGTGTCCATATACCACATAGTGCAGACTGATGATGAGGAGCGGCCGGTGTCCATATACCACATAGTGCATACTGGTGATGAGGAGCGGCCGGTGTCCATATACCACATAGTGCAGACTGGTGATGAGGATCGGCCGGTGTGCATATACCACATAGTGCATACTGGTGATGAGGAGCAGCCGGTGTCCATATACCACATAGTGCATACTGGTGATGAGGAGCGACCGGTGTCCATATACCACATAGTGCATACTGGTGATGAGGAGCGGCCGATGTCCATATACCACATAGTGCAGACTGGTGATGAGGATCGGCCGGTGTCCATATACCACATAGTGCATACTGGTGATGAGGAGCGGCCGGTGTCCATATACCACATAGTGCAGACTGGTGATGAGGATCGGCCGGTGTCCATATACCACATAGTGCATACTGGTGATGAGGAGCGGCCGGTGTCCATATACCACATAGTGCAGACTGGTGATGAGGATCGGCCGGTGTCCATATACCACATAGTGCAGACTGGTGATGAGGAGCGGCCGGTGTCCATATACCACATAGTGCAGACTGGTGATGAGGAGCGGCCGGTGTCCATATACCACATAGTGCATACTGGTGATGAGGAGCAGCCGGTGTCCATATACCACATAGTGCATACTGGTGATGAGGAGCGGCCGGTGTCCATATACCACATAGTGCATACTGGTGATGAGGATCGGCCGGTGTCCATATACCACATGGTGGATGCTGGTGATGAGGATCGGCCGGTGTCCATATACCACATAGTGCATACTGGTGATGAGGAGCGGCCGGTGTCCATATGCCACATAGTGCATACTGGTGATGAGGATCGGCCGGTGTCCATATACCACATAGTGCATACTGGTGATGAGGAGCTGCCGGTGTCCATATACCACATAGTGCATACTGGTGATGAGGATCGGCCGGTGTCCATATACCACATAGTGCAGACTGGTGATGAGGAGCGGAAGGTGTCCATATACCACATAGTGCATACTGGTGATGAGGAGCGGCCGGTGTCCATATACCACATAGTGCATACTGGTGATGAGGATCGGCCGGTGTCCATATACCACATAGTGCATACTGGTGATGAGGAGCTGCCGGTGTCCATATACCACATAGTGCATACTGGTGATGAGGATCGGCCGGTGTCCATATACCACATAGTGCAGACTGGTGATGAGGAGCGGCCGGTGTCCATATACCACATAGTGCATACTGGTGATGAGGAGCGGCCGGTGTCCATATACCACATAGTGCAGACTGGTGATGAGGAGCGGCCGGTGTCCATATACCACATAGTGCAGACTGGTGATGAGGAGCGGCCGGTGTCCATATACCACATAGTGCAGACTGGTGATGAGGAGCGGCCGGTGTCCATATACCACATAGTGCATACTGGTGATGAGGAGCGGCCGCTGTCCATATATCACATAGTGCATACTGGTGATGAGGAGCGGCCGGTGTCCATATACCACATAGTGCAGACTGGTGATGAGGAGCGGAAGGTGTCCATATACCACATAGTGCATACTGGTGATGAGGAGCGGCCGGTGTCCATATCCCATATAGTGCATACTGGTGATGAGGAGCGGCCGGTGTCCATATACCACATAGTGCATACTGGTGATGAGGAGCGGCCGGTGTCCATATACCACATAGTGCAGACTGGTGATGAGGAGCGGAAGGTGTCCATATACCACATAGTGCATACTGGTGATGAGGAGCGGCCGGTGTCCATATCCCATATAGTGCATACTGGTGATGAGGAGCGGCCGGTGTCCATATACCACATAGTGCATACTGGTGATGAGGAGCGGCCGGTGTCCATATACCACATAGTGCAGACTGGTGATGAGGAGCGGCCGGTGTCCATATACCACATAGTGCAGACTGGTGATGAGGAGCGGCCGGTGTCCATATACCACATAGTGCATACTGGTGATGAGGAGCGGAAGATGTCCATATACCACATAGCGCATACTGGTGATGAGGAGCGGCCGGTGTCCATATACCACATAGTGCAGACTGGTGATGAGGAGCGACCGGTGTCCATATACCACATAGTGCAGACTGGTGATGAGGAGCGGAAGGTGTCCATATACCACATAGTGCATACTGGTGATGAGGAGCGGCCGGTGTCCATATCCCATATAGTGCATACTGGTGATGAGGAGCGGCCGGTGTCCATATACCACATAGTGCATACTGGTGATGAGGAGCGGCCGGTGTCCATATACCACATAGTGCAGACTGGTGATGAGGAGCGGCCGGTGTCCATATACCACATAGTGCAGACTGGTGATGAGTAGCGGCCGGTGTCCATATACCACATAGTGCATACTGGTGATGAGGAGCGGAAGATGTCCATATACCACATAGTGCATACTGGTGATGAGGAGCGGCCGGTGTCCATATACCACATAGTGCAGACTGGTGATGAGGAGCGGCCGGTGTCCATATACCACATAGTGCATACTGGTGATGAGGAGCGGCCGGTGTCCATATACCACATAGTGCAGACTGGTGATGAGGAGCGGCCGGTGTCCATATACCACATAGTGCATACTGGTGATGAGGAGCGGCCGGTGTCCATATACCACATAGTGCAGACTGGTGATGAGGAGCGGTCGGTGTCCATATACCACATAGTGCATACTGGTGATGAGGAGCGGCCGGTGTCCATATACCACATAGTGCAGACTGGTGATGAGGAGCGGCCGGTGTCCATATACCACATAGTGCAGACTGGTGATGAGGAGCGGTCGGTGTCCATATCCCACATAGTGCATACTGGTGATGAGGAGTGGCCGGTGTCCATATACCACATAGTGCAGACTGGTGATGAGGAGCGGCCGGTGTCCATATACCACATAGTGCAGACTGGTGATGAGGAGCGGTCGGTGTCCATATACCACATAGTGCATACTGGTGATGAGGAGCGGCCGGTGTCCATATACCACATAGTGCAGACTGGTGATGAGGAGCGGCCGGTGTCCATATACCACATAGTGCATACTGGTGATGAGGAGCGGCCGGTGTCCATATATCACATAGTGCATACTGGTGATGAGGAGCGGCCGGTGTCCATATCCCACATAGTGCATACTGTTGATGAGGAGCGGCCGGTGTCCATATCCCACATAGTGCAGACTGGTGATGAGGAGCGGCCGGTGTCCATATCCCACATAGTGCAGACTGGTGATGAGGAGCTGCCGGTGTCCATATACCACATAGTGCAGACTGGTGATGAGGATCGGCCGGTGTGCATATACCACATAGTGCATACTGGTGATGAGGAGCAGCCGGTGTCCATATACCACATAGTGCATACTGGTGATGAGGAGAGGCCGGTGTCCATATACCACATAGTGCATACTGGTGATGAGGATCGGCCGGTGTCCATATACCACATAGTGCATACTGGTGATGAGGAGCGGCCGGTGTCCATATACCACATAGTGCAGACTGGTGATGAGGATCGGCCGGTGTCCATATACCACATAGTGCATACTGGTGATGAGGAGCGGCCGGTGTCCATATACCACATAGTGCATACTGGTGATGAGGAGCAGCCGGTGTCCATATACCACATAGTGCATACTGGTGATGAGGAGCGGCCGGTGTCCATATACCACATAGTGCATACTGGTGATGAGGATCGGCCGGTGTCCATATACCACATAGTGCATGCTGGTGATGAGGATCGGCCGGTGTCCATATACCACATAGTGCATACTGGTGATGAGGAGCGGCCAGTGTCCATATACCACATAGTGCATACTGGTGATGAGGATCGGCCGGTGTCCATATACCACATAGTGCATACTGGTGATGAGGAGCTGCCGGTGTCCATATACCACATAGTGCATACTGGTGATGAGGAGCGGCCGGTGTCCATATACCACATAGTGCATACTGGTGATGAGGATCGGCCGGTGTCCATATACCACATAGTGCATGCTGGTGATGAGGATCGGCCGGTGTCCATATACCACATAGTGCATACTGGTGATGAGGAGCGGCCGGTGTCCATATACCACATAGTGCAGACTGGTGATGAGGATCGGCCGGTGTCCATATACCACATAGTGCATGCTGGTGATGAGGATCGGCCGGTGTCCATATACCACATAGTGCATACTGGTGATGAGGATCGGCCGGTGTCCATATACCACATAGTGCATGCTGGTGATGAGGATCGGCCGGTGTCCATATACCACATAGTGCATGCTGGTGATGAGGATCGGCCGGTGTCCATATACCACATAGTGCATACTGGTGATGAGGAGCGGCTGGTGTCCATATACCACATAGTGCATACTGGTGATGAGGAGCTGCCGGTGTCCATATACCACATAGTGCATACTGGTGATGAGGAGCTGCCGGTGTCCATATACCACATAGTGCATACTGGTGATGAGGATCGGCCGGTGTCCATATACCACATAGTGCATACTGGTGATGAGGAGCGGCCGGTGTCTATATACCACATAGTGCAGACTGGTGATGAGGAGCGACCGGTGTCCATATACCACATAGTGCATACTGGTGATGAGGATCGGCCGGTGTCCATATACCACATAGTGCATACTGGTGATGAGGAGCGACCGGTGTCCATATACCACATAGTGCATACTGGTGATGAGGAGCGGCAGGTGTCCATATACCACATAGTGCATACTGGTGATGAGGAGCGGCCGGTGTCCATATACCACATAGTGCAGACTGGTGATGAGGAGCGGCCGGTGTCCATATACCACATAGTGCAGACTGGTGATGAGGAGCGGCCGGTGTCCATATACCACATAGTGCATACTGGTGATGAGGAGCGGAAGGTGTCCATATACCACATAGTGCATACTGGTGATGAGGAGCGGCCGGTGTCCATATACCACATAGTGCAGACTGGTGATGAGGAGCGGCCGGTGTCCATATACCACATAGTGCATACTGGTGATGAGGAGCGGCCGGTGTCCATATACCACATAGTGCAGACTGGTGATGAGGAGCGGCAGGTGTCCATATACCACATAGTGCAGACTGGTGATGAGGAGCGGCCGGTGTCTATATAGCACATAGTGCATACTGGTGATGAGGAGCGGCCGGTGTCCATATACCACATAGTGCAGACTGGTGATGAGGAGCGGCCGGTGTCCATATACCACATAGTGCATACTGGTGATGAGGAGCGGCCGGTGTCCATATACCACATAGTGCAGACTGGTGATGAGGAGCGGCCGGTGTCCATATACCACATAGTGCATACTGGTGATGAGGAGCGGCCGGTGTCCATATATCACATAGTGCATACTGGTGATGAGGAGCGGCCGGTGTCCATATACCACATAGTGCATACTGGTGATGAGGAGCGGCCGGTGTCCATATACCACATAGTGCAGACTGGTGATGAGGAGCGGCCGGTGTCCATATATCACATAGTGCATACTGGTGATGAGGAGCGGCCGGTGTCCATATACCACATAGTGCATACTGGTGATGAGGAGCGGCCGGTGTCCATATACCACATAGTGCATACTGGTGATGAGGAGCGGCCGGTGTCCATATACCACATAGTGCAGACTGGTGATGAGGAGCGGCCGGTGTCCATATATCACATAGTGCAGACTGGTGATGAGGAGCGGCCGCTGTCCATATACCACATAGTGCATACTGGTGATGAGGAGCGGCCGGTGTCCATATATCACATAGTGCATACTGGTGATGAGGAGCGGCCGGTGTCCATATACCATATAGTGCATACTGATGATGAGGAGCGGCCGGTGTCCATATACCACATAGTGCATACTGATGATGAGGAGCGGCCGGTGTCTATATACCACATAGTGCATACTGGTGATGAGGAGCGGCCGGTGTCCATATACCACATAGTGCATACTGCTGATGAGGAGCGTCCGGTGTCCATATACCACATAGTGCATACTGATGATGAGGAGCGGCCGGTGTCCATATACCACATAGTGCAGACTGGTGATGAGGAGCGGCCGGTGTCCATATATCACATAGTGCATACTGGTGATGAGGAGCGGCCGGTGTCCATATCCCACATAGTGCAGCAGACTGGTGATGAGGAGCGGCCGGTGTCCATATCCCACATAGTGCAGACTGGTGATGAGGAGCGGCCGGTGTCCATATACCACATAGTGCATACTGGTGATGAGGAGCGGCCGGTGTCCATATACCACATAGTGCAGACTGGTGATGAGGAGCGGCCGGTGTCCATATACCACATAGTGCATACTGGTGATGAGGAGCGGCCGGTGTCCATATACCACATAGTGCATACTGGTGATGAGGAGCGGCCGGTGTCCATATACCACATAGTGCATACTGGTGATGAGGAGCGGCCGGTGTCCATATACCACATACTGCAGCAGACTGGTGATGAGGAGCGGCCGGTGTCCATATACCACATAGTGCATACTGGTGATGAGGAGCGGCCGGTGTCCATATCCCACATAGTGCAGACTGGTGATGAGGAGCGGCCGGTGTCCATATACCACATAGTGCAGACTGGTGATGAGGAGCGGCCGGTGTCCATATACCACATAGTGCAGCAGACTGGTGATGAGGAGCGGCCGGTGTCCATATACCACATAGTGCATACTGGTGATGAGGAGCGGCCGGTGTCCATATCCCACATAGTGCATACTGGTGATGAGGAGCGGCCGGTGTCCATATACCACATAGTGCAGACTGGGGATGAGGAGCGGCCGGTGTCCATATACCACATAGTGCATACTGATGATGAGGAGCGGCCGGTGTCTATATACCACATAGTGCATACTGGTGATGAGGAGCGGCCGGTGTCTATATACCACATAGTGCAGCAGACTGGTGATGAGGAGCGGCCGGTGTCCATATCCCAAATAGTGCAGACTGGTGATGAGGAGTGGCCGGTGTCCATATACCACATAGTGCAGACTGGTGATGAGGAGCGGCCGGTGTCCATATACGACATAGTGCATACTGATGATGAGGAGCTGCCGGTGTCCATATCCCAAATAGTGCAGACTGGTGATGAGGAGTGGCCGGTGTCCATATACCACATAGTGCAGACTGGTGATGAGGAGCGGCCGGTGTCCATATACGACATAGTGCATACTGGTGATGAGGATCGGCCAGTGTCCATATACCACATAGTGCAGCAGACTGGTGATGAGGAGCGGCCGGTGTCCATATCCCAAATAGTGCAGACTGGTGATGAGGAGTGGCCGGTGTCCATATACCACATAGTGCAGACTGGTGATGAGGAGCGGCCGGTGTCCATATACCACATAGTGCATACTGGTGATGAGGAGCGGCCGGTGTCCATATACCACATAGTGCAGACTGGTGATGAGGAGCGGCCGGTGTCCATATACCACATAGTGCAGACTGGTGATGAGGAGCGGCCGGTGTCCATATACCACATAGTGCATACTGGTGATGAGGAGCGGCCGGTGTCCATATCCCAAATAGTGCAGACTGGTGATGAGGAGCGGCCGGTGTCCATATACCACATAGTGCAGACTGGTGATGAGGAGCGGCCGGTGTCCATATCCCACATAGTGCAGACTGGTGATGAGGAGCGGCCGGTGTCCATATACCACATAGTGCAGACTGGTGATGAGGAGCGGCCGGTGTCCATATACCACATAGTGCAGACTGGTGATGAGGAGCGGCCGGTGTCCATATCCCACATAGTGCAGACTGGTGATGAGGAGCGGCCGGTGTCCATATACCACATAGTGCAGACTGGTGATGAGGAGCGGCCGGTGTCCATATACCACATAGTGCATACTGGTGATGAGGAGCGGCCGGTGTCCATATCCCACATAGTGCAGACTGGTGATGAGGAGCGGCCGGTGTCCATATACCACATAGTGCAGACTGGTGATGAGGAGCGGCCGGTGTCCATATACCACATAGTGCATACTGGTGATGAGGAGCGACCGGTGTCCATATACCACATAGTGCAGACTGGTGATGAGGAGCGGCCGGTGTCCATATACCACATAGTGCATACTGGTGATCAGGAGCGACCGGTGTCCATATACCACATAGTGCAGACTGGTGATGAGGAGCGGCCGGTGTCCATATACCACATAGTGCATACTGGTGATGAGGAGCGACCGGTGTCCATATACCACATAGTGCATACTGGTGATGAGGAGCGACCGGTGTCCATATACCACATAGTGCAGACTGGTGATGAGGAGCGGCCGGTGTCCATATACCACATAGTGCATACTGGTGATGAGGAGCGACCGGTGTCCATATACCACATAGTGCATACTGGTGATGAGGAGCGGCCGGTGTCCATATACCACATAGTGCATACTGGTGATCAGGAGCGGCCGGTGTCCATATACCACATAGTGCATACTGGTGATGAGGAGCGGCCGGTGTCCATATACCACATAGTGCATACTGGTAATGAGGAGCGGCCGGTGTCCATATACCACATAGTGCATACTGGTGATGAGGAGCGGCCGGTGTCCATATACCACATAGTGCATACTGATGATGAGGAGCAGCCGGTGTCCATATACCACATAGTGCATACTGGTGATGAGGAGCGACCGGTGTCCATATACCACATAGTGCATACTGGTGATGAGGAGCGGCCGGTGTCCATATACCACATAGTGCATACTGGTGATGAGGAGCGGCCGGTGTCCATAAACCACATAGTGCAGACTGGTGATGTGGATCGACCGGTGTCCATATACCACATAGTGCAGACTGGTGATGAGGAGCGGCCGGTGTCCATATACCACATAGTGCAGACTGGTGATGAGGAGCGGCCGGTGTCCATGTCCCACATAGTGCATACTGGTGATGAGGAGCGGCCTGTGTCCATATACCACATAGTGCAGACTGGTGATGAGGAGCGGCCGGTGTCCATATACCACTTAGTGCATACTGGTGATGAGGAGCGGCCGGTGTCCATATACCACATAGTGCATACTGGTGATGAGGAGCGGCCGGTGTCCATATAGCACATAGTGCAGACTGGTGATGAGGAGCGGCCGGTGTCCATATACCACATAGTGCAGACTGGTGATGAGGAGCGGCTGGTGTCCATATACCACATAGTGCATACTGGTGATGAGGAGCGGCCGGTGTCCATATACCACATAGTGCATACTGGTGATGAGGAGCGGCCGGTGTCCATATACCACATAGTGCATACTGGTGATGAGGAGCGGCCGGTGTCCATATACCACATAGTGCAGACTGGTGATGAGGAGCGGCCGGTGTCCATATACCACATAGTGCATACTGGTGATGAGGAGCGGCCGGTGTCCATATACCACATAGTGCATGCTGGTGATGAGGAGCGGCCGGTGTCCATATACCACATAGTGCATACTGGTGATGAGGAGTGGCCGGTGTCCATATACCACATAGTGCATACTGGTGATGAGGAGCGGCCGGTGTCCATATCCCACATAGTGCAGCAGACTGGTGATGAGGAGCGGCCGGTGTCCATATACCACATAGTGCATACTGGTGATGAGGAGCGGCCGGTGTCCATATACCACATAGTGCATACTGGTGATGAGGAGCGGCCGGTGTCCATATCCCACATAGTGCAGCAGACTGGTGATGAGGAGCGGCCGGTGTCCATATACCACATAGTGCATACTGGTGATGAGGAGCGGCCGGTGTCCATATACCACATAGTGCATACTGGTGATGAGGAGCGGCCGGTGTCCATATACCACATAGTGCATACTGGTGATGAGGAGCGGCCGGTGTCCATATCCCACATAGTGCAGCAGACTGGTGATGAGGAGCGGTCGGTGTCCATATACCACATAGTGCATACTGGTGATGAGGAGCGGCCGGTGTCCATATAGCACATAGTGCAGACTGGTGATGAGGAGCGGCCGGTGTCCATATACCACATAGTGCAGACTGGTGATGAGGAGCGGCCGGTGTCCATATCCCACATAGTGCATACTGGTGATGAGGAGCGGCCGGTGTCCATATACCACATAGTGCAGACTGGTGATGAGGAGCGGCCGGTGTCCATATACCACATAGTGCATACTGGTGATGAGGAGCGGCCGGTGTCCATATACCACATAGTGCAGACTGGTGATGAGTAGCGGCCGGTGTCCATATACCACATAGTGCATACTGATGATGAGGAGCGGCCGGTGTCTATATACCACATAGTGCATACTGGTGATGAGGATCGGCCAGTGTCCATATCCCACATAGTGCATACTGGTGATGAGGAGCGGCCGGTGTCCATATACCACATAGTGCATACTGATGATGAGGAGCGGCCGGTGTCCATATACCATATAGTGCATACTGATGATGAGGAGCGGCCGGTGTCTATATACCACATATTGCATACTGATGATGAGGAGCGGCCGGTGTCCATATATCACATAGTGCATACTGGTGATGAGGAGCGGCCGGTGTCCATATACCATATAGTGCATACTGATGATGAGGAGCGGCCGGTGTCCATATACCACATAGTGCATACTGATGATGAGGAGCGGCCGGTGTCTATATACCACATAGTGCATACTGGTGATGAGGATCGGCCAGTGTCCATATCCCACATAGTGCATACTGGTGATGAGGAGCGGCCGGTGTCCATATACCACATAGTGCATACTGATGATGAGGAGCGGCCGGTGTCCATATACCACATAGTGCAGACTGGTGATGAGGAGCGGCCGGTGTCCATATACCACATAGTGCATACTGGTGATGAGGAGCGGCCGGTGTCCATATCCCACATAGTGCAGCAGACTGGTGATGAGGAGTGGCCGGTGTCCATATCCCACATAGTGCAGACTGGTGATGAGGAGCGGCCGGTGTCCATATACCACATAGTGCATACTGGTGATGAGGAGCGGCCGGTGTCCATATACCACATAGTGCAGACTGGTGATGAGGAGCGGCCGGTGTCCATATACCACATAGTGCATATGACGCGCCCCCTGGGACATATTCCTTTTTGAGGGGAATACCCGGCACCGGATCAGATGGGGGGTTGTAGTCTCCGAGCGGCTGTGACCCGGCCCGTGCCCAGGGCGTCAAGCTCAGTGTTATGTGGCAGTCCTACAGATGTTATTAAGAGTTCTTTTGTGTCGACTACGCCACCCGTTGTGATGCGGTCACTGTGGCCGCCGCTGCAGCAGGGTCCGCTGAGGCTGATGGTGGGTGCGCAGCTTGGTGGGATAACCCCCAACGGGAGGGGTATAGCCTCAGAGGGGACAGGCGCAGAGGATGGGGGTTGTGGTGGTGTAGTGCAGACGGCAGTGAAGACAGAGTCGGGTTGTGCAGTTAAGGGTGTTTACTTACTGCAGATGTTGTACTGGTCACTCCAGCTGCTAGTGACCACCCGAGCCGTGCTGCGTCCACCAGGTCCTGGATCCAGCCAACCCCCAAACAAGTCCGGAGCGTGGCCCTGAGCTCTCTTTCTGTCCCGTTCTCTGGCCGTCCCCACCAGTAATCCACCTAGGTCCAGCTCCCTCGGGCCTTCTGTTGGGACACCCTTGGCCTTGGGTTCCCTGACCCTTCATGTGGTGTGCCTTCGGGGTGGATGTGGTGGGTGACCGTGGCAAACGCTGCCCACGGTCTCCGGTCTCTGGCTGGGGAATGTTTTTACCCCCACCAGCTTGGGTTCCGGTACCCTGTGCCGACTCCTCACCCGGTGCTTTAATTTGGGTTCTTGGGTCCTCTCTGTTTTCCCCTCTGGGTACTCCTTCTCTGCTCCTCTCTCACTCAGGGTCTCTCTTCTCCCTTGCTGCAGGCTGACTTCCTCTCTCTGCTTGCTGTCTGCTCCTCTGCAGCTGTCTTGCTGTCTCCAACTGACTTGTTCTCTGCATCTGACCCTGTTCTTAGTTGGTGCCCACCTTATATACACCCTCTATGTGTGAGCTCAGGTGACCAGCACCCAATGAGCTCCTATCTTTACCCAGGCTGCTCCCCCTATCTGCCCCTACACTACATGGGATGTACCACCCCCCTCCCACTCCAGCCAGGAACAGACTCGGTCGTACCTGCACATTTCTAAGTGGGAGTACCGTCGGCCTGTTCCCCGGAAATGGGATGTGTGTAGTGCATGCAGCCTACCGAGCTCAGATCCACACTCCATCCTTACCCGGGAGTGGAATATCACACCTCTGGGTTGAGGTGCAATACCCCTGTAGCAGCCGAATCCTCAGGGTGCTACATTCCCCCCTGGTAAATCACAGCACGCCCTCGGGCTGTAAGACAAAAACAACACCAAAAACATACAAAATTTTCATATAAACATAATAAAACATATAAAACATTATATATATAAAACTTTTCATATAAACATTCTCGTCGTCTCTTGTTTCAGGTTCCTCCTCCGGACACTGTGCAACGTGTGTCCGGGAAAAGTGCGACAGTCTCTTAGAAAACTGGTTTTACTATAAAACCGGTAGGGGGCGCTTTAGGACGCGCAACTATATACAGGGGAAGTTGGCCGCTCTCAGTCCTCGGCCAGGTATAGGGAAGGGGATGGCTGCTCACAGTCCTCAGCCTGTGGGATTAAGGGGTTAACGGGTAAACAGTTCACTCAGCTGGTCCCAACGGGGACTATATATAAGTATCAACAGTTTCAGTTTCTTTATACCCCGATCGGGTAACTTATTTACAGCACCTGCTCTGCCGCACTCAACGGCGTCTTCCTCCTGCTCTTTGCTTGTAGCTGTTGGTAACTTCAGACCCGTCCGGGTCCTCTTGCTCCTCCTCCTCGCACCGCAACTCCTCCTCCGTCAGGCGGTGTACGTGGAGGGCGTAAGGTCCTTTGGCACACTTGTGCCGGGTGAAGGTGACCTCGTCTCCGATGTAGAGGTCACGACCTCTGTGCCCCTCCGGCAGATGGGACTCCACGTCTCTGCGCGTGACAAAGACGTCGCCGGGGGTGTTGTTGTCTCTAATGAAGCCCCACCCGTGCTGCTGGTTGAACTTTATCACTGTCCCGATGGTGCGGGGACAATGCGCTGCACGGGGGTCCCTCCTGGTCCGGCTCTTCTGGTCCGCGCTCCTTATTTGGGCCTGTTGTTCCCGGACCCGCCTCTCTCTCCGCTCCCTCGCAAACTCCTCGAGCTGTTGGCGGCAGCACTCCGCACGCTCTGCTGCAGCTGCCCTAGTTTCCTGAGTGAACCCCATTAGATCTTCTCCGGTGGGGTCCCACTCAAACTGCGCTTCCGCTAGCGGGGGCGAGATCCTTATTACGGGCTTCGGAGCCGGAATCAGGGGTGCACACATGGCCCCAACCCTCCTCTGGTGCTCCAGTTCGTAATACTTCTGGGGCCAGATGAAAGGCTGCCCGTCCGGCCACGTGTGCTGGGCAAACAAGTCCTCTCCCAGACGCGGCACCCTTGGTTTTACGGGTGCGGGCGCGGTGGTGGTGGCGCCCGGGTTACCCAGGCCTTGCGGCCAGGCCTGGGGCACCTGGAAGGTGAAGGGCACCGTTAATACGGCGGCGCCCTGGGCTACCTGGCCTTGCGACCAGGCCGGAGGCTCCGCGGAGGTAGGGGGCGCTGTTGGTGATGCGGCGCCCGGGGGTACTAGGCCTTGCGACCAGGCTGGTGGTACTTCCTGCTTGGTCACGCTCGGGGTCGAGGCGTGTGACGTCACAGGGGTCGCGGCGGCGGCTTCCGGTTGGGGCCTAGTCTGCGTCGGTGACATGGCGTTTTCGGGCACAGCAGGGGGACTTTCGGGCTCTGCGACGGGGAGCTGGGGCAGGTAAGCGGTGTCACGGCTTGGGGTATAGGCGTCCCCTTTACCTGCCTCCATGCGTTCGGCTCCCTCCTCGGCGCCGTCTCCGGCCTTGGGTCCTCCCGCGCCATCCTCAGAGGCGGTCTCCTTCCTCATCTCGGCTGGCGTGCTCCGGGTCTTGGTTTCAGCTTGCGTCTTGGTTTCAGCTTGCTGGGCCATCTCACGGCTCCACTCCGCCAATATCTCGCGCTGTACCCGGGCCATCCTCCGTGCGAGGCCCTCCAGGGCAGTCTGCGCACACTCCCGGTCTCGGGGGAGCTGTGCAAGGACCTCCACTAGGCCTAGTGGGGTCGTGGTGTCCAGCAGGCTCCTGACCAACGGGTCGGTGCTGCTCTGCTCTTCTTCCAGCAGGCTCCTGGCCAGCGGGCCGGTGCTGCTCTGCTCTCTGGACATCTCCGGGTGAGCTTTTCTGCTACTCCTCTCCAGACTTCTTGTCTCCGGGTGCGCTCGCTCCAGACTGCTCCAGGCGGCACCCATCTTCGTTCTTTTCTCTCGACTCCTCCCACTTCGAGGGCGGTCCCGGGGCAACTCGGTGACTGTCAGCTCCAGGGGTAGTTCTTTCACGCTGACAGACACCTCCAGCATCACAGTCTCTGTTGGTGGGGGCGGTTTCCACTTTTGGCGCCATTTTCGGTCCTGGCCCACGATGGGAGGCGGCCTCTCGCCCTCCTTTGGCACGCCCATAATGGCGTCCGCTGCTCTCCCAAGGCGGGAAATCTGCGGTTTTGGCGGGAAGCGTCGCCCAGTGGCGGGAAACTCTGCAGATGGCGGGAACAAGCTGGAAATGGCGGACAATCGGCGGGAAACGACTGGTGATGGAGTCCGATGGCGTGGACCCTCCGGAACCGGCGGGAGACTTCTTTCTGAGGTAAACTTGCACTTTTGTTCAGGCACGCAGTACCCGGGTGCTGCGGGCACGTAATCCTGCCGACTACGCCAAAGTTGACGCGCCCCCTGGGACATATTCCTTTTTGAGGGGAATACCCGGCACCGGATCAGATGGGGGGTTGTAGTCTCCGAGCGGCTGTGACCCGGCCCGTGCCCAGGGCGTCAAGCTCAGTGTTATGTGGCAGTCCTACAGATGTTATTAAGAGTTCTTTTGTGTCGACTACGCCACCCGTTGTGATGCGGTCACTGTGGCCGCCGCTGCAGCAGGGTCCGCTGAGGCTGATGGTGGGTGCGCAGCTTGGTGGGATAACCCCCAACGGGAGGGGTATAGCCTCAGAGGGGACAGGTGCAGAGGATGGGGGTTGTGGTGGTGTAGTGCAGACGGCAGTGAAGACAGAGTCGGGTTGTGCAGTTAAGGGTGTTTACTTACTGCAGATGTTGTACTGGTCACTCCAGCTGCTAGTGACCACCCAAGCCGTGCTGCGTCCACCAGGTCCTGGATCCAGCCAACCCCCAAACAAGTCCGGAGCGTGGCCCTGAGCTCTCTTTCTGTCCCGTTCTCTGGCCGTCCCCACCAGTAATCCACCTAGGTCCAGCTCCCTCGGGCCTTCTGTTGGGACACCCTTGGCCTTGGGTTCCCTGACCCTTCATGTGGTGTGCCTTCGGGGTGGATGTGGTGGGTGACCGTGGCAAACGCTGCCCACGGTCTCCGGTCTCTGGCTGGGGAATGTTTTTACCCCCACCAGCTTGGGTTCCGGTACCCTGTGCCGACTCCTCACCCGGTGCTTTAATTTGGGTTCTTGGGTCCTCTCTGTTTTCCCCTCTGGGTACTCCTTCTCTGCTCCTCTCTCACTCAGGGTCTCTCTTCTCCCTTGCTGCAGGCTGACTTCCTCTCTCTGCTTGCTGTCTGCTCCTCTGCAGCTGTCTTGCTGTCTCCAACTGACTTGTTCTCTGCATCTGACCCTGTTCTTAGTTGGTGCCCACCTTATATACACCCTCTATGTGTGAGCTCAGGTGACCAGCACCCAATGAGCTCCTATCTTTACCCAGGCTGCTCCCCCTATCTGCCCCTACACTACATGGGATGTACCACCCCCCTCCCACTCCAGCCAGGAACAGACTCGGTCGTACCTGCACATTTCTAAGTGGGAGTACCGTCGGCCTGTTCCCCGGAAATGGGATGTGTGTAGTGCATGCAGCCTACCGAGCTCAGATCCACACTCCATCCTTACCCGGGAGTGGAATATCACACCTCTGGGTTGAGGTGCAATACCCCTGTAGCAGCCGAATCCTCAGGGTGCTACACATACTGGTGATGAGGAGCGGCCGGTGTCCATATACCACATAGTGCATACTGGTGATGAGGAGCGGCCGGTGTCCATATACCACATACTGCAGCAGACTGGTGATGAGGAGCGGCCGGTGTCCATATACCACATAGTGCAGACTGGTGATGAGGAGCGGCCGGTGTCCATATACCACATATTGCATACTGGTGATGAGGAGCGGCCGGTGTCCATATCCCACATAGTGCAGACTGGTGATGAGGATCGGCCAGTGTCCATATACCACATAGTGCAGACTGGTGATGAGGAGCGGCCGGTGTCCATATCCCACATAGTGCAGACTGGTGATGAGGATCGGCCAGTGTCCATATACCACATAGTGCAGACTGGTGATGAGGAGCGGCCGGTGTCCATATACCACATAGTGCAGCAGACTGGTGATGAGGAGCGGCCGGTGTCCATATACCACATAGTGCATACTGGTGATGAGGAGCGGCCGGTGTCCATATCCCACATAGTGCATACTGGTGATGAGGAGCGGCCGGTGTCCATATACCACATAGTGCAGACTGGGGATGAGGAGCGGCCGGTGTCCATATACCACATAGTGCAGACTGGTGATGAGGATCGGCCAGTGTCCATATACCACATAGTGCAGACTGGTGATGAGGATCGGCCAGTGTCCATATCCCACATAGTGCATACTGGTGATGAGGAGCGGCCGGTGTCCATATACCACATAGTGCAGACTGGGGATGAGGAGCGGCCAGTGTCCATATACCACATAGTGCATACTGGTGATGAGGAGCGGCCGGTGTCCATATCCCACATAGTGCAGACTGGTGATGAGGAGCGGCCGGTGTCCATATACCACATAGTGCATACTGGTGATGAGGAGCGGCCGGTGTCCATATACCACATAGTGCAGACTGGTGATGAGGAGCGGCCGGTGTCCATATGCCACATAGTGCAGACTGGTGATGAGGAGCGGCCGGTGTCCATATACCACATAGTGCAGACTGGTGATGAGGAGCGGCCGGTGTCCATATACCACATAGTGCATACTGGTGATGAGGAGCGGCCGGTGTCCATATCCCAAATAGTGCAGACTGGTGATGAGGAGCGGCCGGTGTCCATATCCCACATAGTGCATACTGGTGATGAGGAGCGGCAGGTGTCCATATACCACATAGTGCAGACTGGTGATGAGGAGCGGCCGGTGTCCATATACCACATAGTGCAGACTGGTGATGAGGAGCGGCCGGTGTCCATATACCACATAGTGCATACTGGTGATGAGGAGCGGCCGGTGTCTATATAGCACATAGTGCAGACTGGTGATGAGGAGCGGCCGGTGTCTATATACCACATAGTGCATACTGGTGATGAGGAGCGGCCGGTGTCCATATACCACATAGTGCATACTGGTGATGAGGAGCGGCCGGTGTCTATATACCACATAGTGCAGACTGGTGATGAGGAGCGGCCGGTGTTCATATACCACATAGTGCAGACTGGTGATGAGGAGCGGCCGGTGTCCATATACCACATAGTGCATACTGGTGATGAGGAGCGGCCGGTGTCCATATACCACATAGTGCAGACTGGTGATGAGGAGCGGCCGGTGTCCATATACCACATAGTGCAGACTGGTGATGAGGAGCGGCCGGTGTCCATATCCCACATAGTGCAGACTGGTGATGAGGAGCGGCCGGTGTCCATAAACCACATAGTGCAGACTGGTGATGAGGAGCGGCCGGTGTCCATATACCACATAGTGCAGACTGGTGATGAGGAGCGGCCGGTGTCCATATACCACATAGTGCATACTGGTGATGAGGAGCGGCCGGTGTCCATATACCACATAGTGCAGACTGGTGATGAGGAGCGGCCGGTGTCCATATACCACATAGTGCAGACTGGTGATGAGGAGCGGCCGGTGTCCATATACCACATAGTGCAGACTGGTGATGAGGAGCGGCCGGTGTCCATATACCACATAGTGCAGACTGGTGATGAGGAGCGACCGGTGTCCATATACCACATAGTGCAGACTGGTGATGAGGAGCGGCCGGTGTCCATATACCACATAGTGCAGACTGGTGATGAGGAGCGGCCGGTGTCCATATACCACATAGTGCAGACTGGTGATGAGGAGCGGCCGGTGTCCATATACCACATAGTGCACACTGGTGATGAGGAGCGGCCGGTGTCCATATACCACATAGTGCAGACTGGTGATGAGGAGCGGCCGGTGTCCATATACCACATAGTGCATACTGGTGATGAGGAGCGGCCGGTGTCCATATACCACATAGTGCAGACTGGTGATGAGGAGCGGCCGGTGTCCATATACCACATAGTGCAGACTGGTGATGAGGAGCGGCCGGTGTCCATATACCACATAGTGCATACTGGTGATGAGGAGCGGCCGGTGTCCATATACCACATAGTGCAGACTGGTGATGAGGAGCGGCCGGTGTCCATATCCCACATAGTGCATACTGGTGATGAGGAGCGGCCGGTGTCTATATACCACATAGTGCATACTGGTGATGAGGAGCGGCCGGTGTCCATATACCACATAGTGCAGACTGGTGATGAGGAGCGGCCGGTGTCCATATCCCACATAGTGCATACTGGTGATGAGGAGCGGCCGGTGTCTATATACCACATAGTGCATACTGGTGATGAGGAGCGGCCGGTGTCCATATACCACATAGTGCAGACTGGTGATGAGGATCGGCCGGTGTCCATATACCACATAGTGCATACTGGTGATGAGGATCGGCCGGTGTCCATATACCACATAGTGCTGACTGGTGATGAGGAGCGGCCGGTGTCCATATCCCACATAGTGCATACTGGTGAGGAGGAGCGGCCGGTGTCCATATACCACATAGTGCTGACTGGTGATGAGGAGCGGCCGGTGTCCATATACCACATAGTGCAGACTGGTGATGAGGAGCGGCCGGTGTCCATATCCCACATAGTGCATACTGGTGATGAGGAGCGGCCGGTGTCCATATACCACATAGTGGCAGACTGGTGATGAGGAGCGGACGGTGTCCATATACCACATAGTGCATACTGGTGATGAGGAGCGGCCGGTGTCCATATACCACATAGTGCAGACTGGTGATGAGGAGCGGCCGGTGTCCATATACCACATAGTGCAGACTGGTGATGAGGAGCGGCCGGTGTCCATATACCACATAGTGCATACTGGTGATGAGGAGCGGCCAGTGTCCATATACCACATAGTGCAGACTGGTGATGAGGAGCGGCCGGTGTCCATATCCCACATAGTGCAGACTGGTGATGAGGAGCGGCCGGTGTCCATATACCACATAGTGCAGACTGGTGATGAGGAGCGGCCGGTGTCCATATCCCACATAGTGCATACTGGTGATGAGGAGCGGCCGGTGTCCATATACCACATAGTGCATACTGGTGATGAGGAGCGGCCGGTGTCCATATACCACATAGTGCATACTGGTGATGAGGAGCGGCCGGTGTCCATATACCACATAGTGCAGACTGGTGATGAGGAGCGGCCGGTGTCCATATACCACATAGTGCAGACTGGTGATGAGGAGCGGCCGGTGTCCATATACCACATAGTGCAGACTGGTGATGAGGAGCGGCCGGTGTCCATATCCCACATAGTGCAGACTGGTGATGAGGAGCGGCCGGTGTCCATATCCCACATAGTGCATACTGGTGATGAGGAGCGGCCGGTGTCCATATACCACATAGTGCAGACTGGTGATGAGGAGCGGCCGGTGTCCATATACCACATAGTGCAGACTGGTGATGAGGAGCGGCCGGTGTCCATATACCACATAGTGCAGACTGGTGATGAGGAGCGGCCGGTGTCCATATACCACATAGTGCATACTGGTGATGAGGAGCGACCGGTGTCCATATACCACATAGTGCAGACTGGTGATGAGGAGCGGCCGGTGTCCATATACCACATAGTGCAGACTGGTGATGAGGAGCGGCCGGTGTCCATATACCACATAGTGCATACTGGTGATGAGGAGCGACCGGTGTCCATATACCACATAGTGCATACTGGTGATGAGGAGCGGCCGGTGTCCATATACCACATAGTGCATACTGGTGATGAGGAGCGGCCGGTGTCCATATACCACATAGTGCATACTGGTGATGAGGAGCGGCCGGTGTCCATATACCACATAGTGCAGACTGGTGATGAGGAGCGGCCGGTGTCCATATACCACATAGTGCAGACTGGTGATGAGGAGCGGCCGGTGTCCATATACCACATAGTGCATACTGGTGATGAGGAGCGGCCGGTGTCTATATACGACATAGTGCAGACTGGTGATGAGGAGCGGCCGATGTCCATATACCACATAGTGCATACTGGTGATGAGGAGCGGCCGGTGTCCATATACCACATAGTGCAGACTGGTGATGAGGAGCTGCCGGTGTCCATATACCACATAGTGCATACTGGTGATGAGGAGCGGCCGGTGTCCATATACCACATAGTGCAGACTGGTGATGAGGAGCGGCCGGTGTCCATATACCACATAGTGCAGACTGGTGATGAGGAGCGGCCGGTGTCCATATACCACATAGTGCAGACTGGTGATGAGGAGCGGCCGGTGTCTATATACCACATAGTGCATACTGGTGATGAGGAGCGGCCGGTGTCCATATCCCACATAGTGCAGACTGGTGATGAGGAGCGGCCGGTGTCCATATACCACATAGTGCATACTGGTGATGAGGAGCGGCCGGTGTCCATATACCACATAGTGCAGACTGGTGATGAGGAGCGGCCGGTGTCCATATACCACATAGTGCATACTGGTGATGAGGAGCGGCCGGTGTCCATATACCACATAGTGCATACTGGTGATGAGGAGCGGCCGCTGTCCATATATCACATAGTGCATACTGGTGATGAGGAGCGGCCGGTGTCCATATACCACATAGTGCATACTGGTGATGAGGAGCGGCCGCTGTCCATATATCACATAGTGCATACTGGTGATGAGGAGCGGCCGGTGTCCATATACCACATAGTGCAGACTGGTGATGAGGAGCGACCGGTGTCCATATACCACATAGTGCAGACTGGTGATGAGGAGCGGCCGGTGTCCATATACCACATAGTGCATACTGGTGATGAGGAGCGGCCGGTGTCCATATACCACATAGTGCAGACTGGTGATGAGGAGCGGCCGGTGTCCATATACCACATAGTGCAGACTGGTGATGAGGAGCTGCCGGTGTCCATATACCACATAGTGCATACTGGTGATGAGGAGCGGCCGGTGTCCATATCCCACATAGTGCATACTGGTGATGAGGAGCGGCCGGTGTCCATATACCACATAGTGCAGACTGGTGATGAGGAGCGGCCGGTGTCCATATACCACATAGTGCAGACTGGTGATGAGGAGCGGCCGGTGTCTATATACCACATAGTGCATACTGGTGATGAGGAGCGGCCGGTGTCCATATCCCACATAGTGCAGACTGGTGATGAGGAGCGGCCGGTGTCCATATACCACATAGTGCATACTGGTGATGAGGAGCGGCCGGTGTCCATATACCACATAGTGCAGACTGGTGATGAGGAGCGGCCGGTGTCCATATACCACATAGTGCAGACTGGTGATGAGGAGCGGCCGGTGTCCATATCCCACATAGTGCAGACTGGTGATGAGGAGCGACCGGTGTCCATATACCACATAGTGCAGACTGGTGATGAGGAGCGGCCGGTGTCCATATACCACATAGTGCATACTGGTGATGAGGAGCGGCCGGTGTCCATATACCACATAGTGCAGACTGGTGATGAGGAGCGGCCGGTGTCCATATACCACATAGTGCAGACTGGTGATGAGGAGCTGCCGGTGTCCATATACCACATAGTGCATACTGGTGATGAGGAGCGGCCGGTGTCCATATCCCACATAGTGCATACTGGTGATGAGGAGCGGCCGGTGTCCATATACCACATAGTGCAGACTGGTGATGAGGAGCGGCCGGTGTCCATATACCACATAGTGCAGACTGGTGATGAGGAGCGGCCGGTGTCCATATACCACATAGTGCAGACTGGTGATGAGGAGCAGCCGGTGTCCATATACCACATAGTGCAGACTGGTGATGAGGAGCAGCCGGTGTCCATATACCACATAGTGCATACTGGTGATGAGGAGCGGCCGGTGTCCATATACCACATAGTGCATACTGGTGATGAGGAGCGGCCGGTGTCCATATCCCACATAGTTCATACTGGTGATGAGGATCGGCCAGTGTCCATATACCACATAGTGCAGACTGGTGATGAGGAGCG